>NC_137455.1:215742385-216314885 GCF_964235325.1 Thermobia domestica
ATGGTGAATTGAATTCTAATCATTTGTCCTGGAAGGAAGAATCAATACTACAACAACTACGAGATAGACATATGCACCAGAAGAAAATTGGTACGAATACATCAAATGGTTCTTCAACATACTCGTCTAAAATTGTAGAGATAATCAAAGATGAAGTTCAGTCAACATTGTTCGATCTACCTCTCTACTTTCAGGTAAAAATTAGAAATTCACTATACAACACAATTATGCAGTACGGAAAGAGTCGGTAAATTCACTCATAGTAAAACGATCTCTCACTTCTATAGCAGAAACTGGTAGTGCTTTTTGTCACATCACATACATGCTACGTAACACATGTATGCTCCGTGGTGAACAGCGAAAGTTGAAATAGAAGCTATTTGTTTTACTGTAGTAGACAAAAATAGCATTTTACACATATTTGTTAAAAGATAATTACTATTCTTTGCTGTTTTTGTACTAAAGTATTCAGTATTATGTAAAAGCTACACTAATTTTGGAAAGATAGTACTTTATACTCTTCAGCAATTCAGACGGAACTCTTCTTTTTGAATTGTTACGCAACAATGTTCTTTAATCGAAGTCATATTGTAACGAAAAATGATTATGGAATCGTTTTGTCTTCGGATGATACTTTTTGCTTGGGGTTCTTGTTGCTCTCTGCGTTAGGATATAAGAGAAAAATGATATCGGACTTTTGCAAATAGTAATGTTCAATGCCTGCCTATTCAAGTCCATTATATATATATACATGTATAAATACAAATTATAATAATAAACGGCAAAAGTCTAGTCTGTTATATCTATTTAAACTATGTAGCTGCCAAGAATATCTTCAATACCTTGTGTCAAATTATAACTATTATGTTAAACTTTTGATGTAACAATTACATTTTAAAGTATTTGGTTATTAAAGTAAGAAATTGTACTTCACTTCACTAAACTACTAATTATTGGAGATTCACCAGATTGTTCCTATTATTTTCAATTGAATTATTATTTTACCTATTCCTTAAGCAAAATTATTCTTTTAGAAAAAGTTCAAATATATGTTAAATTAATATCCAACAATTTAATTGTAAATGTTCCGAAATATATGTTATCATCCTGGAACAATTTGTCTTAAGACCATCATTAGCCGACCTTTCCCCTATTTACACTATTTATGATTATATAGTGAAGATTCTAATAGGTCGCGTAATTCTTTGTGTAAGAGGAATACTGCTTCTAACAGTCTCGGCGATACGATGTAAGCCGTGAGCAAGGCACGTCAGATGGACTAATTTAGGGTAAAGAACTACGGCCATTTTAACATTGTGCTTAGTAGCATCACTAAGGAATAGCAAGATATATTCATACTTTGTCCCTTGCAGCTACAAAAATGCAAATGAGTCATTGAAAAATTTAACAATAGTGGAATGACTAAGTCAGTCGAATATTTGTATGTTCAAATGAAATGATCTGTTGCCTGCTTTCATAGCACCAACTACAGCACTACAAATGCACAGTTCTGGTGCATCCGTGGCTTTTTCTAACGAAATCTATATTTTTCTCGTACTTCAATGTATTGCGAATATTACAAATTTCATCTTTCGGCACGTAGTTCTTATGGAATGTTGATTTGCCCGGCACCCTTTGTTTGTGCTTTTAAGTAAGAGAGGCTGAAGCTGCATATTATTCAATTTCCACAACGATATGTCGAAACTAACTAGTGCTGAACACACTGTTTTTGTTGTTGTTGTTGTTTTGAAAATGCATTACTCGAACTTTAGTGTTCACTTACCTGCTTGTAATAAATTGTTGACTTAATTTTGATTCCTTCTTAAATATTTTCTTCTCGCAAGTGATATTACTGCACAACGTCACGTTTTCCCTTTGCAGAAACACTCTTTTCACACATTAAGCAAAAATAAAACTGTCATTCTCACTAAAAATATTCATTCCAAATTCCTTTTCGTATTTACATAGCAGCGTAAATGGTGAAGTTTGTGTAAGTGGCATTTCTAACGGAAATATTTCCGGCAGTTACACTTATTTCACGACGACGTAAGAACATTCAACGCACAGAAGGCGAACTGCAGCTTGGAACTTCTGACCTCGAATAGTACAATAGGAAACGAGGCGCCGCACAGTATGATATCTTGATGATCTAGGATGAAAAAATCCATTTTTCCAAGTGATTAATATACATACAACTGCTAGTTATTACAATAATAGAATAACTACAGTTTATCAAAACATTTTCCCCAATAATGTAATCTAATCCAGCCATAGATAAGCCCGAACTTGTCAGAACACCTGATCAGTGGTTTCGCAGTGTGCGTTTGAAAATCTGTGATGCGACTTCGCTTGCCCAGTATTCATCATACGAGTCATGTAACAGCAAATAGAAAGTGGGCATGTAGTGGTGGTTGTATAATGTCTTTTTCGAATTGTTGTGTTTCGTGTCAAAATATTCTGTTCGTTCTTTTTTAAAAAGTACGGAAAACTGCAAGTATTAAACACAGAATTATATTAAAATGTAAAAAATAACTGAGTTTCGTTACATTATTCCGCATTATTCCAGTGTTAAATTGTATATACGTTTCTACTGAGAATTCAAACTTTTGAAAAGGAAAAAGTGTTATTGCGCAAACTTGCGCACTTAAGGATTTTGGTTTTTAATTACAGTGGTGCTACAAATTCCCTATCACTCTTTATTTGAGATATGGGTACAGCATTCATGTTTGACGAGATTTGATGCCTTACTGACGCGTGTTAAGCTATGGCCGCTTCCCAATATTTGATGTTGATTTATCATCTATTAAGCTATTGCTTTAATAGTGGACGCGAATGTCTCAACGCACCAATAGAATATTATTTGCGATCAGATCAAAATGTTGAAGACTAGGTTGTATTCATCATATAAAATAAAATCTGCCAAAGAGGAACGTTATTCGCCAAGAGTACAGATTCATTACCTCTGATCCAGTCATTGGAAGTTACCGATTTCCTGCAGAAACGAAACATAATCGTATAGAAGTAGAAGTACTCGATTTATTGGAATAGCCTTCTTTGTACACTTCTAATGAACATTGATCTTCATCAGATGACACATCGGCGAAAGAACTCAGCATTAGCGACCCAGAGTGCTGTGTGAATAATTTTTAAATCAACATAATGTTTGACTGTCCTGTATAGCTTTACTGTCTAAATTATGTTATATTTTGTTTTGTATTGTGTTGTATAAAGTAGAATATGTGATAAAAGAAAACACAAGACAGGAACAATCAATAAATACTAAAGAAAAATGGCGAGAAACAGGAAACCAAAAAAAAAAAAAAAAAGACAGCTTACTAAATATATATATTTTTTGCTTGTTTATTTGTTTCCGTGTTCTTTTCCCAGCCTGTTTCTTTTTTATTCTTAATTATGCAGGTCCACTATATGACGAACTTTGTGTTTTTCTTTTGTAAAATATAATAAATTATAAATTAATGAAAAAAGAAAAAAAATGGCATGGCTCAAATTAATAAGGTATCATGCCAAAAGAGTAGCAGCCGCAACTCATCCTCTTGAGGTTTCAAATAAGAAAAGAGGAGAGAAAGAAACGAAATAAAGAAAAAGTAGCAGACAGATAGAACAAATCGGTAGGGAGCAGTTGCGTCTGCCATGAATAAGACCAAAAAAAATTGCACAAGGCAGGGTCAAGTGGAGGCATAAAAAATCTAAATTCAAGTATCCATGCGTGTTTCAATAACTAATGGTCATTACTGTATTTTACAATCAACTCTCCTCAGATCGTTTTTCTGTATGTGAACAACCCTTTTTCCTTTTTTATTTAATGTGTGCTTACGACAGTTATTGTTGCTGTGGATTTGATACTACGGCAATTTTTCTCCCTTTTTTTTTAATATATGGTTTAATAACATGAGTTCATTCATATCTACTACTATACCCTAGAAACATACTTTACGTCACTTTAATGAGATGGATACTTGATATCACAATTTTGTCCCCCAAGATTGCAAAAATGTCACACTGTGCGCCGAGGGGAATAATTTTGGTAGTCAGCCAGACAACAAAAAAATCTTCACCGAGTGCATACTGGTCACGAATTGTGGTATTTCGTCATCTGCATACATAGCAAGAAATACAGAGTAAAGGATAATAACGGAAGTGGATGGAAAGTAATATGCACTTTTAAAGTCATACTTTTTAGTAAAGTTTGAAGTTTACATTGAAAATAGTTAAATTAAAGATGCAAAATATGTTTTTTTAAAAAAATAAATTTAAACACAATTAACTGCAATTGAAATTGCTCGCCAATCTGTATGCTACTAATGAGGAAGGTCCGTAAACCGTGTGATTTGAATTTGATGAAAATTAGTAACAAGATTCAGTTCGAGATGCTAAGTAACGTACTAATAGTCACTCGATGCGCAAATGCTTCGTTTAGCTGCTACAAAGACGCCATCTTGAAATCCAATAGGCAATGTCCAAGAATACCCCTTTGACTGAAAAATGAAAAAGCTTCTGGTAGATCTTATTTCAAAATTATAAACCAGGATAGGGAATCTATATGTGGGAGTACTTCCAGAGTAGGATCGCCATCTTGAAAGGTGCCATATTGAATCGCGGTCAAATATGATAAATGGCAAGGGGGTCATGTGGGATATCAAATAGCACTGGAATTTACTTCTGAATCCATTTTCGTAACCAAAGTTTACGTACCTATTTTCACTTCAGAGTTAAGAGCTCTCTCACCTACAGGAACATATAAAACCTGTGCGAGATAGATTCGTGTTATGAAACGTGCGACCAAATACAGGGTTTTAACTAATATAGTAGTAATCACTTGATCTACAATAGCCATTATACCAATCAGGTCTTGAGCCTAGCGGGAGAAATCGTTAATTAAATTGAAATGCCTGTAGTGAAAAATGGAATAGCAGCACTGTAACAAATTATACCTATTTCAAAGTGTGATGGAATAGACTGACGAGGAGAGAATACCAAAGGGATTGTTCGGATATATATTAGAAAATCCACTATAATCAGAAGGTCCACGTCTTCTTTAGAGTAGGATGCATAAATGTGAGACGTTGAACTGAATCAAACCAGAAATCTATTTTAGGCAATTTTACATGGTCCATTATATTGTGTTAAGTTTTCTTCTCCAATCTTGAAACCTTACGCAAACAGCATCATTGTTGCAGAATATTGCGTCTGTTTCCAATACTTATACTTGACAATCTATAATTAACCGTGAATATTACGAAGTTAAAATACTTTAATGTATTTATTGTCAGTTTGTCTAAATACAATCGATTTATCGCTGACGCATTCAATAATGAAGGAGATTTTAATTATCAGTTCACAGCCTATTTTTAGAATATACACCTGGAAACTTAGAATTAAGTTTTTCTTGTATCTGTTCTGCTATTAGTAATGATTACACAAATGCTAATAAAAGATGGCAATAAAGATTATTACAAGATTCAATATCAAATTGCAATCCATAAAACAAACCTCTTTCTTACTTTTCCTCCTTCAATATTAACCTCCTCCTTCAACAAACCTCCTTCAATATTAAATAATTAAATATCTGCATCTTACCACTTTTAACGATAAAACACTCGCTTATAATAAGGGCAGGACTAGTTTTCATATGAAAACTGTGATAAATAACTAATTGTAGCAGGTTGTTCGAGGGTGCTTGAACATTCACAATGATATATATTGCTCTTTTTTGTGTTTGAAATACTCTATGGGAATGTGGTGAATTCCGCCAATATTGTACTCGGTATTATTAAAAACTAACAAAGTAGCAGACTTATTAGTTCTCTTGACTTTAGACTATTGTTTAGGGTTTTAAGATATAGCACGTAGAATTTAAAGTGTTTTCCTACAGGCAATTGGAACATGGGTGTGCAGGAAGGTGTGTCTCCGAATGACAAACGGTAGTAGCACAACAATTTTGGTGCGGGCAGGCGTATGACGTTCGGTACGAACGCATTTGTTGGACCAGTGAAACATTCGTTCTGTGCGTAAAATGCGAACAATTAATAAGATAAACGTAGTCAACATTTTAAATTAAGAAGTGGTGGAAAAGTATAGTGTCGTGAGTGAGAATGGGGTAGAAGATAAGACATTTGCAGGTACATTGCTTGCAATGAGAGCAAGCAAATATGATGGTGACATTTCTCTAACAGTTGGTGATACATTAGATGTAGACATTGACACAGAGAGTGAGCATGAAGATTCGAGAAACGAAATAGATTTGGAACAGATAACTAGTCCATCAATTAGTGACAGTGAGTCTTCTACGAGCGAGTTTGAAATGTCAGCTCCAAGCCAGACCAAAATTGTACGTGTAACAGAAGCTGTCGTTAACAAACACAAACAAATTTAGGAGCACGTTGCATTATTGAAAAATAATGCTAAACGTAAAAGCATTGCAGCTGAAGCGAAGAAATTCAAATCCAATACGACGTTTGTGTATAAGGCTTTGAAATTCCATAACAATCCTCCTCACTCTCATGTCATGTCATGACTAAAATACTAAGTACTAACGACGTTCAACATTTATCGTACTAAAAGACTTACGGTTCATGATTATCATTTAAAAGCGTGGATGTTTCTGACAGCGAGAAAATTGAACTATCCATTCCGTGGTTTCATTAACAAATTTGAAAAAGAGTACAGGATTCGCTCACGAATGATTACTCAATTTGTAACCAAGAAAAATGTTGAAAACGAAGGTGAATTACTTGATAATGCCCAAAATTTTGTGATTAAAATTAATAAAATATTACATGAGAAACCGTACAACAGCGAATGCATATTTAATAATGATCAGTCTAGGTTTGAGTACGAAATCACCTCTTGTAGAACTCTGTCAGAGATAGGTGAGAAACATACTACAGCAGTCGTTCAGTCTTTCGCCTCAGTGTCCCACGCGTATACCATTCAAATTCACATTTTCTGAGTACGGCTAGACACACACACACACACACACACACACACACACACACATATATATATATATATATATATATATATATATATATATATATATATATATATATATATATATATATATATATATATATATATATATGTGTGTGTGTGTGTGTGTGTGTGTCTGTTTGTGTGTGTGTGTGTGTGTGTTCAGGAGCCTAAAGGCGTATTCGGACCCAAAGTGAAACAGCGGTTAGCTAGATAGACACTTTTCAACATTGTTATTGATGCGAATAAATCAGCTAAACTCACTTGCAAACACGTCAAACGGTGGCTAAAAACTTGTCTATTCCTGATGTGAAAGAGGATTCTTTGCTGTTGCTTGACTCATGGAGTGGACAGACGGGTGAAAACGTGCGGGAATTGTTACATGGGAAATACATTCGTGCTGAAGTTATATCCCAAAGACCACCAAATTTATTCAGTCTCTTGATGTGTACTTTTTTTTGGCAACATAAGCTGGTAATTCGGAGACTTGAGGATTATTTTCGAAATAAATTCATTGTTTGTGGTACACCGAACAAGCTATATGACAGAGTGTTCATAATGAAAATGCATTTTGTTGTGTATCCAATTTTGTGCACCAATCCTAAACGACATGCTTGCATATGCATGGCACAGATGTGGGTAATAGTTGGTTCATTTAGAAATTTTCTGAAGACTATGTTGCAAGTAGGAAATAGTGCCTGTGGTCATGAAGATTGTGACGAAATTGCATTTCTTAAGTGTTTGTACTGCTGCATGATGCTGTGTGCTAATCACTTCGTTATGGATCTCCACCATCACAACTAAAGAGCAAAAGGTTAGTTGGTTAATATTTGTTTATGCGCACAAGTTTATATTATTTTTCTGATATTTTTTCTATTAATTTTCTAATAACTTCAAGACATATCCTTGTAAAGTCATATGTGCATTTGCACATAACTTACATTACAGCATTTAAATGCTATGCATAATCGCAACACACACAGACTCATATATCTAGCGCACTTTGAAATAGGTATAATTTGTTACAGTGCTGCTATTCCATTTTTCACTACAGGCATTTCAATTTAATTAATGATTTCTCTCATTAGGCTCAAGATCTGATAGGTATAATGGCTATTGTAGATCAAGTAACTACTACTGCATTAGTTAAAACCCTATATTTGCTCATACGACCGTGTTTCATAACACAAATTTAACTTGCACAGTTTTTATATGTTCCTGTGGGAGAGAGCTCGTAACTCTGAAGTGAAAACAGATATGTAAACTTTGGTTACGGAAATGGATTTAGGAGTAAATTCCAGTGCTGCTTGATATCCCACATGACCTCCCTTGCCATTTATCATATTTGACCGCGTACAATTTTGAAGTCAGATCTCCAAAAGCTTTTTCATTTTTCTGTCAAATGGGTATTCTTGGACATTGCCTCTTGGATTTCAAGATGGCGTCGGTGTAGCAGCTCAACGAAGCATTTGCGCATCGAGTGACTATTACTATGTTACTTAGCATCTCGAACTGAATCTTGTCCCAAATTTCATGAAAATTCAACTCTCATGGGTTATGGACCTCCATCGTAAGTGCAACACTTTTAGATACCTCTAGAAGTGTGACTAGAAATGGGCATTTTGATTAGAAATCCGGGCTTTTGATTAAGAAATCATTAAATTTTGTATATTTGATACCCAGAGCTTCTTTAAAATAATTTGACGATTGTACTTGATATTGCCGATCAATCTTGTCCCTAATAAACTAAATCGATAGAACCAGCTTTTTCAACGAATTTATGATATATTTGTTTTCATTTGTCCTAATAACTAGCCTTGATTCAATTGAAGAGTATTTACAGAGAATTTGATTTATAAGATCACAAATAACAGCTATTGAAGTCACTTCTCTTAGGATATATTACCTACCTAATAGTGATTTGATTTTGAAAGGGACTTGCGCGTGGAATGACCCTACGTTTCAATTTCATTTTATAAATAATCGCATAAGATTCAGTGCGTGGAGTAAGGAGGCTATAAAAAAATTGCGCAAAATATTTGCTGTCATAAAAGCTAGAATGACCATCACTTGTAAATTAATAAAGCCTTCAATAATGGGAAGATTTAACATGCTGTTTGGTAACAGTAGTTCATCTTTCTCAAGGTTTATTTTTTCTTCCATACGCTGCTGAAATATGACCTATGAAAAACAGCAAATTATTCAGCGTAAAATGCATATATTTCCGGCATCTCAATCTACTATTTAACCCTTTCGGAGCCAGGTCATTTTTGGCGTTCTCCTACATTTTCAGTTAGTGACGTATTGGTCAAAAAATATTTATCCAATTGTTATAAAGAAGGCCTTCTTTCTTTAGAAGAAGAATGTGGCTATGTTTGGCGTAAGTTATATTCCAGTGTCGCTAACGGGAGGGAAATTATTGACTGAATGTAAGGGTGAGAATTTACAAAAAATCCCTACCACTGTTGCCACATGGATTCAAGTCACCCAAAGGAATACTTTTGTATGATAACAAGGTACAGTGAAAACCTGAAGTCGCTGTTTGCCATACAAAGAGAGAAAGAAAAAATCTCTGTCATCATACACATGAAAGTTTGACACTTTTACTCCTGAGAAACAAAAATCAACAGATATGCTGGAGTTACAGCTTCGCTAATTATGCTGTTGATATTTTATGATGCGTTCTGTAGGACAAACAGAAGGCTTCTAGATAGTAGTACGTTTGTTTCACTCTAGCCAGCAAAAGGTAAATAATAGAGGAAACCAGGGAAATTTTCCGAATTTTTCGCCTAAAATTGAGAATTAAGTTTTTGGCTGATAACACTGCCACCAGACAGGCTCGAACTATCCGAAAATAACCCCTGGTATCCCAGTAACATATATGACAAATATCATGGCGATAACTAACAAAGAAGCATGACATTAAAAATATCTCATTCTACCCCAGAAATTCACCATTTTCTTACCATTTACAGAATATGGTTTATTATGAATCTAAACTGTGCTTCGGCTTATTATAGTACTGAAACATATTATTATGTGATGTGTAGGCTAAGGACGAGTCTTTCAACCAGTGGTACGTTTAAGGGAAATATTAGAGCCAAAAGAGGGAAATAATATAGACAAAACAGGGAATTTTTCCAAACTTTTCCCCTAAAATCGAAAATTAAAATTTTCTGTAGCTGGTGACACTGCTACCAGACACAAACAAGCTATCTTAAAGTAAATTTTGGTGCATATTAATATATCCTACAAGTATCATGGCGATATCAAACAAACTAAGCTTGAATTTTTTTAAAAATATTTCATCCACAAAAATTTACCATTTTCTTAACTCTTGCAGAACAAGGTCTACTGAAAAACGTCAAGTGTACTTCTTCTAATTAACCAAGTGAAACTCTTTATAATGCCTTGTGCAGACGAAAGAGCAGGCTATCAGATAGTCGTGAGTTTGTTCGAATGTAGCCAACAAGAGGGAAATAATAGACAAAATAAGGAATTTTTCCAACATTTCCTTCTGAAATCGGGAATTAAAATTGTCTCTAGCTGGCAACGTTTGCAACCAGACAGACGAAAACTATCTTAAAATAAACATAGGTACACTACTAATATATACTACAAATATCGTGGAGATATTTAAGAAAAGAAACCTTCTAATTGCAAAAGAAAAGAAAACGATTATGGTTAACAGAAATGTAGGGAGAAACTACAAAAATCAATTGTTGGAACGTAAATACGAATTTTTTGTGGGTTCCCAGTATAATTACCTCATTGCAACGATCTGTACCTGCTTTTGTTCAGTAAGGATCAATGTTCGATTGGCGTAAGTTGACTTGCACTTGGACGAATAGGTACGGATTTATAAACAAAAACTTCGATATTTTTTACCCAAATTTTGGAAGATTATAATGTCCCTTGCTGGCAACACTGAGCGGGGGCCGCTCTAATTGATGTCAAGAATTAGGTATCCATCAGAGGCATCTACCTGACAGGTGTTAAGATCTCTGTACAACGAAGGAAGCTACAGAGAAAAATAAAAAACAAAATTCGAAAATTATCGAATTTTTGACTTTGGGCTGAAATTTGAAAAGGAAATTCGGAACACAGAAGAAACTAATATGATAATATAGTCCAACCATATTTGGTCAGGGGTCGCGGTGGCTCAGTGGTAGAGCTTTCACCTCTGGTGCTTGGGGTCCCGGGTTCGATCCCAGCCCCCGCCAAGTGAACTTTGTGGTGGACAAACACCGTGCTCGTGGGTTTTCTCGGGGTTCTCCCGTTTCCTCCCACTTTATTCATTCCACCATTTCACTCATCTCTCATCATCACCGTCTCCTTTAGCCTAACCGGCATAACCGTGGGACATAAAACTCAAAGATTTCATTTCATTTCATATTTGGCCAAACAGAATTAGCAAGAATTTAATTAGTGTCCACACAATAGCGGATTAAAAAAGTGATACTCCTGTACGTGCCACCTTGGCCACCTGAGCCCGAAAGGGTTAAAATGTCGTGCTTTCACGTCCTTACTGCAAAGATAAAATAAAAATGCTTCCATCTAAATAGTGTAATTATTGTTTGTAATTAACAAATTGTATATGAAAAATCAGAAAATAGACATCAAGAAGATATTTGAGGCAGGATACTGCCTAGACACTCTTTCCGTCATGATACAGGCAGTAGGAAAAGTAACAAATTTAAAAATGTTTTTAAATGATTTTAAAAATATTATACACAATTCAATTTTCGAAATATTTAATGAGAGTGAAATCTCCAAAATGTCTTCCAGAACGTAGTGTAATATTACATGTATTTGATGGATATTGTGTCTGCGATACCAGAAGAAGGACATTTCATGACCTCCATTCCATATTTATAACATTAATCTTAAATAAAGTGATTAATAATCCAAAGAAACAATGTAAATGAAATATTCTTTGCCATCTTTCAACTAACGATTAGATTTTTTAATGAGGCAAATCTGGAATCTGGACACATACAAATCCTCATCCGTATGTCGCGCCACCCGGTTATCTTTAAACTTATTACTTGCCATGAAGTGACCTAAATACCAGACGATATGTTAGTCAGTGGAAATATGTCAAGAGAATACAATCTGAAAGGAAACGTATCATATTGCAACTTATGGATTCTCTATACCGTAATTTGATCATCTAGGAATGCATTATTGTTTAATATCGGGACATCACATTTGTTAATCATTACTGGGTGCTGTGGATAAATTAGCGGTGCATTTCATCGCGTTCAGCAGCGTGACAATCTACAATTATGGTTTAGGCACAAGTAACAAATATATTTAGATTTTCATACCAGTAACCAGAGTATCTGTAGGTGGAGAACCGACTCCAAAAACGACCCATAACATTGCTCACAATCCATCCACTGACTCCTCTCGTCGCTATATGATGAAGATGTGTGCCTTTGGAGAGGGAGACCTGATCTCGATTCCCGGTAGGAAGCAATGAAGTTTGGGTCCTACGTTAATTTGTAGGCCTACTTCTCATATAGTTTCTGTGTTGAAAATTTGGTGGTGCAGGTTAACTTTAATGGGACCAATGATCCATCCCTGTTCTGAACGATCAAAATTGCCATAGCAAATATTTTTCACCCAACTGATAATGAGATGACAACCTTCTGGTTGCACCGTATGATAAGTGAAATGTACACTTCTAGATGGCGATACTCGTTAGACGGTTTAATCAATAAGTCCATTTCGTCCATCTTACAGGTAGCGCCATGTCGCCGAAAAACTGTCGAATGGTGAATGGATTGAAGCTCTACTCGCAGACTTGGTCTAACTTCTTTGGAAAATCTCCCTTACATGTTCGACACGCTCTTCAGATAGAGCAAGACATCCAGATCTTTTCAGGGCAAATAAACGACCAATTGTGAAACATTGTTCATGACATTTCTTGGTAGACTTCCTAGAGGGCACTTTCTTACCATATTTGATTCGAAACGAACGTTGCGCTAGCGCAGAGTACTGGTATCTTTCAATTTTCAAGACGTACAAGACTTCTTAGCACCAGCAAACATAATTATTACAGCTTTGTAGAACAGCGTCTGTGGTGGTCAAATTGGAAACTACACAAACCTGAAATAAGATTTTAAAAACTGGGACCAGTTTTTCATATGCAACTTAGAAATATAATGCAACAGTTTTCTGTTAATAGTGTTTTTAAATTGGGATTTATTTTAGAGACACGCTGTATATGGAGTATATGACGTCGTACGCATGACCTTTATCTATTGATTTCATTTCAAAGTATTCAGAGATGTAAATCCGAAAAAAATCATCACGCTAAACGAAGATTTCGATTTTATTAAACTACCATATCGATTATGTTTCATCTCTAGACTAAAATATCGAAAATAATTACTCAACGAGAAAAAATGGACTTCATGCAAATTAAAATATATATCACAATATGATAAATTAATATTTTGAATGAATTTTATATTATGATTTGAGAAATGTACACAACAACTGTAAAAATATTACCAAAGTGTATTATGTACCTAAACGCTAATGACCCGTTGAATGAATAGAAACACCTTTCAACAGTTCTGACAAATTGTTTTGCTTAGGAAGGAATATAAATGAATGTCTTGCATTTTCAGAACAACCATTACACGTAAAATATGGAGTCAAAAAATATGCGTCAACAAGAAAAAAATGAAGGAAAAAAATTCAAACTGCTAAGGCATGAAATCTGATTCGGGACCTTTTCACAGCAGGTTCGGAGAAAGTCAAGCCTTGGTTCGTTTTTACCGACCGACCCATAAATCTGGATGAAGAATGTGTCGTAACCGCACTCCCGTAAATCACCTTCTTGCTTTCACACTTGTTGGAAAGCTATTCTATCGATCTATCTCTCGTTGTTAACTGTTATGATTCCACTAAGCTATATTTTAACGTATAAGCAGGTGAGCACAGAAAGATGGTCCATGTCACGAAGGAGAACAACTGTCTTGTAGAAAAAGAAGCTATTTACGAAAGAGCAAAGACAATCTCGTTTCTAGAGTAAACAAAACAAACGTTAAAATCATAGTAACTGGAAAACATTAAGTCTTTTGATATATATTAGGATATTGTGAAAGATGCATTTCTTATAATCAATTCATCTACTTTGTCAAATACATAAGGCAATATGACATACTCGTAAAATAAATTTGGTGGAACAAATACATTAAGACCACGCACTATCCGTAAGAATATAATATAATACTGATTTATATTGACTACAAAATGCTAACCTAATAGTTTGAATGATGTAGAAGAAATAATGCATTCTATAAAACGAATTCCTTTAACTTTGTGTTTTTTTTTTGAATCAAAATTTTGATTATAAATTTACAGAGGCTAATAAAAAAATTAATAACAATGAACAAATTATCATTCTCACGCTTTTTAGAAACACTGTTGCATTGACGAGACATTTTCTGTGTATTTTATTAGAATGTTGAGTTCTTTTAAGGTGTAGTATTTGCTATGTTAGCTGTAAAAATAATTTGTTAGTATTTATGTCTATAATTTTAAATTGGCATTCTTCCATTTTTTAAACATTTTGAAGATCATGAAGAAACTCAATCGGTACTGATTTATGGTAATATAACCCAACTCTTTCGGAAGGGAGATGCAACGGTGTAGAATGGTCTAGACCGGTAAGGTTAATTTTGCAGGATAGGTCCTGTACTTGACAATTCCCCTGGGTCTAAGTCTAGGTCGTGAGCTATGGTAATAGTAGACCATGTCCTTCGTAAGTCCGGTGATGCACAAAGATGCAAAATGAGCAGACCTATACACATGACGAATGTCATTCTTCTTCTTTATAACCGTCTTTCCTATGTTTATATGGAATCAGCGTTCCTGTCTTTAATTATTTTCCTCCAAATTCCTGTATCCTAGACGTAATGTATTCTCCATCCTCGTGAGGCCTCCAAAATAGCACAATGACATTTGATTTCTAATTCTTAACATGTTGAGAGTCATACATGAAGTATTTCAAGAAGTTAAAAATTAGATATGAAATTTTATCACACTGTATTTAAAGTCCCACGAAGTGGAAAAACAAATACTAACTAACACATTGTTATGTTACCTAGTATATTTTATTAGTATAAATAATTAACTGTAGATAAAGAATAATACGTGCGTTTGCACACGACAACGATAATATCGGTGGAAGCGCCGACTTGCACACGCCACCGACATTATCGGCCGATCCTCCGACACGCAGATGCTGTCGGCCAAGCCCCCGATATCGTCGACGGTATCGCCGACACCGATTTTGTCGAGGGCAATGTTTTCTTATGATTGGATGCAAATGCGGCCGATAATGTCGGCCGGCCAGTGGGTTAGATGAAGAGAGTGAGTGACAAGGCGCTGTGTATTCTTGATTCGTTTCTTGTCTTTGGAATTTTGTTGTTTCTTCTTTTTTTCTATTAAAATTGTATAATAATATTATTATTATCTTGTCCTATAAACAACCATGAAACAGCTTATTATGTTTTTTACAGTCTCTGTTTTGGAGTAGCTAATTCTTTTTATTAAAGAAGTATAAAATTTTGAAGTGTGACGACTAGTGGTTTCCCTGTAAATAGCTATTACCAAATAGAATACAGGAAATTTAGATAACCAATTTCTTGATTATTTTCCACTCCTTTTTTATTTTTGTTCTTTCTCTCTCACATACGCACACTCTTTGAGGGTATTTTTTTTAATCTATTAATACATTTAAATTTTAATACATACTGGAAATTAATTTAAGCATAATTTTCAAAGTTCGATACACTGTGAAAATAAGCATATGGAAAAAAAATCCTGATTATTATTACTTCCTTTTATTTTCATCAGAATTGTGTGTAGATCAATTTTCCCAGTACCACTCAATAAGCAATGATTGAATAGAATATTTGTTGACAAGTCAAAGTAGAATTATTATTATTTTGAAACGAAACCAGCACAAGCAAACACTCTTTGCAAAGCTCCAAGAACAAATGACTCATTTGGCATTTTCTTGATTGTGATCTCAACAATAGGGATGTGACTTCATGCTTCACTTGTTGCAAATGTTTTCTCTCACTTCCAAAACTATCCCAAATCCCCCATTTTTAAAAAGAATTTGTGGAGTGGCCATTGCTATGTACCCAAGTTTTCCCTCTCCTCTATGTACTGGGCTCGATCCCCTGATAGAGTTCTGCAGTTTAGCTACAGTGACTGAATGAAAAGGTTGTGCATTATTGCATTCTTACCTTTCTTTGCTTAGAATTTTAGAGATAGGAAGAATTTTTCCATTCGATATTTTAACCCTTATTGACCTTGTGGAATGTAGACCGGTGATGCACAAAGATGCAAAATGAGCAGACCTATACACATGACGAATGTCATTCTTCTTCTTTATAACCGTCTTTCCTATGTTTATATGGAATCAGCGTTCCTGTCTTTAATTATTTTCCTCCAAATTCCTGTATCCTAGACGTAATGTATTCTCCATCCTCGTGAGGCCTCCAAAATAGCACAATGACATTTGATTTCTAATTCTTAACATGTTGAGAGTCATACATGAAGTATTTCAAGAAGTTAAAAATTAGATATGAAATTTTATCACACTGTATTTAAAGTCCCACGAAGTGGAAAAACAAATACTAACTAACACATTGTTATGTTACCTAGTATATTTTATTAGTATAAATAATTAACTGTAGATAAAGAATAATACGTGCGTTTGCACACGACAACGATAATATCGGTGGAAGCGCCGACTTGCACACGCCACCGACATTATCGGCCGATCCTCCGACACGCAGATGCTGTCGGCCAAGCCCCCGATATCGTCGACGGTATCGCCGACACCGATTTTGTCGAGGGCAATGTTTTCTTATGATTGGATGCAAATGCGGCCGATAATGTCGGCCGGCCAGTGGGTTAGATGAAGAGAGTGAGTGACAAGGCGCTGTGTATTCTTGATTCGTTTCTTGTCTTTGGAATTTTGTTGTTTCTTCTTTTTTTCTATTAAAATTGTATAATAATATTATTATTATCTTGTCCTATAAACAACCATGAAACAGCTTATTATGTTTTTTACAGTCTCTGTTTTGGAGTAGCTAATTCTTTTTATTAAAGAAGTATAAAATTTTGAAGTGTGACGACTAGTGGTTTCCCTGTAAATAGCTATTACCAAATAGAATACAGGAAATTTAGATAACCAATTTCTTGATTATTTTCCACTCCTTTTTTATTTTTGTTCTTTCTCTCTCACATACGCACACTCTTTGAGGGTATTTTTTTAAATCTATTAATACATTTAAATTTTAATACATACTGGAAATTAATTTAAGCATAATTTTCAAAGTTCGATACACTGTGAAAATAAGCATATGGAAAAAAAAAATCCTGATTATTATTACTTCCTTTTATTTTCATCAGAATTGTGTGTAGATCAATTTTCCCAGTACCACTCAATAAGCAATGATTGAATAGAATATTTGTTGACAAGTCAAAGTAGAATTATTATTATTTTGAAACGAAACCAGCACAAGCAAACACTCTTTGCAAAGCTCCAAGAACAAATGACTCATTTGGCATTTTCTTGATTGTGATCTCAACAATAGGGATGTGACTTCATGCTTCACTTGTTGCAAATGTTTTCTCTCACTTCCAAAACTATCCCAAATCCCCCATTTTTAAAAAGAATTTGTGGAGTGGCCATTGCTATGTACCCAAGTTTTCCCTCTCCTCTATGTACTGGGCTCGATCCCCTGATAGAGTTCTGCAGTTTAGCTACAGTGACTGAATGAAAAGGTTGTGCATTATTGCATTCTTACCTTTCTTTGCTTAGAATTTTAGAGATAGGAAGAATTTTTCCATTCGATATTTTAACCCTTATTGAACTTGTGGAATGTAGACCTTACATATGGGATAAGATAACACTCTTTCAAGGACAGAATTGAAAAGCAAAAAGCATGGCGAGAAGTTTATGCAAGCCTTGCCCAGGATTTTGAGTTTATGGACAAATGAAACGAGAAACGACAGGTACGCATGCAACAGCGCAAATCTGTCTTCAACATTGGGAGGTGGGCAGATTTTAGGCTTATTGTGAGTGGACATTAATTTCATTTCACTTTCCTTTGTGGTGACCGGATACAAATAATCAAATTTCTCCCCCCAAAAAACACATTTCAAATCTTATTATTGGGGGGACAATCCCCCCAGTTCCAACATTGCAGGGGACATGTCCCCTTCACCCCCTGGGATTTGCGCCAGTGTATCTATGGAGCAACGTAAAACTAAATTACTTATTTTAATCTTATCATTTAATCTACTATGGCATTAGTGTTAATTGCATGGAAAACAAAATAATATACATACATACAATATGTAACAGTTTTTCAACAAAAATTAAAACTAATATAGTTTGCAATGTACCGCAGCATCAATTCTCATCGAAACGAAAACAATATGTTTACGATATCTATTTAAAACGGCACTGTTAAATCTAAACATGTTTAGGCATAGGCCTATTTTTCTAAGTTTTGTTCCGTCCTCCACACATCTTCAGAACAATTTTTGTTGTCCTTGTTTCAAAAAATAATTTTCCCGGTTATTATTACTTTTATTTCTTTTCATATATGGAGAAGATTGTTAGAAAAACAGTGCAGAATATATATTGTGTGTGTCGCTTACTTCGCTCATCACCGGCAACGATATTGTCGGGGCTTCCACCGGTATTGTCGGCTATGTGTGCAAAGTACGCCGACACCGACACCAATATTATCGGGGCTTTCTCCGATATTTTCGGTATCGTGTGCAAACACGCTAAGAATGTAGGGTGGCTTGAGAATTTTATGTTCGAGACAAAATACTCTAATTATATTAAATAATAATAATTGCCGGAAAAAGAAATACAAATTGATTCTCTTCCTAAACGAAGTATATGGTATGCACGGGACAGTAAAAGGTCATAAAGACGATTGTGATCACGTAGATAAGAAATCTAACATAAGAATGTGCGAGGACTACACCGTCGGTTTCATTCCACATAAAGATAATTTACGCTTCCAACACGGAAGACAAGAATTCGTGGATGAACAATTGAGGAAGCAGAGGACGAGCAATATCGGATTAGTAGGTCCAGGTCGCAAGAGATTATATTTAGCTGTTAACAAAATTGATAAAAGATGTTAGAAAGAAGGAAAGAGATCATTTGTTCGTTGTATGTGTTGATCTAGAAAATGTTTCTGAAAAAGAAAACTAGTAAGTGTTAATGGGAGTTCTTAGTTTTTGAAATATAAAACTTAAATTTTAAAGTTTGCAGGTTATATGTCCTTTGTTGCAGAATCTAAGTGGGAAATTAATAAGATAGAGAATATGAAAAAAGCATCGTTTACTAATGGAAGAAACTAAAGATTTGGAAGACAAAGGATAGTAGAAAGATCATGTTTTCACTGGAAGAAAACTTTCTGTAACAAATAAAAAAATAAGAGGGGAGGTATCAGATCTGCTAATTAGTTCTCTGTTTCAGCAGTTTTCAAATAAAGATACCTAGTGCGACCTACAATAAAGTATGGAAGAGAAACGCGAAAGAAATATTTATGAATGAGTAAACTTTATAGGGTTTTGAACATAGTTACAGAAAATATTAAAAAAAAAATGTTCAATTGCACTGTACGGCACAGAGAACCTAATAATCGTAAAGTGACTAAAAGTGGAGACTTTGAAGTGCTGACAAGGAGGAAAATTTAGAAAGTTAACTTAGTCTAACGCAAATCTAATGAGTAAATTTTAAGAATAGAAATGAGGGTGGTACAAATTAGATAAAACTAATCGAGGGACTGAATCGGAAACTGGGTGGGAAGAAACGGTGTTCTCATGAACATCACAGAAGCTAAATAGAAATAAGAAAAGAAATTAAAGGTAACTGAGTCTGCAATTAAGGCACTAGGTCGATTAAGCTTGGATAAACTAGGAGTTTCACTGAAAATATTATTTAGGTTTCTTCTATAGTTTCTGAGTATCTGATTTATGAAAAAGTTGTGGAGGCCCACTTAGTTGAACAGGCCATACTTTCTTATGTTGCCTCGCGTAAAACGACTTTATCAATATTTTAATTGAAATCACAATTTTATCATACTGTTTTACAAAGTTCAATTTAACATCTGATTTTTCTCAGGATAGGTTTGATGTGGTTCTAAAATCATAATTTATGTTTGTAATCTTTCATAAAAATATTTATTTGTAAAGCTAGTGATGTTTGATACCAAAAACACTAGTTTCTTCTTCTAAGAATAAATAAGAGTGAAGCAAAAGAAAAGAAAAGAGTGAAGAAATCTTTGGCATTCAAATGTAGACTGTGAGCCGACATTGTAATTTTTTATCGTTGCACTCCGATGTCTTATTTCGGCCGCTTTGCTTGCACTTTGTTTGCAGTTCTTGTTTTCACAACAACTGATAGGAGTGTGTGCACATGTTATTACTTGGAACATTTTATACTTAATTATATTATTTTATAGTATAGGAAATTAAAAAAAAAGCAGCTACCGAGCTTTTATTTTTGTTATAAAATTGAGTGCAAAGAGCTATTACGTTTTGTTAGTGTAAAATGTCGTATAAAAATATAATTTACTTCACTGTTGACAATTGAATATTTTTCTTTCACCGTCCCCTGTTTTATTTATTTATTGTTGATTAACTATCAATGGATTGAGGGATTGAGAGCGAAAGGGATTTAGAATGAGATAAAGTATTAAGAAAAAGATTCTCATTAGTACTGTGAGCTTTCTGGTAATGTAAGCTTGATTGGAGTAATTGGACACTTGCACACTTGCATAATCCTTTCTAGGTAGTTACAGAACAAAGTGAATTCTTAAAATTGATTTCCTGCACACTTTGCTCGATGGTGTTTGTTCCGATGTTTTCGAGAACGCGTCAGTTTATGCTTATATTAAAAAAAAAAAATGATACCACAAGCCGAAGAGAGTAGTTTCTCTTGCGGTGCATGGCGGTATGACGCTTGAAGCCTAGGGAAGGGTTTTTATATTTTTTTTCATGTGCTTTCCATTTAATTACTACCATTATTAAGTGCTTGCTGTCAGAAGCATCATAAGGATGGAGGAAAAAAAATTCCCCCTCATTCCCTTCCTTGTGTGACTGAAACAAACAGAAGGTTGAGTAGAGTTACTGTTTTAATATTGGGTTACTATCATTGCTACTCTGCGCATGGTGTTAATTGATACTAACCCCATTGCTTGTCTGGCCTATGTTGCAGTTTCAAACAGAAAGGAAACTTTGAAATACTCTTGATGTCAAAAATGAGAAAGAAGTTGGAAAGGACATGGCTGACTGTGTCATGAAGCTGAAATCAGGTTTACACAAAGGCCTTCTATTTTCAACTAAACATTAATGAAATTACAATTAATTAATCTTTAAACGCACATTGACGCAAATGCTACGTCGAAGTTTTAAATCGCAATAGCTCAGTCTCTAATTAAGCTAGGAATCTCCGCCGTGGTACCAATGTGTTCCTGTAGGATAAAGGTTTTTGCCAATATGCATTTTATGTATGTGCAGGTGTACCACGGTAGAAGGAGGAGGTAAAGTTCGTATTTTTGATTCCTTTGTATCAGGGGGGCACGGTGGCTCAGTGGTAGAGAGTTCACCTCCGGTGCTTGGGGTCCCTGGTTTGATCCCAGCCGTGTGGACTTTGTGGTGAACAAACACCGTGCTCGTGGGTTTTCTCGGGGTTCTCCCGTTTCCTCCCACTTTCTTCATTCCACCATTTTCACTCATCTCTCATCATCTCCGTCCCCTTTAGCCTAACCGGCATATTCGTGGGACGTAAAACTTAAAAAGATTTCTTTTGTATCAGGATTTTTGGGGACCATTCACACCGCCCTTAAGGGTACACTTTTAAAAATTGTTATGTGAAACAGTGAAGTAGTCCACTACATGGTAATTCCCTGCATGTGTGCGTGTTGCTTATATGAGAAAGGAAGGGTGCGAAATTGGCTAATGTTTTGTCTTATCTTTCTTTCTTTCTTTCTTTTTCTTTTCTTTTCTTTTCTTTCTTTTTTTTTTACGAAAATTACATTTTTTGTTTGTTCCTTTTTTCCTTACGAAATTTCATAAATGTTACCTGGTTAAAATTTGCGTTTTAAAAGCTTTTAAATGATGTATAGGCCATAACTCTATGACAATTTGGGAGATCACCAGATCCACTAAAGCGAAGGTATACGACAGCCCCTCCAGAACAATATACAGAGCGTTTTGGTAGGAATTTGGTTCTGAGTTTTTTTTTTTATCTCGCTTTATGTTGCAGCAATGGCTACTAGTTTTTACACTATTGTTGCAAGTGTGTTGCCTACACATTAGCATAATTTTATCAGCGTATGGTGACTGCAAGACTTGCCAGGACCTCCAAATTCTATTTTATCATATTTTTAATGAGTTATTGTTTCTTCTTCTCTTCCCCTACGAAAGGAGCGGGGAATTGCAGAAATGTTATCTCGTTGGTATTTGTGTTCCATTGGCTTACTAACGATGTATAAATCAAGTATAAAGGGTCACCAGGGTCCCCAACGAGAGAGTCTACGATTTCGTTAAAATCCCTGATGGACATCGAAAAGTTAATGTGTGTCTTTTTATTATAGCTAAATTTGGTATGCCGGCTAGATGTACTCTTAATAGATTGTAACGTACTTTTGGATGTTGAAAAATGTGTCAAGTAGTTTAGTTTCAAATCGTAGAGAGAACGAAATTGATGAGAAGGAGGAAGATGCTGTCAGTTACAGAACTGTTAGCCTGGGATGATTACATTAGGAACTTGTTTTGACAACAGGAATGGCAAAACGTTAATTCAGGAGAAGATTGATTGATGAATTGGGGTTTAATGGGGACATCAGGAACGAGGATATTTGTCCCAGTTACGATTAACACGACTGCCGTAAATAAAAGTTAAACAGCAACATAAGAAATATAACAAAATACTACTGCAAAAAGAAGTAAAAATCTAAAAAAAAAGAGATAAAATAATAAGTATATGAGAATAACACACATATGAAAATAACAAACATATAACAAAGATAATATATATAATGCATATAACAATATATAGTGCATATAACAATACGGATATTATCTTTATATAATTCTGCTTTAGTAACACCAACACTAATACTGTACCTTTAAAAGTTTTTAAGTCCGTTTTTCCGTTAATAAAAAGAGCGTCCCATAGGAAAGTCCTTTTAATGTCTGTAAATAGACGCCGACGCATCTACCATGTAAATTTCTTTCAGTCTAAAGAGGTAGAGTAATTATTGTACACGGGAATTTGGACTTTCCTATCACCTTTTATTATAAAATTGTCTTCTTAAATACAAGAGGTATACAAAAAGCAATTCCACTAATAATTTTGGGTAAGATAAAGAAAGGAACCCAATAACCAAGCGTCTTAGGGCTTAAGGATAGGTATCTCTCGGTGACCAAGCGTCGTGAGAGGGGTTCAGGTGGTTTGATCAACCTGTGTAGATTGATGCTTGTTGATGCGTTCTGCTCTCTTGTATCCTGGAGTGTCGGCTACCCTCAGTGATCTTCGTCTTGCCGACTGCTAGCGAATGTGGGCGATTCCTCTTCGGGTCCGTCGTCTGCGTTGTTTTCGTTTACTATTGGCACGTGTAATACTAATTGCATGTTATGGAGACATGGGGATCCTTACAATAGTACTAATAGTAACAATAGAAAAGTACATAACGATAACAATAAATGCCAATATTAGTAACAACAAAGAAAATATATAACAATAGTAAAAGCAGTAGTACATCAGAAATCAACGTTTGAGGCGAACTTTTCCACGTGGAGGAAGTATTAAGTATCCGTCAGCTTGTCTTTCACCATTCAGATTTTGAAGAAGTTGAAGGTGGCTTACGATCACGTATATATTTCGTTCTTTTCGGGCAAAAGACCGTATCATTGATTTGGCGTATACACATTCTAAATGTTAGGGCGAGTATATAAGGTGAGCGGGGAAGAGTTGGAGTTTGCCGAAGACCAACACTAATAGAAGAACGTGGGGTTTGAGGAGTTCTGTAGTTGATGCGACAGTGTCTGAATTTCTGGACTTTTGTCGGGAATAAGCTCTATTTGGGTGGAAACGTCGCAAGTTTCGATTGCTACAGATTTACAAGGCTGTAACAACAGCATAGGGAGCAGAAAGATAGGAAGGAATGCATTATTTTAACCTTCTGATACCCAGGGGGTATAAATGTATCTTATGCAAATGTTTTACTGTATATTTTATGTCATAGACACGCGAGGTTAACTAGCGTTCTTTACATTGTGGGCCGGACTCTAAGAAAACTTATTTCCTCAATAACTATTATGCTGTAAGGTAATTTGCTTACGTATGTGGCTAAAACTACAGTGGGGAATATTTGTACCCATCTTACGTATCTATGTTATCATACAATATTTGTTTCAAGTATTTTATTTTAGTATTTTATTATTGTAAAGAGCAAAATAAGGAACAGATAATATTAGAGACTATTGCAATATTGCATTCATATTGCAATATTGCAACTTTTTTTGCCACAAACATATTGTGAAATTAATACAGTTCTATAGCGTGTAAACACATTTCCGTTTCGATAACCTAACCTATCTAAACTTACCCAAAACTATCCGACACTAACAAAACCAAGATAACTTAACAAAGCAAAATCCAACCTAAACTAAGATACCAATATTATCGATGCCACAAATAACGATGTTTCTAATTGCGAAAAAATGTATTGGGATACACTGGAACCTCTATTTAGGATCCGGAGTTTAAAAATATGGGTATCCCGAGAATCGGCAGCAGAGATCTTCTCAACAACCATTAGTTCTCCGATACGTTTCTCATCTGTAACGGCTGGGAAGCCTCAATACTACGCAGAATGTTCGCCCTTGCAATTGACACAAAAACGACTTGATCTTCTACAGGGCTCCACGTCATGACTATTGTGGTCACAATTTGCACAAAAAAGCAGCACTCGCATTAGACGACGTGTTGGTGTGCCGTCAGCATTCAGATCATCTGAGACAAGGCTTCAAGGCAACAGTTATTTTCGGTTTCTGCTGTCATTGTGCCACATAGAGTTTTTCTTACACGGTAAATATGGTTTATTCAAATCATTCTCTCATATTAAAACGTACTCTGAATTGTGCTTTGATATGAGGTAATTAATTCATCTATACAAAAGTGATGTTGTTTGTTGTGTGTAGTAAACCACATTTATTGAAGAACATATTTTTGAAGACAAAGTTCTAGATTATAGTATAGCTGTTCCCCTGATCGCGATTACCAAATATGTTACTAGTTTCTATTTATAATTTTCAATAAATTACAAATATTAGAAAATATGCACGTGAACTAATTCTATTACCAAAATTGTGCTCTAACCAGTACATAAATACTACTACAGAATATAAGAACGTGCATGATATTTATGCATTTAATCTCTTCTCGTAGGGATTATTTCCTAATTAATAATATAACCCAAGAAAATCATTCAATCGAGGAAAACCTGAAAAGAAACCAAATGGTTCGAACTTTCTCAAATATTAACAATTACTCTTTTCATATAATGCTGTAAATGACTTTTTTGTTTTATTCAAGGTGAAGTAAATATTTCCAAACGATATTTCATATCGTTTTATACCATTACTTGTAAAGTGGACAAAAAGATTCTAAAATTTCTGGATAGTACCACAGTTTGTTCATTAACTGTAATATTTGGGAAACAGTTTAAAGGTCTAAGATACTAACATACATTAAAATTTAAAGTTCGGTTTAAATGTAATAATTTGCTTCAAACTGTAATGTTCTAGTTAACACTAGCGTTAATGATAATATATGAATATTGTTTTGTAGCTAAAATAAAATAACGGCTTAACACACGTAAAAGAATCAGGTACAACTCATATTTCATTTTAATGATACGTAAGCGTATGCAGAGTACTTGTAAACACTGTAAAGGAAAGCAAATAGAATACATTCTAACGCACACAAAAAGCCACACGTGTGCAAACGCGTACGCTTTCCACAAAATTAGACAACCACCACTTTCCTCTTTCTTTCTCTCTCTCTGAAAACCAGAAATGGCTGCAGTTCTCCATATTATGTCCCGAAGCCGAAGCAAAATTTTGTTTTAAAATTTGCAACGAGCTCAGATGTGGAATAGTGGGTTGATCGCCTTCAACGTAAGGTGTTTCTCATAACCAACGTATTGGTTCCAAGCCACTGCAGTAGTTGTTACCTGCTTCTTTTTCTTCTCTTCCCTGAAGATGAGCTCTGCAGTCCCCAAAACCAAAGCATCGATCTCTCACGCTCTCTGCAAACAAGGTAGTTGCTCCCAAGCCGCTTTACCTGCAACTCAACGACTCAAACGATGGCAAGTGTTTATCGAAGAGATCGAAAAGTAAATTGTTAGGGAAAGATAAGTATGCAAGTTAAAGGAAGAAGTAAAGGCCAATCTTATCCAGTAACAACCTTCACTCCAATAATAGTTGTTTAAGCATGTCTTTTTCTGCGAGGGTCAGTCAAAATGTTCTCGGAATTCTGTCGGAGATTTTTATTACCACAACATAAGTACATATTTACTTAATCGTCTTCGAAGTAGGAAAATATATACTTGCTCCACTACTCCTGCCATTGCCATAAACACCATAAAAAGTACTCTTGTGGTATTTTACAAAGTTCAACCATCATGTTTTACAGTAGGGAAACGGGCACCTTTTAAGCCCACTTTTAGGTTTGGAATGAGACTAAACTTCGATGCTGCTACACCGTTTCTGAGGTTATCAAAGACTGTGAAACAGATTTCTCCAATTTTCACATTTTTGACGTTTGCACTTTACTCGAACTGTGAAATTGTGCCAACTTATCACCACACACTCTTCCGTTCAGCTACACTACTCGTACACTGTCTGTTGTGACCTGTTTACACCTGTTAAATTCATAATTACGTAACATATGAGATGTACTACATTTGTTGTGACTGCATCACAAATGCCAAAACTATTTATTATTATAATTCCGGAACTTTTTCGACTGCCCGTGGTATGTAAACAACCGAAATATTTAATTGTTAATAATATTTTTATTTTTATTTCAAAAACTAAAATGTTTTTATAACATTCCTTAACACCGTTAACGCCATTCCTCATAATTTGTCCACCGAAGAAAAAAACATTATTTTTGTTAGTGTATGCTCTCGATATTTTATTTATGTTACATATAATGTATCTAATCCATTTCTTTTAAATTACGGTGTTCATTCTAGAAACAATTCATGCAGATATTCATAATATAAGGTTAACTTACGTCGGAAGAATTAACAACAGAAAATGTTTGTTGTGTTTTAATGAATGTCTACAAAGATCTACAAATAAAACCACAAATCAGAAAATAAACTACAACAATCCTCTTAATAGTCGAGTACCAACGCTAGTTTTACGTTAGTGCGAATACCAATGGCGTGCGTCAGTTACTGACCTCATTTTGTTTCTGTATATTTGAATAAGGGAACGAATGTGAATATGTTCGCTAGCTTTACAAACATTTAAATGAATGTTTGCATGAATGATTGGAACGACTGGATGCATAATTACATCAAATAGAGCACGATGACGTTACTTCCGGTTACTGAAATTAAAATAAAACACTCTTTATAAAATAACTAATAATAGTGTATATTTATTTTATGGAAACTTTTACAACGTATTTATGTTCTTTTTATTTCTCCATTATGTTTCCTATAGTTATTCAGTGCTGCACCGCATGTAGGTTCTTTTTTTATATGTTCTTCCTCTTGGAATTTATAAGAAATACTAAATGATCAATATAAGTCTTTATGAACCAATTTACTGTATTCGTATTTTTGGCAACACTAATTTGATAATGCCAAATTAATATTGTTGCCATAAGGTAAAATATACCTTTATACTAAATGTCTTAAATGGGCAAAACAATGTTCAAAAATAACCAGATATTGTGTGGGATCTGTCGCCAACCCACTACATTGAAACGCAATTGTTGTTTGGATAATCACAAGAAACCTCCCAATCAAAAGCAATTCTAATGTCCGTTTATTCAAACACGACAGTAAACCAAATCTTTGTACTAGATGAAGTATCTATCTTAGATATTCTGGAAAAAATAACCAATTAGGAATACTAAACTTTACGTTATCACCTTATAAATTTAATATACATTGGAACTTAAATTGTGTCAAAGAAAAGGGTGGAAAAGGCATCACTATTCTGCATTTAATTGCATTTCCGTCTGTTTTAAAGAACGGACTATGATTCGTTGTAAACTAAATTGGAATTAAAAGAAAATTCATTTAAACTTAGATGCGAGTTTGGAAAGATAGTATTTAAGTATACTTACTCTCAGCATTTACCAGAATCCTATTATTATGTTCTGTTAATTCTTTCATTGTCATCATTCACTTCTTTTGTCTCCTTAAACCCAAAGTAAATAGCTATGAGATGTCAAGTATTAATCTCGTAAGTTCAATTTTCTTATTAGAAGTGCAAGAAATACACACGTAATGAGGCATCCTTCTTTATTGAATTTCAAAAGTCCTTGATTAGTGGTATCTTACGTCACAAATCCTAATCACTGTCCAAATTTCAAGTTTTTACATAGTCCTTTGCCAATATCTCGGAATCTATTAACGAGGTAAACTCGTTACAGATGTAATATGGAGAAAGTTCCGATATGAAACGAAACTTTTGAGCATGTTCTCGGCGAGTGTCTTGTTCATAAGCCTAAACGTAGGCCTACACATCTAGGCGTAGTAAGACAGTGAACCTGGAAGAGAAAGAACACAGAGAGAAAATAAGATAATTAGGAAGCTTAATTATGAAAGAATCCAAGTTCACTTTTGATCATTTTGGTCATATTTGATATCTAAGATCTCTACTTGAAGCTTCTCTGAATACGTAACAGGTTCATGGTCAGATATTCTAATTAGCTCGTATAACGTTAGAAAAACAGTGTTAGATTTTCCATGTATTTAAATGAAGCCAACAACTTTATGTCTATTTTTTTTCTGACAACTTGGTAATTTGACTTGACTCACGTGTACTTTGAACGACCGAAATTAAGCAAAATAGAGTAATTGTGGGAAAAGAATGGCTTAAACCAGACTTGTTACAAAAGTATATTAGAAAAAACTGATTGATTGCAGATGTGACAGTTCACTTTCAGGATAATTGAAGTTTGGAACCAGTAACTCTGGAAAAAATAAACAAATACCCGACGCTGGAGAGAAAATTTTAGGATCGTAAGGGATTAGGGGTATCAACGGTAATTGTGGGAAGCAAAATCCCAATACCTAAATTTAAAAAAAAAATACGTGAGATTAACAATACAGAGAAGGCAATATTTTAGACTATATTATTGATAACACTAGTTAACAAAGGTTTTGTTACATAAAAGGAAATACCTGTTCTTAAAGGAACTTTTTGCGCTGAATTCGAATATGCACTCGGTTTTTCTCAATCACGTACGATTTTCCCGTAACAGAGAGATTTTCGGGAAAATCCCTCAAAAATTTCCCTTTTCGTTTATTTTACACCCCAAGATCTTGTCCTCTTGCATATACTAACATAGAAATTATACATAAGTATACTTTGATTCATATTTAACGAACCCTCCAAGTTTCGTAATAATCGCTTTATTCTTTCTAGAGAAATAAATATGTTTGTATGTATACTGTGTGTACTGTTTATTGCACCTTATAGTAATGCTTTCAGATCTCTCTAGAAAGATTTCTGTAAGTTAAGGTAAAACGTTTTGCTTTATTACCACAAACACATATATAAAATATAATACAATATAATTTACAAGTGTGACAAATTACAATAAACAATAATACAAATGTACCAAAAGGTCATGAAAAGACAATCAAAACTATCACAATATATGAAACTTCTATTGGGTTACGAAAACGTACACTACTTCCTTCTTTTGTAAGAAATGTTGCATTCTCTAACAAGATGCCAACAATAGTCCCCCATCATTGAAGGATCCCATCGTCCCTGGTACCTTTTCTCCATTGCCATTATATCTTGGTGGAATCTTTCCCCCTGTTCGTCGCTGAGAGCACCTAGGTTAGCAGGAAAGAAGCTGAGGTGGGAGTGCAAAAAGTGGATTTTTAAAGACATCCTACAACCCAACTCTTTGTATTTCTGTATCATGTCCTGTACGATTTCTGTGTAACTCTCAGCTTTGTTATTGCCCAGAAAGTTGCGCACAACACACTTAAATGCTGTCCAGGCAGCTAGCTCAGCACTGTTTAACTTGCTGTCAAAGCTATCATCAAGCATTAATTTCCTAATTTGGGGACCAATAAACACTCCCGCTGAAATCTTAGCATCACTCAGGTTAGGGGACTTATCTCGCAAATACTTGAAACCTTCACCAGATGTGTCCATGGCTTTGACAAAGTTTTTCATAAGTCCTAACTTGATATGAAGTGGCGGTAGTAATATCTTATTAGGATCTACCAAAGGAGCGTATTTGACGTTGCATTCTCCAGGTACGTAATTCACTCTAGGTTCCCATTCCTTCACTTCATAATGTTTGTCATCAGCTCGGCTATCCCATAAACATAAAAAACATTGGTACTTCGTGTAACCGCACTGCAGTCCTAATAAAATACCAACTACCTTGAGATCACAACATATTTGCCAACAATAGTCCTTGTAATTTATAAGATTTAGCAAAGTTGACATGGTGTCATAGGATTCCTTAATCTTCACTGAGTGCGCAAGTGGTATAGAAGGTTTTTCATTTCCATTATGTAAAAGGACAGCTTTAAGACTGACCTTTGACGCGTCGATAAATAACCTCCATTCTTCTGGAACGTAAGGAATTCCTAGCTCCGCCATCAACCCATTTATATCCGTATATACGCACACATTATCTTGCATTGAGAAATAGCTTGAAAATTGAACATGCCTTTTCCTGTACACTGATATGTTCGTTTCTGCATCCAATAAGTTCCACTGCTGGAGCCTTGATCCCAGAAGTTCCGCCTCTTGTTTTGTCAGGTGCAAATCACGGACTAGGTCATTAAGTTCACATTGCCGGATGAAATGTGGCTCGCGAACACAGTCAGGGATGAACGTTGAATCCTTGGATGTACATGTTGATGTCGATGGTTCATCAAGGTCATGATCATCATCAGAGTCTTTTGGCCATATCTCTTCCCAGTTGGTAGGGGGCTCGGGAAGTGTAAGTTCATCCCCGTGCGGAATAGGTCTAATTGCGGATTTAACGTTGGGATAACTTATTGTGTATTTGCTTTTTTTAGAATGTCCCTTAACTACTGTGAGACAAAAATAACAAACATCCAGATGGTTGGTGGGTTCTCTCCACACCATTGGTACAGCAAATTTCATGAACCTCCGTTTCCCTTTGGCCCATGCAAGTAAAGTGACGTAGCACGACGCACAAATTATGTTGGGTGCCCAAGTTTTGTCCTGATCTCCCACATGACATCCGAAATATATATAATATGCTAGTTTCACCGATGGCGTAATGGATCTACACTGTCCTTTAACTACAAACTGGCCACACACATAACAAAAACTATTTGGTGAGTTAACACACGAACGCCGTCCTCTTGACGCCATTGTACTGATCACAAACTAAACTTCTGGTCTTAGTTGGGTATAATGCCGTTAAGATCAAACATGAAAGCACTCTTAGCAGCAAAGACAACTTTGAAAGTGAAGTAGTGTTAAACCACACGTCAATATAAAAATGTACAAAACTCCCTCACCAGGTGTCAAGAACACAAGAAAGAAAGAAATGCGCGGGGGGAGGGGGGAAACGATACCGTAGTGGATAATTCAGACTGCATTAGTTCATTGTTGTCAACAATGAGTCTGTATTCCATTCTTTCTTTCTTTTGCATTCTGTTACATTTGATAACAAATATTGATAACCATTTCATGAACAAAACGAAAAAACTTGGAGAATTGTATATATATGTATTAAGATATACATATACTGTACGTTTTAAAAAAATATACGTTGGAAGTACATTCTATTTTTATACACGTTTCTAATTTACAGAGAGCAATACAAGTGTGTTGTTGACTATTGTAAATATTCATTTTTATGCCTGTGTTTGTAATAATAAAGCAAATCGTTTTTACCCCAACTCAGGAGATCTGAAAGCATTACTATCAGGTGCAATAAACAGTGCACACAGTATACATACAAATATATTTATTTCTCTAGAAAGAACGAAGCGATTTTTACGAAACTTTTAGGGTTTATTAAATATAAATCAAGGTATACTTAGGTATAATTTCTAAGTTACTATATGTAAGGGGACAGGAGATAGGGGAATAAAATATCTGAAAAAGGAAAATTTTGAGGGAATTTCCTGAAAATCCCTCTGTTACGGAAAAACTGTACGTGATGGAGAGAAACCGAGTGCATATTCGAATTCAGCGCAAAAAGTTCCTTTAAGATCAGGTGATTTTTCTCATGTACCAAAAAAAAAAGTTTATATTTGTTAACTAGTGTAATTTAAGATCACTAATAGAAATTGCTAACGTACATTTAGGTTATTAACGATTTCAACTGGAACAAGTGTTCTACTATTGTTTATTTGAATGTGTAATTAGTTATGTATACACTCTTTTAGAGGAATTCGTTTATATATATTACTGGACACTACCGGCATCTATTGCTTTAAGCCCATCACGTACGGGAAATGGAGTCCATCGGCGAGCACAGTATCCAAGCAAGTGGGAGAAAGGGACAAAACTTACAGACCTAGGACCTGCATATTAGGTATCATCCTGGTATATGAATGATGTGAATGAGGTAAACCAAGCTAAAATTTTCAGGATGAATACCCTCAAGATCTACTACACCTTTTTGATCAACTGTCCACACCAGGATGGAACAAAAATATGTAATATAGCTACAATGTGCGAAAGGAAGTTTGGAAGGAATAAATTTTAAGTTAAAGTACAAATGGAATTCGGAATTTGACCTTCTCACTTAAAATAATCAGGTACGTGTTTCACCGTTTCTTTTTTCATGTCTGATGTAGAAAAGAAGAAAATATGGTGGAAAAGAAACGAGCCTGAGATTAGAAATATTATAATAGAAGTCAATAACCCGCAAACTTTTCAGGTGAAATACATGAAATTTAATATTTTGAACTTCTCATTTCAAATAACAAGGCATGGTTTCCTTTGTTCCTTTTAAAATATTTGACCATAAAGGGTGCGAAACTAGCTGTACAAGAAAAAAGTTGGTGGAATTACAATTGCTGTAATACGATGGCGATATTTCGGAAACTCTTAAGGTTAAGAACATGAAATTTGGTACTCGACATTTCAATTAAAATATTTGAGCATACTTTTCATTGTTTTTAATAATGTTTGTCTAGGAGGGAACAAGGAACGTACGAAGAACTGAGGATAGGGTTAAATTATTATAGCACAATGTCTACATCTCGGAATTCTTACAGAGTAAAAATATAAATTGCGGTCTCTTGACTTCTCATCTAAAATAATTAAACACGTCTTGCAGCTCTTTTAGATGTTTGATCTAAAACGGATGAAAAAGGGGGATTCTTCCCTAAGATGGATACAACGACTCACCAAAGGTGGTCGCCAACCCTGGTTCGGCTAATAACATAAGTAAATCTTTAGTGGCCGTAATTGTTCACACCTTAAAATATCTTCCGTAATTATATCCACTAGTATTCTCACCTTTTATACTGAAATTACAAGTCGATGATGAGTAGTAAATAATTTATTCGTTGATTCTCTTTTAACGTATATTCATACAAACTGTTTTGCAATCAAACATGTTAATTATGTATCTATAAACAACTACCTAGCAACCAATTATACAATAATGTATATTTCTTACATATATTAAAAACATTCTTCTTTTGTTATTTTTAAATTAACATTATATCGGGTATAGTGCTTATGTAGAAGCACTTTCTGCCCAAAAATACAGGTAATTATCAATCGATACAAAGTATCTCGTTGTATAAAATGTCGCCCGACGACGGGACTGAATATAAAAGTTACAAGCGAGCTTGGCTTTTATATTTAAGAACCACTGGTCCGTTTATAATAATGATATTCTATTAATTACGTCCTTTTACATTTTGATCGACCCTTGTATATAACTTTATTAAGCTTCCTTTATAGAAATACATTTATAATAAATCTTTTATTTCATTAATATTTATCTTTGATTATAGAAACGTCGTCGCTTATTAATCTAATCACTGAAGGGTGCGAAGTCAAAAATTGTAAAAGTCAATTACATTTTAAAACAAATCACAATGATCAATAGTTTCAATCATTATTAAAAACGATCATATTAAGAAAAAGATGTTTGATCTTTCCAGGGCGCATTATATAGTAATTATGTTAGATGATATTTTAAAATATACATTATATCAATAAGGCGTCATGATACAAAAGGATCTTATTCGAATAACATATAAGGTAGCTCATAAAGACAGCCGTCGAATAATTAGCTTAATAGAATGAATCTTATATTTAACATAATCTTTGACAACAAAGTTTCAACACAGATCAATATAATATAAATAACCTTTGCTTTTAATCAATTACGAATCGAATTATAATTCTTCACATTAACAAGAAAGAATTAAAATCATTTGAAAATTATCATTTGTTGAAACAGACATGATAAAATATCTAAAAGTCATAAGGGTTGTTTTCATTATTAACATTAACACATAAATTTGAAGATAAATGTTGATAAGAATCTATAGCTGATATGGGCTCAACCCTTACTTCATCAATTGCAGTCAATTTAAATTCGTACCTGCATATGATTCTAATAAAGTACATTGTACTGCACAATCATTATTATGTCCCGTATTATTGTTCTGTACAGGAATTGTGTCATTATCTTGATTTGGATGCGAAATGCCATCTCTTGAATTACGATTACTTGTATCCATATAGTTTACTGTATTCCTGGAATTTCGCCATGTATTTCGTCTATTTTTAAATCTATTTTGGTTATATGGTCTAACATACGGATTGCCACGATTAATTAGGTTAGGTGGATTCCCAACATATCTTCGCCTATTTTGTCCGTTCTGATTGTTGAAATTTGCTCGACTTAGGTTATATTCCGTATTGTCTGCATTACGGATATTTAGATTCCGAACAGATACAAGGTGATCTGAATTGTTTTTAATTTTGCCTAATCCTGCTTGATGATTCTGAGCGTGGTATTGAGTTTCATAACATTGGACAAGCGTTAATAGGTGATTAAGACTCATACACTGGGTAGAAAACAGGATCTGTTGTAGTTTAAACGGTAGCAAATTTCGAATTGATGCAATTACTCTGGATTCCGATTGCAACGGATTTACGACTTTTAATTCGTTATATGTATTTACGACAAAATCGACAACAGATTTGTGCAAACGAGGATTAAAAGGTTGGTTTCTAATCGTGGCATCTCTGTTTGCAAGCAAAAAGTCGTTTTCGTAATTTGCAATCAGCGCTGCTTTGAATTCCTCATATGTATTGATGTGATCTCGTACTGCTTTAAACCATAAAGAACATGGTGGGAGTAATAAATGAGGGATTAGTTTCATATATTGCGATTTATCTATACACATTATATTGCACTCATCTTGAAATTTTTCTAAGAAAGAGGTAGCATTTTCATTACATTTACCACTAAACTTACTCATAGCACGTATTTCACTCATCTTTACACTTAACTTTACCTTCCTTTCACCATTTCGTGTTCGTGTTGAGTGACAATTTTTACCTACTGCATTATCTGTGGTTCCACCATCTCTTTTCCGCCCATCTTTATTCCTTGGATGAATTCCTTCCAAAATAATGTCCTCATCGGATGGATTACTTGAAGATGAGATAATATGAGGTCCACGTTGATCTGTTACGGGTGAATGCGAGGTCATCTCTTGAGAACAAGGGAATTCCGAACGATCATTAGTCATGTTGTTGTGATATGCGTTGTCCTTAATCTGCAACGTCCTAATTTCCTCTTGTAATGTAGATATCCACTGAGTATTCGCACGTATTTGGTTAGAATTATCCGTAACCTGAATCTTTTGTTGCCGTACAGAAGATTCTATTACTTCCAAATCCTTTTCTACACAATTGACTTCTTGCATTACATGGTTGTAATTATCCTGGCAATCTTCTGATACTCTTTTTAACTTTTCATCAAATTGTAATGTAAGGTCTTTCACCGCCTGGATCACAGATTGTTTCGTATCTTCTGAATTTTGGTCTATTTGCTTCAACCGTCTACTTAATTCCTCGTACTGTTTACTGGATTCCTCGGATTTCTGCTGAACCGTATGCTTTAATTCTTCCGACATCTGGGCTAACTTTTGTTCTTGTCGCTGTAAAGCCATTAAGATTTTGTCTTCAAATGTCAACACTTCAGGTACAACAGGAGCTGTATTTTGTTCGTCGTTACCACTGTCACCAGTTTCTTTCTCCATTGCCTCACCGAGCATAATTTTTCTTGTGATTATTTTACCACTTCTAAGTATAGTTAAGTTCGTAGACATGAACCTTATTACTGAAGTAAATTCACCCCTTACTTTGTACTTCAGGATATGAATTTACAAAGCTCCCGGGTGAGGTAAACCAAAATTTTACAACGACTCACCAAAGGTGGTCGCCAACCCTGGTTCGGCTAATAACATAAGTAAATCTTTAGTGGCCGTAATTGTTCACACCTTAAAATATCTTCCGTAATTATATCCACTAGTATTCTCACCTTTTATACTGAAATTACAAGTCGATGATGAGTAGTAAATAATTTATTCGTTGATTCTCTTTTAACGTATATTCATACAAACTGTTTTGCAATCAAACATGTTAATTATGTATCTATAAACAACTACCTAGCAACCAATTATACAATAATGTATATTTCTTACATATATTAAAAACATTCTTCTTTTGTTATTTTTAAATTAACATTATATCGGGTATAGTGCTTATGTAGAAGCACTTTCTGCCCAAAAATACAGGTAATTATCAATCGATACAAAGTATCTCGTTGTATGGACACACGAGATCTTCGATCTTTAAACGAGACTCTGAGTTGAGACCCATTCTATATAAAGAATACAAATGGTGCCGTAATAGCAAATGCAGGGTAGTACTTGCATATATGTAGGGTAATTAATGTAAAGCATCCAGTAATTATAGTGTGGTCCAGTGTATTTATCCTGCAGCGCCCACTATCCTACAGCGCTGCAAAGTCATTCAAAAATTGTATAAGGGAAGGTATTATGTCAATTGATAAATCATTGAAAAGATTAAAAAAAAACAAATTTTAAAGGATTTTTCATATATAGTGCCGTTAATGAAAGAAAAACAATTTTAATGTGAGCTTTTCTGCAGTAGATGATAATACAGACAAAAGACTGTAAGACCAAACAGAGTATCATAAAAAAAATCAGCAGATCGCGAACAGGTGTTCAGTATAAAAGTTAATTTTACGAACAGAAATATACGTGGATATTATTTATTTCCTCATAACCGTTTCAATAATACACCAAATAACTTATAAAGGTAGCCAAGAATATGTTCTGTAGCTTTTTTACCCACCACCTTCGAACATCGATACGGCATCTAAGACGTACGTGCAAAATCAAAACTAGTCCCCATCAGTATAGACTCCTTCTGCCAACGTTCTGGAAGGCCATAGATTCCATCGCGGTAGAACTTGGTACGCCGTGAAGTGAGGAAGATATCGAGTCCATTATGCACCTCTACTAGGGATTTGAAGTGGCGTCTTCTAAGGTTATTGTCCAAGGAATGGTACAAGTAATAATCGGACGGTGCAATCTCCGGCGAGTATGGCAAATGATACAGTGTTTCCCGTCCAAGGCGTAGAATGGTATCCCGGGTCACTCTAACCACGTGGGGCGTGGCGTTATCCCGTAACAGGAGGACCCCTTTGCGATTAAGAAGTGCTGGCTTCAGAGTTTTGACTTTTTATTGAAGATGGCGCAACTGCTTTCAGTACACAGTTGAATTGATGCTCTGAGCATCTGGTAGCAGTTCCCGATGCACGATGCCGCGAGCACTTCACCGAACAAAGAGGATGAACTTCTTCTGATGCAATGCTGGTTTCCAATGTTTTGGAACCGGTTTATATTATGTTAGCCAATGATGACGGTGCCAAGTAGCTTCGTACAGGACCCACTTCTCATCACCTTGTCCACAAATGGCTTCTTCCTCAGACAAGCCAGCAAAGAAACCGAGATATTTTCTAGCGTTGCCTTCTGACCCGCAGTCAAATTATGTGAGACCAATCGACCCAACTTGTAATGCTTCTAAAGTTGATGGGTGTGCTGCCGAATGATTTCTCCACTCGCACTGAATTGTAGTCCAGTTCCTTGCATGTCTGGCCACTGTTCGCCTCAATTGCTGCCTAAAGGTCTTTATTTTGTACTTGTGTTGGTTTCCCGGTATGCGGTGTGTCTTCGGGTGTTTCGTCACTTGTTAAACCACCGCTGCACCGTGCGAGTAGCCACGACACCGCATTCAACTCATTTATTCGTATTCAACTCATGGCGTGGAGACCAATTGAACACAGACCTCCATAAAAGACGGAGAACTTTCTTGGATACCTTTATACTTTTCCAAAATATCCGGCAGCATAACCATGCCCTTGATAGTTGAAAGGGGCCATGTAGAACAAATAATACGCTCCATTTAATGGCATTTAATGGCATTTCCTTTTCTAACTTCTTGTTTTATCTTTTTATCTTTAGCCGTTTTTGATTTGTAAGCATCGGATGTTTCATCTCACTGTGCAAAGACTCACACTTATTATTATTATTATTATTATTATTATTATTATTATTATTATTATTATTATTATTATTATTATTATTGTAAAGAACTTTCTACATTATTTTTTTTCTACGGAACTTTTTATTACATATTATCTGTTTAATTGTATATTAAATGACACACTTTCTTGTGAGTTCTTCGAAAGTCAAATAAAATGTTAAGTACTTCCAAATTACAAAGAATTGAACTTAGAAAATTAAAGCAGAGAGTTTGATAAGGCAATGATGTTGAACGCATTGAATGAAACGTGCAGTTTGTATCAGTGCAACCCTATTATGAAACACTCAGTGACCACTGAAAAATTTTCAATTGGGAAGGTGTGTCATTTTATATATATTGGTTAAAACTTTAAAGCTTAATGGGAACGTCAGTATCGAGGTTATTTTCTCCAGTGTGGATAAAGCTAATGTCAGAAAGAAGATGCACAATAAAACTAAAATTTCTAAAAATGCAAATTAAATTAAGATCCATAAAATAAAAAAAATAAAATCACAGTTACTAAAAATTAAAACAAAATTTCGCGGGACAGAGTAAGAAATCAATAACAAGATGTAAGATTTATGACATGAAAATAACTGAAAGATTAGCAATAATAAAGATTAATAATTTAAAAAACTCTAAAATAAAATTCCTCAAATTACTTTAATTGTTACAACGGTAAATATCGTATTACTTCCCACAACTTAATTATGGTCTTTAGATAGTCCTAAAGTGCTCTGAGTTCTGAGTATTCTGAACATTCTACAAAGTGCTCTGAGTTCTGAGTATTCTGAACATTCTACAAAGTGCTCTGAGTCCTGAGTATTCTGAATATTCTACAATAACGTGCCGAATATTCAGTGGAAGGATGCGGTCTTCACAATACGGACGATCAGCGTCATGCTCTAAATAGAAACGTGTGAGATGTGAGTGTCCAATACGAAAATGTGTTAGGATCACATCATTTCAACCTAAGTATGCAATGAAGCCTGACAATTGTCCAAAGCAGTCTTAACTCAATGGTACTTATTTCCTTTGACCTAGTTCTATCACTCTTACCAGTAAGAGCGTTTACTTTGGATTAGAGCCGGAAACAGCAACTAAGATTAGAACCGGAAAGAGAGTGCACTATTGCAACTTCAGCCAATATAAAGATTTTATCTGCTCTGTCAACACCATTGTTTTCCCAGATGATGTCATGTTTCGGTACCCAATATACAACGATGATACTTCCATTTTGTCGTAGCTAATGGCATCTCACAAGAATATTTTTCACGAGGACGTGATTACTAAAGACGATATGTAGACCTGTAATAACGCTTTGTAAGTCAGTGTAGATAAGTACGGGACATAGCTAAAGTTGAAGAGAACAAATTTAATCAATGGTAACTCAGCTGTAAATATTGAACATAGGAGGGCAAAGATTTAGCTGTCCTTTCCTTGTCCGTGAAGTAGGCATGAAAAATGAAACTGTCTCCTTTTGGAACCATTCGTACGCATCACATTAAAATTGGGGCACTGTTCAAGTGGTGTTCCGAACTCCTGGTGGTATTTCTGGTTACTTCTGTGCCGTTTAACACATGACCTTGATAAAGTCGTACCTTGGTAAAGAAAATATCCATGGTGAAAGAACACAAACATGTAACAAGCAAAGACAAATTTGTTAACGATCAGCGTTTCGTAAGCGTGTAACCCGAGGCCATGAAGTGTGTCGGTCATAAGTCTGGCCAGCATGCAACGGGAGATTTCAAGAGTGGTCAGAAACACAACGCAGATGGATTGTACAATTTTCGAGAAGTTTGTTATGACGATAGCTAATGGTGGTTCATTTGCTTCTGCATAAAAACTATGAATAGAGCTTGTTTGAAAGGCACTAGCAGCTAGCCAAATTCCCAGATGATAAGAGTGTCAAGGTGTTTCAGGAGATAGGAACAAACAGATGAGTACGCAATAAAACTGTAATCTAAATTTGACCGAATTAACTATATAAATTAGACATAATTAATTATATATAATCATAACAGAATAATACGATCAGCACCCCGGTGAGAGGAAGTGCATTCCGAGCTCAGGAATAAGAGTACTTAAAATTACGAATGTGTAGTGCCGACTTTGAGCAGCAATGAAAAGTAAAAAACAAAGGATTGTGGTAACAAACATAAGACGATTGCAACTGAGATCCATAAAGCGCTTTTGTTGGCGATAGAAGTGCACACATTGAGCTTTTGGCCTGGAAACTGAAAGTCTGTCTAGTTCTACCGATGAATGTATTGGATCATAAAGAGCAAAAACCACACTCAACAGAGAGTTTGATTCTAAATATGAAACGAGTTACTTGTTAACCCTACACTCGAGGAGCTTGCAAATGCAACTCGTGAGAGCAATGGGTTGTGAGCTGTTTTTCAGCTTTTTCTAGTTTTAAGATAGTAAGAACTTGAGTGAAACGGTATCATGGTGGAAACCATATACGATTAAACAGTTCCAATTATGAAAGCTGTGATCCACAGGAGATGCTGTAAGACATATCATAATATACAGGGTGAACGGTAACTACGTGGACAAACTTGGACGGGTGATAGTACATCTAAAAGCAAGCAAAAACGTCCTAGAGAACATGGGGTCAATTCCGTACCATTTAGGAGTGACAGAGTGTCGAAAGCGTGGGAACATGAACTTCAGAGGCCAACAGCTTAAAAACAATACATCGTACAGAGTGCGGTTAAAAACGTCACTTAGAAAGTCACACCTACTCTATTGAAAGAAAACGTTTAAGGCGAACCTGAGCCAATTGCTATTCATTCACTGTCCATCAGTTCCCCTTTCATCATTTCTGATTGTATTGATATCGAAAATGCATTTGAATTGTTGGAGAACAAGATCGCTTTGACGATGACGTATGTGATTACTTAATTTGACATTTCTAGTGCATGGTGAGTTATGATGATGTGCCATTAGTTTACCGCCATTAGTTTTAATCACCGCTACAAACACATGAAAAGATTTTGGTTGTAAGCTGTATAAGGGAGCAGCTGGGGCTTTCTTTCTGTGTTCCCAAATTTAGTATATAACGTTATGAATGAAACCTTAGATACCTGAGTAGAAACAGACTTGCTCACGAACTTGCGACAACGGAAGCAAATTGAACTGGGAGCTCGGATAGAACAGTCTTCGTGATGCAACGTTTTGGATAAAAAGCAAAAGTCTTATCAACTACCATAAATTATCAGATACGATTTTTTTCTCTTTGAAAGGCTACATAGTACCTGGATCAAGTAGAATTTTTTCTCTTATAATTGGCACAAGAAGGCTTGATCACTGTACAAGGATACGCAGTATGACAAACGCATGCACTAGAACAGAGTCAACTATTCATCTATCAAATCACCTGAGTGTCCGACTGCAATATTCACATGAAGAGGGCAGGGAGAGAACGTGTCGATAAAGGGAGATTAAATGAGTGAATAATAAAGCTGTCCTCTCAGTACCACATCCTTACCAACGATAATTGTCCTGTACATTGATATAGGGGTTAGAGAATCTCCCGGAGCTAGTAGCGTGTCGAGTTACCACGGACGGCCAGGACGAGGCATGGAGAGAATGAGTTTATTGATGTCTGCTTGAAGCATGGAGTCCCATGGGGCTTCCACTTGGCTCCAAAATTCCTGAACATTAAGTGAGGGAAACCTGTGTTGAGCCAAACGGAGAGCCGCCATGGACCAGACATGCTCAATCGGCCGGAGATCAAGTGAACGTACGAGCCACGGAAGCGTACGGCCAAGGTTAGCTTCCAGGAATGCGAGGATATTCTTGCCATTATGAAGTCGCGCATTACCCTGTTGGAAAATGAGGTTATGCAGTTCATGAATTAATGAGACAGCAAGAGAGGTGAGCAACTCTGTTTTGTACTTTTGGTTTTCAATGTCCCTGGAATTTGTACAAGACGCGAACGAACACCGAAGCCAACGGCATTCCATACCATTGTGTCTACTGAGGGGCCTGTTTGATGATACCTAATGAAGGTGCCAAGAAGCCTAGTGCCATGGTGCCGATACTGTGGACAGAAGTGGAATTCATCGGAGAAGAGTACGGCATTCCATTTCTCAATCCACGCACAATGGTGTTCGCACCATGTCTGTCGTACACACCTATGTCGTACTTGCAAAAGAATCCACAACATTGGAGGAATCCGCAGAAAAAATATCCAATTCGCCAACCTACAAGGCATTGTTCGAGGGGACACTGGATGACGTAAAATCGCACCTAGTTTTTCTGCCAGCCTTCTTGATGTAGCCTTATAGTCTGTTAAGGTCATGCGTACTAAATGTCTGTCGTCACGGTCCATCGTGTGACGCGAATGTTGGGAACATCTAGGTCGCTCTACTGTGCCCTCATATACCCACAAGTTTCACATACGTGCCATGGTAGAGGCGTTCCGTCCTACTCTGACACCGATATTCCTGTACGATAAAGCACAATCTCGGTATACTATAATTCGGCCCCAAGCGAACATCCAAACCTGCTGGAAGCGATTCTGTATTCATTGACAAAACATTGCAACCGCTTTGACACACTACACTCACGACCTCGCAGATTCACCGTTTTTCTGTGCCTTTATGGCTTGTTCTAAGTGCTTCTTCCCAGAACGCGTGGCAGGCGTATGTGACGCATGATGACCTTGTGGACACCGATGAATTTTTCTGGTTGTTGCAATTTTAATTGCGAAGAGAGAGAGAGAGAGAGAGACATGGCGTGTCCGTAAAATCACGATGTAATTTAACCGGTCATAGGAAATCAACGAAACAAGATAGAAATGTGATATCTTCATCAAATTAACTCCTTCAATGTGGGTGGCGAGTTAACTCGTGTCTTCAAAACGCACCTGCTGTGCGGATGGCGTACCTATACGCTTTCATTTTGCTTTGGCTATTTTGTATTGCGTATGGCGAATATACTTGCCCATAGTATGAGTAATGTTATCCCGACAATATTTAGCGAGTTTGCGCTCAGCTGGTTTCAATTTTTGCTTAATTAAAAGAAGAAGAGGAAAAAGAAATAAATTAAAATAGAGTTTGGGCTTTGTAAAATACAGTTTTCATTCTTTGTTTTGTTTGAGAGCAGACAGCACAGTAATGGCTTCAAAACGATAATTCAACGATGCTGATATCGAGGAAGAGTTATTAATTAGTTATTCTGATGTAAGTGATTTTGAAACAGATTTAGAATCAACGTCCAAAATTCAAAAATCTACACTTTTTACAGCGGTTCGTATCTGAAAATTACGCACTGAAGGGGTTAAAGAAAACTCTCCAAGGTTCATACACATTCAGTGCAGTTCGATGTAACTTCGATTTAGTGTCCTACTCCCATTTACACGTTATTCAAATTCTTCCAAGACAGAGATAAGTATGTCTTCTGTAACAGTGAACATTGTCTGTGATTCTCTGTTTTAAATGATTAATGTCGTTGATACGTTCACTATTCACATGTTTGCCACACAAACCCAGAAGTAAAAGTATAAAGGTGCAGATCCGGGGATCGTGATGGTCATGGCTTGACAGATCCCTTGCCTATCCACTGGTGGGAGGATGTCTGAATCCAGAAACCCACAAACATTGTAGTCGTAGTTTGGAGCAGCGCCGTCATGTCACAGATGATACCTTCTGGAAATTGTGACACTCTATTCAATTCCAATATGTCAAGGTAGTTGTTTTTTGCCACAGTCTGCTCCGCAAAGAAAAATCGGCCTATCAGTTTATAGTGCATCAGCCATACCTCACGTTCACCATACGAGTGTTATGTTCGTACTCAATTTAGGAACGATGAATTTCAGCAGTCTATTGTCTTACGTTATAGAGATGAACATGTCCATAGGCATGGAATATCGTCTCATAGCTAAACACAATTTGTCAGAAATCGTTCATCATTGTCGATCTCATGCAGCATATCTGTATTAAACGCGATTTTTGGGATCTATCAGCCGGTTAGATAGCGTGTAGCAGCTGACCTTCGTAACCCGAAAAATGTAGATGTTTCTTTAACACCTTATGAACTGAAGAATTGTCGAGGTGTATTTGTCGAGCACACGCACGCACATACTTTTAGGGCTCCTTAAGTAGCTCTCCCGTATATCCTCTACAGACTAGTCACTTGCTGATGGCCCACCAGAACGCAGTTGGTCCAACAAACTACCAGCTTCCTTCAACTGCTTATTCCACCGAGTAATGTTATTTCTATGTGGTGGCGCTTCGTTGTACACTCGACGATATACAACTTGCACTTTGGTCCCGGATTCGAATTTAGCAAACCACAGAACACACTGAATTTTCCTCTGTACCTTTCACATCTCAACTAGCGAGCCCTGAGCTGCTCCGCCACTGTACAATTCGTGCTGTTGTGCCATGACTTGTGCGCACTCGCTTGCAAATTATACTACGAGATATTATTAGAGAGATTTTCTTTAATGTGGTGAAGATCCCACAATTCTATCTTCTTTCTTCATTTCGTGTACCGGTCAAATGTGTTGGAATTAGATATAGAATTGGTTGTGAAGCCTTAAAATTCGGTGCTTCGACATTGTGGTGCTGGGACAGGTTGGTGAAGGAAAGAAATTTTCAGCTGGTTCATGCTATAGAAGAATTTCAAAGCACTTAACCATTTGGCTAGGATGATTTAATTATAGCACCATACAAAATCGATGTCCAAGGTGTACGTTTATTTGTACAAATTGCTAATACATGGTATTTAATATACAATGCAACCCGGAGTTTGGGGTAGTAGAACTTTGGAACGTGAAGCGGTGCACAATTAATGGCTATACCACAATGAAGCTTTGTTCATACATATATTTTTAAACTGGGAAGCAACGATTAAAGTACACTGGGAAGCACACAGTGTTGCCAGATGTAGACGAAGATGTATTTTTTTTTTTGCAAAACATATAAATTGACTCTTAACTCATACGTAAGGTCGCTAATTTTCAGTTTGTTTACTTGGACTAGCTCGGAAACTATGGAGCAGAGAAAAGAGAAACTATTTTTCTTTTCTACCGATAATTAATTGGATGAGGCTTCTGTAAGGGAGACTAGGGAAATCTTACTTTTCATATATTAACACTCAGAATTGGCAAAATTGCTGATGTTTCAGTGCATAAAAATGTGTGTTATAATCTGTCTACATTATGCAATTCCTGCAAACAGCGAAAAAGAAACTTTGAAATTACCATGATAAAACTTGTACTTACATGCACCCGGCAATATTGCTATTACCTTGCAATGAGTTATCAGCTCTAGAGCATATGCAGGAAGTGCCCCCTGTTTTGATTCAAACACTGGTTCACACGTTTCACCAGGTTTCAACAATTTTACGAAGAGTAGAAGTGTTAATGTTCTTAATGACACTGCGAATGTTCGTTTTCAGGGCTTGTATAGTTTGAGAATTGTTCTGGTATACCTTTTAATTTAAATAGACCCATAACAATGAATAGCATCACTCATCCAATTAGTTATCGGTGGAAACAAAAAAAAATCATTTTTCCGCTCCATAGTTTTCAAGCTACTCCAACTAAACAAACTAAAAATTAACGACAGAATATTCATTTGTATGATTTATGAGTCAGTTTACATGTTTTGCAAAAAAAAAAAAAAAAAAAAAAAAAGATTTATACTTTCGCCTACATTTGACAACACTGTGTGATTCCTAGTGTACTTCAATCGTTGCTTTCTAGTTTAGCAAATATATGGTTGAACAAAGCTTCAATTTGGTATAACTATTATTTATGTATCGCTTCAGGTTCAAAAGTTCTACTATCCCAAACTTAGGGTTGCATTGTATATTGGACACCCTGTATTTCTTTTTATTCACATGAAGAATGGTATTATTCATGGACAGTTTTCGTGGTGCTAGGAAGATGGTGCACCAAGGCTAAGTGTACGTATCCCGTTGCATTAAGAAAGAATTCAACGACAAGAGTTATTGGCATTGTATTTTAAGGGATCAATGCAAATCCAGAGTAAACACCACTGACTCTGTTATAACTATATTAGTGAACACTTACACGCTCACGCCAAATACTGGGACTATGGAAGCGGGCATTTGTGTATATTAACTTAGAAAAATGTTCATCGCAGGAGACGACACGGTAAATCAGGGAACATCTATTGAAACAGAAGATGTAGCTCCGATGTCGCATTTGTTAAAAACGAATTCTTCGAAAAGGAATCTCCAAAGAAAGAGACAAAACCAGCATTTTCGTCAATTTTCGCAGAACCTAAAATTTGGGAAATATCTTATAAAATCAGAGATAGGGTTTCTAATAAGTGATTCTGGATGTAGTAGAAAAACCGAATAATTATTAATGTTACAGTTACAATCATTGAAATGCTTTGAAATTTACTATTTGTGATTGTAAAAGCTAAGCTTTTGAGGAATAGTAATATATACTTCCTTCTGATCTTCAATGTATGCATACTATTTCGATAACACCTAAATTGTTAGACGAAACTAAGAAGAACTCCCAAGTTTGAGCATTGATACCGCCATGGTGCTCTTTTACAAATGAGTAGAGCAGAGGGCAGCACAGAGCGATTCATTGAAACGTTTTTGCGAGCCACCCTTCTGTGCGGTGGCTTAGAGATGTGCTTACCATGACGTTGCAATGAATGAAGTTGGACATGAACAAGTGAACTGTAGTACAGGCGAAAAGCACAAGAAGTACAAATTGTATGCTGACAGTTTGAAAAACATGGGTGAGAATCTCAATAATAGAGACCTAATACCTTATCTACAAATTGTACTCCATAATTTTACATTTGATCGCTACATTATATGACAATAATTATTAGTCTATACTTCTATGTTTCGTATAATGTATTTGTGAATGATAAGTTCAAATTGTACAATTACTACAAATAAAAGTACACCTCAGTCATTTGTTTCGTATGATTGCATAATTGAATCATAATACTTTCCGAATAATCAAGTGTTTCTTTGAAATTCTTTGATGGTATGACACAGTCACTGTTGGCATAAACGACTTAAAAATTTTCTTCCCGCATCAAGTTGTCCCAGCACACAATTGTTTCTGCAACAAAATGCCCACTCCGAATAGTCCTCATTGAGTTGTCCTATACTTTACCAACTCTACTGGTTGTGCGTAAACGAAATCCCGTAGTATGTGAGATGAAGTAGATCAGATGTGTTCTGTGTATTGAGCAGAGGTGATAATATGAAACGGACGATCTATCTGGTTTCCAATTATAATTGCTGACCTTCATTTATACAGTGCGTGTGTGACGAAATTGGCAAGTATGTTGGATGTGTCGTGAGTAACAGTGTTCAAAGTGGTGACTGTCTACAAAACTCTCAGCAAAAAACACGTTGACAAGACAAATAATAGCCGGAATAATGACGAATACTGTCAGTGTTTGACCCCACCAAACATTAAAGTAGATTGCCACAAGAAAAAAAAAACAGTTATGTGACTGGGGTGACAGTAACAAAGAGAAGTAACCATTACCTTCCGCAACCTATTCCGATAACCACATTAGGCTTTGAATTACATGACATGGAAATACAGAATCGGGATGCACTGGTAAACCACTGATAAGAGATCATATTGCTTTAAGACGAGCCAATGGTGCCTCGAGTATGTACCATGAACCACTGGTGACTGAGAAATTTAATACGGTTCAGATGAGTAATAACTCATCTTGTTTCAAACTACTGGCCGTATTTATATATACTGAACACATAGAGAAAGGTGTGATCTTCAGTGTCTGTCTAACTGTGAAAGATGTCGGTACCTCTCTGATAAAGGATAAAGGAACAATTGGTGGAATGATAATATGAGATGTTGTCGACTACAAACATATTTGACTGAATTGTAAAAAAGACCTAGTTGATTAAGTTAAGTATAATAATTACCATACAGAAACTAATGTTCAGAGTGTCTATTATTCTTATGAACATATGTCTTAAAACCTCATGAACTTTAAGGTACCTTTTCACACTTACCCAATAGTTTTATGTATTAATGGCAGTGTTGTAGTGCAGATGAATGAGCTAAGTAGAGAGGACGTTGCTATAGTGTATGAAACTCTCATTCAAAGTAGGCCAGGACAAAAAGGAACACAAAAAATGTGATGAGCACATGAACTGAGGGTGATTATATACAAACACATCAAAAGGAATATTTATATGCGTTTTTCTATCTTTAAAGGTATTGCCAGAAGTGTTGACTGCCGGTTCGATGTGCAGGTTTAAAACGCTGGATTACATTCAGTGTGAATAAGTCTTTCAGTTTGACGTCCTAGTATTATGATCTTTAGGTTAAGGGAGACTTCTTGCAACTTGTCCCTTTAGATTCTATTACGGTTTTGAGTATATTCTATTCCAGTGCATCAATTATTCGTGCATTATTGTGGTACGTATCGAGTTTGATTGTCTCACAATTAAATAACGTAACTGGAAAAATACGGGAATCTTGTTCGAAATACTTCTACTAGGTGTTGAAACAACATGTACTGCTTGCAATGAGAAATAAGGTGTGTTCTATCGCACTATCTTTCTGGAAACATGAAATTTTGTTGATCTAAGATGGGCTCCAAGATGTGGAAAATGTGCCACTTTGAGTTCACAGTTTCTTGGAAGAAAATTGTTTCAATAATTCTCGTTCTCGAGACAACGCTCTACATTCCTCTTTACATTATGCAGTGATAGCTTAATTACTTGTTGTTGATTGAGACAAGATCATAAAGAGATACAAAGTATGAGGCGATCAAGATTTTGTACCCTGCATTATGGGGCTTCGTAATGCAACGGCATGTTTGTGCCCTCGTGTCCTGCAGTAGAAGCCTCGTGGAATTAATAGTCTCCTGCAACATGCACTGCCGAATTTCTTTCTTCTGTACCTAAGTCACTTCATAAAGCACTATTCATGCTCCTTATCAAGCATGAATCCTATTGGTTTCAACTTCCTTATAACATCGTGTATGAATCACTTGCCAAGTGGGTCATTATTGAACTCATCATGGACCATTCAAAGTGTAGCCAATTGTGCTCAATCTCTGCTACCAACTTCATACCAGTTTCTCGATGACACGCCTTGTCCTTAAAGGCAAAGAAGTCATTCCCTATGTTTCCACTTCCTGTTGGTTTGTGAACCACCACATTTTCAGAAAGTTTGCCATGGACGGAAACAAGTAACAATTCAAAGGAGCAGAACTATGTGAAGGATATGGCACCAGTTTGATGCCGTCAAGTTCCTTTAGCGTATGTTGTGTTTCTCGAGCGTAGCATGGTTATACATTATTCTGTTGCAGCAGGGCACATTAACAGTTCACCAATCCAAGATATATATTGGAAGTATTCTAAAATATATTCGCTCCAACTTTTCGGAAAATGACCAGCATTGACAGTAAAACTATTAGGGACCAGCTCGAAGTGAATTACCCATTATCGCTCCACAACACACATACTACTTTTTAATATTCAAAACGGTCATGTTAGACGAGATGTTTTGGAAAATGATCCTTGCTCTCCCTGTGTCTGCCCATTCGGATTTTGTCAGAAAACATCAATTCGTCTCATGTGACAATCCATTTCAGGGAACGCATATCTAGTAAATTTCGCAGAAATGGTATGTACACGTCTACTTTCCTCAATGTGTGAGCTTGTGTCAACTCAGTAACATAATACAGCACATATCCTCATGGCTTTCCAGATTTACGTACTAAAGTGGACAGGAACAAGCCCAGTTCCTTTCACAATTATAATGTTCTAGTAGATTTATTTTCCTCAATAGTGTGACATATGACATCAGAATATTTTACCCATGAGAAGCTGGACCTTGGCTGATCCTTGATGTTTTTGTAACCCGATCGAGATATCTAGAACCAACAAATTCCTGCGCTGAGTTCCAACGCACCGCACCTGCAAAATTGTGTTAGATTGCTGCCACAACAGTATGACCAAGTTTTAATTCAAAGTGCTATTTCACGTCTCAGACGTTGTTCAGCATCCATCGTCACTTCCAATAAATTTGGCTGAATATACTTACAAAGACGGCCTCCATGTCATAATGATTTTAGGATGATTGCAAAAAATGACTTCTTTCTTTAAACGCTGTTAAGATTAGTAATGCCAAGTATAGAGTAATTGGAACTAGGCATCTAACCGAATGAAGGGAGGATGGCCAGCTTCCCTTTTGGACTGGTCATCATACCGCTCAATTTAACTTCAGAATTATTGTTAAGTAATCAAATTCCGTGTTGATGAGACGTTATACTTATTGTGATTTAACTGCGATGTGGCCTTAATGTTAATAGCCAAGGGTATTTGGAAGTCATAATAAAGTAAATGTGGTATGTTGGAAGTTACCTGTTGTCTAGTAAGCTGGCTTTCGTATTAATATAAAATTTAGATATTCATGCATTTTGTATAGTACGGAGTGTAACCTTCTACAGTTATTTTTGCGCATTGAATATATATTTGGAGATATATTTCAAAAGAACTTTTGGGACCGTTATCATTTTCCTCATTTGAATCTTGCAAATAATGATCAAATAGCGTTTCATTGCCGTAAACTTGAAAGTATTCGAGATCTTTTTCAAGTAGTAAGACTTTTTAGGTTATTTTTAGGAAATATGTTTAGAATATTTGCTGATTATTATTCAATATGAATTCTCATATCATTTGTTTCAAGGAAACGACCTTCATAATAAATGTAGGGATATACTATAGTTGAGCCCTGTCGGAAAGCGGCAGGTTGGGAATTTTATTTTTAAATACCTTAGCAGGCGTTACAATGCTAAATTGTCTGAAATTGTCGATCATTTCGTGTATATGCCCTGTTCTTAGCTTGCGGAAATGTCACAAGACTTATGTCCTTTCCTTGTAGTTAGCTAAACATTAGTTAACGGTTTGTTGTAATATTAATGAAAATCTTATCATGCAGCATATATTTTCATCGTATTTCTATCAACTACTGCGCTGTCAGTTATGAACCTATAATGATGAGATTTCTTTTTCTATTTCTCTATCAGTGTTTATTTTCTAAAATGTAACTGACAATGACGAGCATAAAGATAGATATAAGGGTAAAGTAATTGAGAGTGAGAAGGACAGGGAGACATGAAGGGAAGAGTATATGGGACAGAAGAATAGAAGTATCAAATGGAAGGTAACATCTTCCATCATACATGAGAGTGTGAGGTCACCAGTCAGCATAAAGAACTTGCAACATGCCTCACAAACGAAATGGACCTCCAAGAGGAGCGAAAATGAAAGATCTGAGTTGATCGAACAAGATGACGACACATTCCACTGTTGGCAACGAAGATAGCAAGAAAAAAAGGAAATAAGGAAGAAGTCAGGAAGGATGATGGGTGGCTTAGCTTGACAGTAAAAATACCGAAAGAAAGACGAGAAAGAGGAAAAAAGAGAAAGACATCGTCAAAAGTTCGACTAGTGTATGTGTATGTGTGTGAAAGGGACTAGAGGGGAAGACTCGTGGCAATTTTGATGTGGTATTCAGATGGAAATGTAATGCGCCTACGAAAGATTGCCCATAGCAATTTCTCTGTTCCTTTCAATCTCGTACTCTTACTGTCTGTTCAATCTTCTTAAGTCTTACTTCATCCTTGGCTTCGATACTCTTAAGGGAAACTTGCTTTATGTGTTCTTTGATGTTTTCTAGAAGTGGAAGCATATAGAGAATATATATATAGTTCCATTATCTTTTTTTCTGAACTAAATGGATTTTTCATTTTTGCTATATGTAATGTTATTTATTTATAATTATTATGTTGGCGATAGACATGGATACATTAAACTATTTTTACAGTTCTATGGCACTATTGCACTGTATCGTTTTTGAAATAATAAAACGATCTTATGTTCTTATTCTTCTTTGCTTTCGATCACTACAATTAAAGCAAAAATTACTTGTCGATATCGAAAGTATGGTTTTTCATCATTTTTCAAATTATTTAATAATGAAACGGAAGTATCTAAACAACTGTTCTGAACCAATTAAGCTATTTGATACCTTATTCATACAAATACAATTATCTAATTGTGTTTGTAGCTACTAAGTGGATGTTATATCTAATAGCTATATAGTTATGTTATATATATAACATACAATATATTGTGCCGTTGAATATATTGAATAATTGAATATATATTGAATATATTGAATAATATATTGAATAATAACTTTACTCAATTTCTCTCGACAAACTATAAGTCGTAATCTATCGAAATTTTAGGATCGTAACAAAGGCGTAAGCCTCACAGCATCTCCATCATGTGTCGTTGCTGTGCCATCAGTTGTAGCTCAGAATACGTAATAAATAAATGCAATTTAATGGGGATGGAACTGATGCACAACACGGTACTTAACTGTAAAATCATGGTTGAATTTAAATAAAATTCAAATATTTCTAATTTGAAAATGACTAGTAGGGAAAAGGGTGAGAGAAAGAGAAAGGTTGTAATTAAAGAATAGGAATGAGCACTAACCTGATAGATCCATCGAGACTGGCATCGTCCTGGTCATCTGGAATGATGAATATCTGGAGAAGTCTGGATTAACTGAAGACAGTCAACATCTGAATCTTAATCCTTTTGGTCTGCAAGGTGCGTCGATAAAGCGTCTTTACGATAATCTCCTTCTACATCTTCATTCTACTAGACTGCTGGAGCTTGTTGAGTCTGCGGTGATAAACCAACAGAATGGTACTCTTTGACTTGTGGAGTCGGTGGTCCTCCAACGGTGGGATCCGCTTCTCTCCGATGATCCTGCACCTGTCCCAATCGTGTGTTGAATACCCCTTGTTGTTCTGTTCCTCGTGGTTTTGATCAATTTAAGAATGATGACCTAATCGGGAAGTATCAGGCTGTGCTTGAAGGTATGCGGAAAGGAAAGAAGGAAGCTAGTCGAGTTTATTTAACAAATATGCATTTACAACAGGTGTCTGAGAATGTACACTTCTAGTCAGTTTTCTTTCATAAGTTTTCAAAAGTTCATGCTTCTTTATATCAAATCTAATGAATTAAATTCACAGTTACTTCTAATAAACAGTCACTTCACAATATATGTTACAAATTAGATACTTCAGAACTTTCGCAAGTGTAGACATAATACTGAATATTCGAGGTATTGTCATAATGAATTAGAAGAAATGTGTTTTTGGTTGTAAATCAAATACACGTGAACTCATTGGTTCCGAAATGGAACCTGGATTGGAATCGTTAGAAGGCACTAATAGAATTTTCCTAGTCACTTTTAACTATCTTTATTTCATTGAAATGTCAGGTAGACTTAAAAAGTTAATTGGAATTCCTCTAGTTATGTACCAAAGGTTTGTAGTTTTATGCAATTAACTACACTAATTTACTATTTACTGCTTGTGAAGTAAAGTATTTAGTGAAACACCAATAGTCTTTATATTAGGAAGAACTTATAGTAAGTCGAAGAACATGTAAGAGTACACAAATGTGAAAAGCAAGTTCTATACCACGTAATGGATTTCTGAAAGAGAGGGAGGGAGAAAAAACGTGAAAATTTATCTTCTCTAAAAACAACGGGTTTTGAACTTGAACTTGTTTAACGGGATGAAGGACACTCCTAGTACTTAACTGAGATTTCAGCTAAAGCTACTCAAACGATGGGTTACATTTAAAGGGAATATCCCTGTACTTCATATGTCATTTCTCACATAGTGAAAATTTATTCCCCAATTAAATCCCCATGTAATGTAAAGAACGCAGCGCAAATAGTAACATGCACTTCACATATTTCAGACTATTAGTATTTGAATTTATTTATGATTGCCTACTAAGATATTTGAGAATTCTTATCAGTAGGAACAAACTTTCGCTCAAATTTCCGAAAATGGACGACAAACAACTAGAAATCTTAGTGGTTAGTGTCTGGGAAAACTGCAGAAAATAGAATGGTTAACGGAGAACCAGTAAGGAAGTTTTACAAATAACAGGTAATAAAAGAACAATAGAAAACACAAAGGGTAAAAAAAGTCTCATTATAATGTCCTTTTAAATTAAATTGTACTCTATTGGAAGTGCTATAAAGCGTTTCGAAACTTAAAAAAAAAAGTAATAATACACTACAACCGTTTTCGTAAGTTTACAGGCGAGAGGACAAAAATATTATTTTCTTAAAAGGATATGCTTTTAATAATATGGTAATTGAGCTACATCACAACAGATGATCGACAAGAAGAACAGATGGCGTTAAGTTCCATTTACACCAAGTGGGGCTTTCAAAATTGCGTCCACACATGAAGAAAACAAAAAGCGAATTTCTGGCTCTCATGCGACGAACTGATTGATTACATAAAATTCATAACTTCAAAGTCAAAATAAAGGTAAGCTGAATACAATAGTACCTGTAGGTTTCTATATTTGTGGAAAGCAACTTGCCAATGTTTAGAGAATATATGCGATTATATTTTCAATCAATATTTTTTTTCAGAGGGCCAAGTTTGGTTGTAAGAATGAGAAACTGATTTCAATGTAGCATACTAATTTCTGAAAGGCACAAATGTGAATGAAACGTGCACATGGATGGACTCGTGGATAATTTCCCTGGTTTAAAAATTTGATAAATGTAGTTTGGATTTCGTGCTTTACGAAGATGAGATTGTGACATTGTATATTTTCGAAATTAGTAACACATATACAAGGTGGACTATACATCTTGATATGGACTTGTAACTTCTCAACTAATGCATGAAATATGCTGTAATTTAGTATCATGCAAAAGTCGACATACGTATATTATTTCACATACTCTTCAATATTGCCAGATCAACGATGTTGGCAATCTAAAATAAGGTCTTATTTTTAAATAACACTATAACAGGTTATTATTATTGCAAATCCACATCTAAAGCAAGAACTAAAAGTTTCGCAAATTATTATGCAGCGTAGCAAACTAAGGACTCTATAGTATCATAAACGTAAAAAATAATCTAATTTGGAAGGACTTACTCGTATAACAGTAATTACCCAAGTGACTTGCACAGAAAAACGTGCATCAAAACCACGTTAATATTAAATACAAAGTTCACCATGTGATGTATTTCAAAGAAGTAGAAAAAAGTTACAAGGAATTCAATAATTAACTTTTCTCAAAGGACAAATATTTCGGAAAAGTGTTCAGAATAGTATAACATATAATTATGTAGAGGACACAATAATTATGTATAATTATGGAGACATAAAAATTAAAATACTGTTTATTGCAATTTGATAACACAAACTTTTCACGAGGAACTTTATTTGTAACATGCATCTATTTACTTTGCTTTCATACCATTACAACAATAATTAATCGTAGGTGTAATTACAATATTTCTCAGATTTACATTTTAAACAGTGTTGCAAGCTTTAACAGAAATTTGCATATCTCCAGAACGGTTTGAGATACCAAGTTATTGTAAATGGAATTATGATTGTCATATCTATTGACCACCATCAATATGAATGAATTATACGCTTATGTAACCAGATTTTTGAAACGATGGCTGTCTTAAAAAATCAAATTTCCAGTTCTTTGTATCTTTATTAATATTCTTTCGAAATCCATCACATCATGGTCATAGCTTTAAACATTAAAGTAGTTTAGGTGTACACTCACCCACAAAAGTATCTCCCACCTAAGTGCTTTAATTCCATTACTTGGAGTCAAGGTAATTAGCTATTGTGAGAACGCCTAGACAGATGCAACCCAACTTACACGTAACTTTTCTCGGATCTGACAGCAGTTGGTAGCCCTGATCCAGGTGTTTATCCAGGTAAAATTGTAAAGTAGGTGACTAACGAAACAGTTCTCCATTCTAAGGTGAATCTCTATGGGTCGGATGGTGTTTTCCAAAGAACATCATATATTTATCTTAATATTGCTGTGTATGAAATGTATTATTTCCTTACATACTGTATGTTTAGAGAAATAAAAATACTGACCACGCATGAATTAGAAAATGCTTGAAAGTATCTGAAAATATCAAATCTAGAACAACTGCCGAAAATAAGTTAATAAATGATTGCCTTCATTGAGAGACCTTCTCCAGTTCTCCTCGTTCCAACATCTTTTTTCTTTCTGCAGGAGAGAAGATCTTTCTTGTCACACTGAGTGTGTATTGAAATTGAAATTTAAACATTTGGAAAAGCTTCAACCTTGCTGGGATTCCAACGCGGGCCCACCGAACAGAAGTCTAATACGCTAAACACATACCTACCATGTTACAACCTTTTATCTAAACTTTTAGCTAGTTAAAATCGTTGCATGTAAGACTATACAAACTACTAATGCTCGTATGAGAAGATGTTCCTTATGAGTGTCACAATAACTTACTCGAAATTTACTTCTTTAACTCAAAGGCAAGTTATATAGACCTTCGTCAATGAGGAAAATATCACGAAACGTTCTTCAAGTTCAGGCTACCTCATCGTTTTTAACTGCTCCCGATTTACATTACTAATATTCTTCCACATCGTAACTTCTAATTTCCAAAGAAAAAGAGCCGGCAGCATTTGCGCCAATCCCAAGAGTTTCAGTATTCGCGCGCTACCCTAGCCAGCTATTTGAAGTTGGTCAAGCAAAATGTACAGAAAAATTTGAACAAGAGAACAGAGCCTAACCAATCCCTGCGGGACTTCTATCCCGTTCCTACTACTACTACTACTACTACTACTGCTATTATTATTATTATTATTATTATTATTATTATTATTATTATTATTATTATTATTATTATTATTATTATTACTTTTACTAGGGATCCGTATAGTAAAACTGCAAGCTTCTTTTAATAAAAAAACTGTTATGAAAATTTAAAAAATCCTTGGGCAAGGTTTGAACCCACGCCAAGAACTATTTTCATTACTAGAACTTTGCCGCAGAACACTCGGCCGAGAGGGCCGACAGCAGTTGGCCTTAATTTCGCTATATGTAGGTCATGACTCATGATATCCTATCTGTATCGGCCAATAAGATCAGAGAATATCTGAAATTCTTGGAATCTCCCTCACACCAAGGTCTGCGGGGTTGTTAGTTACGCCTCTGGGCCTGTTCCATACACGACAAATTAATTAAGGGGACAATATGGACAAATCTATCAATAATATACGAATATATATTATTTCTAGTGCCCCTAATAGTACACTTTTTTTCTTTTTTTTTTACTGAAATGGACCCACGACTCATTATTGTTTTATTTACCTTTGGTGTGTTTTTCTGTTTAAGTAATTTAGTGAACCTAAGTAAGTAAGTAAGTAATTTGATGCTTCATTAATTAGTTTGCTTCATTAATTTGATGCTTCATTGATTAATTTAGTAAGTAGTTTGATGCTTCACTTATAATTTCATTTTCGTATCGTATATGGCGTAAGACAATTTTGTCTTAAAATGGGAACCCCTCGAACGGCGGGGAGTTTCCTGGGGGCCAGTGGCACCCTGCTCCCACAAGTTACGGCCCTGTGTCGTAGCAACCACTTTTTTAATTGGAAGGTATTGTTTACGTAATTGATTTGTAATTCTGTTATTTCTTTATTATTATTATTATTATTATTATTATTATTATTATTATTATTATTATTATTATTATTATTATTATTATTATTATTATTATTATTATTATTACTGTATATTTGAGACTTCAATATTACGTCCTATTCCAATGCAAATAAACATACTGAAGTTAATACAAATAAAAAGAATTTTTTTGAATCCTCTATAAAGAAGAATTGCCTTATAACATACAGTATACTTTGAAAAGAAAAGAGTGGGGGGAAAGAAGGTGTCAGCTACTGGACAATATGAAAATCGAACCTTCGGACGCCTTAACGGAATCTAAGAAGAATTTGTCTTCATCACGATACTTAGTAACACACTTTCTTTGGGTAAAAGACATTGAATTATATATGCGTTATATAGATATTTTAACAAAATATACAAGCAAATATAAAAAATGTTTGGTGAACGATTTTTGTTGAACGAATATGTGGAACGTGTGAAAATGGCTAACGAAAATATTATTATTATTTCTAGTAAGGGTGGAAGAGCTTAATAAAAATTCCACAATGACGTTTCAGACAAATTTATGACTGGTACTGGGCCTAAAGGATGACCCGTTTGTATTCGTGAATTGTTTGCAAAACACGCGAAGTTTTCAGACAGTAGGAATCGAGATTGTAGACAGTGAAGTCATGTTGTTAGTTTTTCCCTTGTGAAGGAAGTCGTTTCAATTCTAAATTATAAGAACGAGAGAAATTGACTATTTTTCATGTTACTATACATCGGAAATATCTACATTCTAAATTATATTTTTTTCTGAATATCCTCGGAGGGACGCGAATCGCGGACCCCTAACTCAAGCTACTGCGCTAAGACCGCTCTTTTAAGTAAGATTCAAGAAACACTCGTCTATGCAGCATATTGCAAATGTTTAAGATTCCAATATTTTATTAACGATGAAATACTGATTTCGGTCATGATAAAATACTATAGTCCAGAGAATTCAAGTTTAAATTTTAAAAAAGACCGAAGGTATCTCCGTAACTTATCTCTATTATTTTCGGTTATTCTCGTTTTACAGGTATTTCCAGTAACTTTAAACGACAGGGACACGAACACAGACACATCGAGGACATGAAATATTTCAAAGGCCCTCTTCCCGGGAATCGAAACTGAGAACCCGCCTACTGAACTATTTAATGGGTGGGGTGCTTGGTTCATTCCCAAGGGAAGTAAGCTTCACACGGACACATCGTACTTGTAGGTTTTCTCGGGACACTCTCGTTTTCCCATTCCACCAATTCGTCCATCATAATTCACTGTTTTAATCAGTCTTCCACAACCTAACAAGCATAATCGTTGAACATTAAACGTAAAGATTTCATTTTCAGCCGTAAACCAAAACAAATCCGAACGGAAAAGCATTTGTATTTTCTATTGCTCATTAACGTGTTTTTACAAAATATAATAGAAAAAACTTTAGGAATCGTAATTCCATTCAAACGTAAAACAGCATAACTTTAAACGACTCATAATACCTTAACCTAAAACGAAACCATTACATATTTTTTTGAACTTTTCCAAAATATGTAGGGATATTGTGAAAAGTGGCAATGTAGTGTTTATTTTCAAACAATACTGAACGAAATTACGGTTCGTTTTCTGAAATAAACGGTCACATTCTGTTTCAAGTTTAAACCGAACCCAAACCAGTTAATCCAGAGATGGCGTGGGCCAATAAAATCTTGACCAGAATCCACTAACCCAGCTCCCACTGTAACGCACGAACGACCACCCACAGTGACCCAGTCTAACCCATGAGCCACCATGACCCACCACCCATCGTGAGACACTATGGCTCACCACCCACTATGATCCACTCTGACTCACCATCTACTATTAACCTCTGACCCACCAAAACACATCGTCATCAACTCTGACTTGATCCACGGCTTCTTTACCGACTAAATAATTTACATTTGTAATACAATCAGGTTGTGAAATTCTAACTAATCGGAGTTTGAATTTCTACCGTCAATCGCTTAAGCACCGCTCTGATACATTAACGATGGATCTGACATTTACGATATGAAATGGCAGAGTTTTTCATGGGTAAAATTACGATGAATTTCAATTAAATTATCATGGTCTAATTATTTCCTTGTTGAATTATCGATACTTTTCAGTAGAAAAACGGATGAAATTTTTAAAATCCCAATTCAAGATCAGTAGACCAACGTACAAAAGCTTACATTACAAATTTTATGTCTATTTCTCTCACAACTGTTTCGGTTGATTGCCCTGTGCTTTAAGCGCTCCATATAATAAACAATCTTCAGAAATTATTATAGTCGAAAGCGCATGATAAGCAGGGGCTGATCCAGGGGGCGATCGCCTCTCAGAAGAGGAAACTTTCTTATTTTGTATATAAATAAAACCCAGAGTTCGGAGTTCTTAAAAGTAATTCCAAGTAGTAGTATTACAAGCCACCGCCTCTGCAGAAGTGCATCCTGGAACAGCCCCTGATGGTAAGCATATATGGATATATGATGCGAAGCACTGTATTGTTTGTGACTCAACTAATATAGATTTTTTTGATTATTTTTTACAAACTAACCCACTATAAATTAACCTATATTGAAAGTGCAGCCCCTCAACATAAAGGAGAATTTTAAAAAATGCTAGGAGACATTCTGCTCATTTTCAATAAAGAGATAGTATACTGAATTTCAGCTCCGTAAGTTGAACGGCTTGTAAGATACTCAATTTCTTTTCCGCAAAAATTCGTATCCCCATTATACCTTATGATATTATATGATAACAATATGATAACATCCACATACCAAAATTGATTTCATTTGACTGCAATTTTTGCCGTAATGATTAAGCAGACATAGTTACTTCATTTTTTATATAATAATTTATATATTACAGTGATTCAAATAGAATCTCATGGTCTTGAAAGCGAAGTAGTAGTATATCTCCTATTGCTATTATTACAAATACAAATATCAATATCCAAGAATGGCTCAAGTTCTTTTTTCACTTAGAGATACTCATCTCAGGTAAGTAAACAGAAACAAAAGAAAAAGGGAAATGGAGGCCTTGAAAGTAAAACATATACAAATTCATCAGTGTTCAGAAGCATATTTTTAAATCACGCTCTATCCTACTCATAGCAGATGGTTAGTTGTAGTTATCAGTTTCTCGCCACGTAGCATATATAAATGCCGCAGAAATCAAATAACTGTGACTGATGGTCATCGTGGAAGTACGTACTTGCACAGCGCACTAGTAATTATGATCGTTTTTGGCGTGAGTTCAAACCAGGTCCAAGGCTTTTTTCTATTTTTATATAAAAAAAAATAATACTCAAAAAGTTATTTACTTCCGTTACGTGTGCAGTTTTGCTATACGATTCTACTGTATAAGAAGAAGAAGAAGAAGTAGTAGTAGTAGTAGTAGTTGTTGTAGTAGTAGTAGTACTAGTTGTAGTAGTAGTAGTAGTTGTTGTTGTAGTAGTAGTAGTAGTTGTTGTAGTAGTAGTAGTAGTAGGAACGGATTAGAAGCCCCGCAGGGCTCGTTTTCTTCCACCTTGACTGCCATGATATAAATATAACCTCAACTGCTTCTTCAATTTTCTTCTTCAACCCCAACAAAGTGACAATTTTCTTCTATTACAACACAATACATACATCAAGTTTGGACCAGGCCCGCAATCAGCCACAGAGGTTTAGAGGGGCCATGAATATGTTAGGGGGGAACAAGTAATTAAAAATTCTCTTACACATATTAAATTGTGTTTTCTGAGTTGAGGTCTGAAGATACCACGAATAGTTTAGGGACCAGGCCCCCTAGCCCCCCTCTGGTTGCGGTCCTGGTTTGGACAATTAAAAACTGCAACCAATAAGAAGCGTGTTTTTAGTTTCTGTTGCTAGGGTCGAGTATTCAGAAGATGCGGTCTACAACGCAGTGAGCAGAGTGAGTCGGTGCGTTGTGTGTCGCAGTGGGTCATGGTGAATGGTGGGTCGCAGTGGGTAACGGTCAGTGGTGGGTCGCAGTGGGTAATACTGTTGACCCACGTCCCAATATAACTCAGAAAGCTCGACCCACTTGACCGAATGACCCACCGACTCACTGAACCACTCCAACTCTGATTGGCACTTTTCAGAATATTCGTACGTATATTGGAAAAGTTTCAAACGATATGTTGTTGTTTCGTTTAGGTTAAAATATTATGAGTCTGCTGTTTAACTTTTGAATGGAATTACGATTCCCCATGTTTTTTACTACATATTTTTGTGAGAAAATTTTAATGAGCAATAGAAAATACAAATGTTTATTGATTCGAATTGGTTTGGATTAACGGTTTGAAAATCAAATCTTTACGTTTAATATGCAATGATTATGCCTGTTAGGTTGAGGATGACTTGATTAAAGCAAGTGAAATATGATTGTCGAAATAGTGGAATGAGAAAGTGGGACTGTCCCGAGAAAACCCACGAACACGATGTGTCCGTCTGAAGCTTACTTGCCCTGGCAACGAAGCAGCACCCCACCCATCAGACAGTTCAGTAGGCGGGGTCTCAGTTTCGATTCCCGGTAGGAGGGCCTTTGAAATATTACATGTCCTCGATATATCTGTGTTCGTGTCCCTGACGTTCAAGGATACTGCAAATAACTGTGAAACGAGAATACCCGAAGATAATAGAGATAAGTCACGGAGATTTTTTCTTCCTTTTTTAAAATTTAAACTTGAATTCTCTGTACTATAGTATTTTATCATGACCGAAATCAGTGTTTCATCGTTAATAAAATATTGGAATCGTAAACCTTTGCAATTTGCTATATAAACAAGTGTTTCTTGGCTCTTACTTAAGAGAGTGGTCTTAGGGTAGCGGCATGAGCACTCGTTTCGTGAGTTAGGGGTCCGCGGTTCGAGTTCTTCCGAGGATATTTAGAAAAAAATAAAATTTAGAATGTAGGTATTTCTGGTGTATAATCACAAGAAAAATGGCCAATTTATCTCGTTCTTACAAGTTCGAGTTGAAAAGACTTCCTCCACAGGGGAAAAACTAACAATGTGACATCACAGTCTACAATCTCGATTCCTACTGTCTGAAACCTTCGCGTATTTCCCAAACAATTCATGAATACAAACATGAGTAGTGAATTCATGAATTAGGGTTAGTATGAGTCTTAAGTTTGTCAGAAACGTCATTGCGGAATTGTTATTAAGTTCTTCCACTCTTACTAGAAATAATAATAATATTTTCGTTAGCCATTTTCAACACGTTCCATATATTCATTCAACAAAAATTTGTAAATGGGAACTATTCTTTTTTATATTTGTTTGTATATTTTATAAAAAATATCAATATAACGCATAAATAATCCAATGTCTTTTACTCAAAGAAAGGTTCTTACTATCTATCGTAATGAAAACAAATCCTACCTACTTTCTGTTAAGGCATCCAAATGTTCGATGTTCTTATTGTTCAGTAGCTGACACCTTCTCTTTCCCACCTCTTTTCTTTTCAAAATATATCTTAAGCTTTATAAGGCAATTCATCCTTATAGAGGATCCAAAAAATTTTTCTTAATTTCAATATGCTTATTTGCATTTGAATAGGACGTAATATTGAGGTCTCAAATATAGAGTAATATATATATATATATATATATATATATATATATATATATATATATATAAGACATATTCTGTATTGGGACACATTGTATTAAAGTCTGTAAAATCGCGCGTAGCGTTAGGCAGAAGTTACAAAATAGCCCGGATTGGAGAGAAGTGCCAGGTCCATCAGGACATACCCTCTGCATATATTCCTACAACTAGCTAAATGTTAAAACAGAAAGTTTCGTTTCATGTAGACAAATTTCATGTAGAAAGTAGGGATACAGACCTCAAAAGAGCCATAAAAATTTGTTTTTAAGTAATGCTTATGCCGGCTAAGCTATAGTAGACGTCGGTGATGAGAATGAAAGAAATATTGAAATAAAGAAAGTGTGAGGAAGAAGAACCCGGAGAAAACTTACACACAGGGGGTTTGCTCACCACAATGCCCACTAGGCGAGAGCTGAGTTGGACAGGGTGAATCATTAAATTAACAACACTTCAGTAATAATAATAAGAAGAAGAACAAGAAGAAGAATATATAATGGTATTAAAAGTTTTCTAGTTGCCCTAAAATTTGGCAAAACTTACTTAAACATAAGGATTTTGGAGAAGGGGTTCCGTACCTTCAAGACACACCTCTGCAACTACCCACATTTTAAGCAAAAGCTTTCCACTAAAGTTTCATGTAGAAAGTATTATATTGTATGTTTTCAGGAAAATAACTGTAATGAAAATGACTGAATATCACTCAACAGTAAGGCATATAATAAGCTAATATTTAGGATAATTATAAAAGCTTTACTACAAAAATACCTACACAGACCACAATTCAATGAACTATAAAATACAAAATAACAAAACTCCTATAAGATTCATCTACAGAGCAATTGTTACTTAAAGAATTGAAATACACTTTTTCGAGAATCGAGACAAGACGTGAAATGTTTACGATACTTTTGGTTTCGTCCCGATTCTCATCTCCAAAACGAGACGATAATTTGAGTTAGCCTTGTCCAGTCTCGAATGTAAATTGTTAATTCTCTTTCTGTTTTGTTTTAGAAAAGAGATGAAAAATTCCTCTTCTAGTGGGCAACATTAAACAAAACCAAAATATTCTTGCCAAATGTCACGTTTCTGCTTGTAATGGTATGACCTGAGCGATAATTAGCTCCTAGCTTTTAATCTTCTACGAGATAATAATAATTATTATTTGTTTATTATTATAACTATTATTATTCATGAAGATGTGGTAGTTCAAGCATTGAAACATCAGAGTATTTAAATATCTGAATATAATAACAAGTGTGTCATCGTCGATCAATCGCCATCAAAAATCATGAAGTAAAAAAAATGACCGACGTGGATTCGAATCACGAACCTCCAGATTACCGGTCCAACGCCTTGACCACTCGCGGTAAACGATTCGTCTTTAGTCTCGTTACTTTAGGTTTCTTTGCCTCCGCTTGGAAAGTTCTATCTTACATTTCTTCGTTTCAGAACGTCTTTCGTGTTTCTTTTATGATGATATAAGTGAATAATCTTCAGCAAAGTTTATGTTAATTACTTGAGTTATTCTTAAGCGTTTGGTTCATAAGGCTTTTTCTTCTTGGCACGAAACCACACATATGACTGATTTAATTCGTGTACTCTGCATTTGTTTCAAAACAGTCGCCATTACCTGACCAACGACATGTCCGCCAGGACATATTTTGTTTTTCAAATCTATATAGACATTCATAGTCATACACATTAGAGTCCCTCCGAGCCACTTTTCTTCTTGGCTAGACATCCTTAAATTTTGCATTTTCTACCCACTCTAGCACACTGTGAGACAAGTGAACTATGTACTGAGGTGGTTCTCAAAATTTGGAGATTAATCTCAGCTAGTTGAGATTGTACTCAACTTTATGAATACGAAAACTGAGAAATCGAAGTTTGATTCATCAGTCCCGAGCATTTAGTAAGGTGCCTGAGATTAAACTCAAGTGACGTCACGTTGTCTCGCTTTTTATGAATACAACCTTGAGATTAATCTCAAAATCTTGAGCAAATAGCAAGATCTCACTTTTATGCATATCACCCGTTGCTCTTTGTTTGTTTTGGTTTTACAGATTTGATCGGAGATAGCGAAGATCAATGAAAACTTGACCCATCACCCACCGCTACCCACTCTGACCCATGATCCACCACCCACCTTGGCCCACTCTGACCCACTACCCACCATAAACCACTGACCAACCACAACACATCGTCATCAACTCTGACACATGATTCACGTCCTCTTTTCTACCCACTAAAGAGCTTATACATGTAATAAAACCACGTTGTCAAATTCTAACTAATCCGAGTATTTTTAGATTTCTACGGTCAATTCCTCAAGCACCGCTCTATTACAATAATGATGGATCTGACCTTTACGATATAAAATGGTAAAGTGTTTGTCATGGGCAAAATTTCAATTAAATTTTCATGGTCTAATTATTTCCTTGTTGAATTATCGATATTTTTCAGTGGAAAAAACGGATGAAATTTAAAAGTTCCAAATCAACGTACGTAAACCAACATACAGAAGCTTACATTACAAAGTTTATGTCTATTTTTTCTACAACTTTATGGGTTGATTGCCCTGCGCTTTAAGCGCTCCATATAGTATACAAACTTCAACACTTATTATAAAGCGTATGGTAAGCTTATATAAATATATGATGCGAAGAACTGTATTTTTTCTTCAGTTGAGTAGATTTTGAGTTTAACGTCCTTTTTAGCAGCGAGGCTATATGAGAAACGGATCTACTCCATACCGTAAACGTCGCCAACACCTAGACGCCCACTTGCGGGTAAATGTCGATCGTCAATATAGAGACAAGTCGAAGGATTGCCACTACTGTCCCACTGCAAGCAGGATCTCGTTGAGTCGAAAGAGTTATCTCGCGTCAGGTTGTTGAAGTTAACATCGCGTAGCAGCGAGAACTTCGTTTTGGTCCGCGCAACCTTCGGTTCGTCGCGGAGAATCGCGAAGGGACAAACACGAACTATCGCCAGTCATGTGCATGTGGTTATTATTATATATTATTTTTTCCTGACGAATTGTTTCTAAAGTGAGCTCCGGGGGTCAAAATAACCTCTGCCTCAACATAATGAAGTGAATATCTTGAGTGCGATAATCGTATGAATTTAGATGGCAACTGTCGTCGATCATTAGAAAGTGAGTATGGGAGAACTATGAAATAAAGTAAATAGACACGCGTCATTTTGTTACAAAATTACATAGCAAACGCATTCTATCTTATCCCAAAGAGTTATCGTCTCACATATACGATTAAAAGAGCACTCTGTTTGACCACATTAAAAATATCTCAACGATTTATCCCTTTACAAGCGACGTCTCCTTCATCACCTCAGTGGCAGGTCGGAAGAACACCCGCCCTGTAATCATACGTTTGGTGGTTCGAGCTCCCTCCGGGGTAATTTTTTGGTACTTTTTTACTGTTTTCTAGACTCACCTTATTGTAAACAAATCACACATATAGGCGATTTAACACATTTTGCTGGAGTAATTTTGTTGTTCATTGGAGTTTCGTGGCGTCAGAAGTAGCTGTTAACAATGCGTTGAGCAGAGAGGGTCGGTGGGTCAGAGTGTGTCATAGTGAATGGTGGGTCACAATGGGTGATGCACCGCAGTGGATCACGATCGATGATGGGTTGCAGTGGGTCACATACTGTTGTCCAACTGACCCACTCAGAAAACTCGATGAATTTGACCCACTGACTCATTCGAACTCTGGATTTGACACCACATAGAAAACAGAAGACCAAAAATTGCATGTTCGCTATATTTTATTGTTTTACTTCAGGCAAGGGAAGAACGCGCGAATAGTTTTTGTGATTTTTACTCCTCCGTGATTCTGTGTCTGCTCTTAAAGTTAGTGGGAAAACTGTAAAAGGGAGTAAAACGCGTCAAAATAGGAAACAAGGTACTGAGGAAAGTTCGTTAAATTAATTAACTTAAAAAAGTAATCCAGTGCCCTGAAACACCAGTTTCCCATCAATGCAGTGCCGTGAAAAATCAGGGCCCGAGGCGAGAGCATATGGCAGCGCCTCCGTACATATGAGTTGTCAATTTAAAGTTGACTTCTCTGGACTATTCTTTCTGGATAACACTTTGCTATTTTATCATGACTGAAATCAGAAAGTTTCAGCATTATTACATTGGAATCGTAAGTGTGTAATTACTGAATTCCCTGCAGCTCCATTTTTTCCTTCTCTCAGAACAGTGATGTCTTAGAGTAGTGACTTAAGCGTTAGTTTCATAATGTTGGGGACGCGAGTTCGATTCCGGCTGTGGGAATTCAGGAAATTTTTATAATCTACAAGACTGATACTTCTTACGTAAACTAACATGAAAAATATTCAATTTCTCCGGATATAAGAGTTGAGACAACTTCCATTACAGGTGAAATGCCAACAACACAAAATTACATCATCCGTATCAACCTTCGTTAACTGTCTGACAAGTAACGTGTTTGGACAAGAATTGATGAACACATAAGGGCTAAACACGTCCTTTGGTGTAGTATGGGCCAAAAGTGAGTTCCGAGGAATTGTTCCTAGCTGTGCAGAAATTGCAAATAGTGATCGAACTTACAATAGGGACCGCAAGTCACGAGAATAATCCTATTTAAGATGTCACCTCACTTTTCCACTTAGAAGAATGGCGAAACAAAATGCATTACTGTTATCAGCTAACAAATCTATATGTTCCATTTCTTGTTGTCATAAAATGATAATTCTATCTGTAAATCCATAAACATAATAACACTATTGCGTCCATGTGTAAACCTAAGAAACGTCTGACATAGTCTATATCTTTTCTGATCCTATAAATACCTTCGACTATGTTGCTTTTTCTTTCCATTGTGGTAATAATAATAATAATAATAATATTATTAATAATAATAATAATAATAATAATAATAATAATAATAATAAAGGAATAACATAATTACAGTACTAATTACATAAACATTATCTTCCCATTCATTAAAATTACTAATTACCACGACTGGATTTGATCCCAAGTAGCTGCAATGGTAGTTTTCTGTTTTCACAATTGTTGTTAAACAAATCGCCCCAACCGGAGTATTGTTCGCCACTGGCACCTCATGTCCTCTCGACGTATTCCAAACATTACAGGAACACGAACACATAAATACTGAGGACAATTAAATACTGAGGACAATTCCGACCTTGCTCTTCAGAGGAATTCGAACCCCTAGTGGATTGCGCCTCATGATCATAAGCCGAACGCCCGGGATTACTACTAGTAGTTATGGAACATAAAAATAGAACTGTCTATTTCTACAAATTTATACAATTCAAAGAATGTGAATATAATTTCTGTCGTTTTTTCTTCTTCGGAAATTGCAAGTTATGGTAAAGACAAAATGTAATGTAGATCGGGACCACCCCTGAAACCGATGAGTATATGGAGTAAAAAATTTAGTCTCAACATGGGCCCCCTCGATCGGCGGGGAGGTTCTCTGGAGGGGCAGTGGCCCGCCCCACAAGTTACGGCCCTTCCGATGACGTAGGCTCAACTTGAAGAACATTTCGTGATGTTTTCCTCATTGAACAACGTGTATATAACTTGCTTTTGAGTTAAACAAGAAAATCTCGAGTAAGTCAATAAGACACTCACACCAGTTGCTTACATTTTCTTATTTACATTTTTATTTATATTTTGTTTATATTTGTTTGTTTATGTTATATTTGATTATCTTGTTTATATTTTTCCATGAAACGACTTCAACTGGGGACTAGTAGGTGAGTGGTTAACGCATTGAACCTTTATTGGTAGACCGGGGTTCGAATCCCGGCCACGCTGAAACTTTTGCAAGTGTTCCTGTTCAATTTCAACTTCAATGCATACTCGGTGTGAGAAGAAAAATCTTCTCCCCTCCAGAAAGAAAAAAATGTTAGAATGAGGAGAATTAGAGAAGGTCTTTCAATGAAGGCAATCATTTACAAACTTATTTTCAGCAGTTGTTCTAGATTTGATATTTTCAGCTACTTTCAAGCATTTCCTGATTTATATGTGATCATTGTTTTTATTTCTTTGAATGTACAGTATATAATGAAAAAATGCATTACATACACAACAATATTGAGATTAACATATGATGTTCATTGGGCAACATGCTCTGAAGCAAAGAGATTGATCTCAGAATGTAGAAATGTTTCGTGCGTCATCTACTCACTTACTTCCATACAGACTTGACTCAGTGCTACCAACTGCTGTCAGTGACGAGCCGTGTTACGTGTAAGTTGGGTTGCATCTGTCTAGGCGTTCTCACAACTGCAAAAGACCTGGTCCCCAAGTAATGGAATTAGAGCATTTAAGGGGGCGGATAATTTGTGACTAAGTGTACAGTCAGAAAGTTTAGAACCTGGAGGTTGGGTATATAAGAAATGATAGCTTTTTTTCAGTAGCAGAATATTTTCAGTGTATGTCTGATTGTTAGAGAACCAACACGACAGTAAATACATGCCCGAAAACATAACATGCCAGGATATTCCTCCACTTGGAAGAGAAAGTATTACTGAGAGCATCGAAAGAACCACGAGATAAATCTGCAGAAATTCCGTTTACGTGAAGTTCTAAGGAATAGGAATTAATGAAAAGAAAACTAAATTAATAATACACATCATGCAAAGACGGAAAAAGTATGGGAAGAAAAGGAAATGAGAAAAGAAGGAAAGAGTTAAAGAATAGAGCGAAAGACATGGAAATAAATTTTAACGCTTAAGGATAAACGGTCTGCGTCTTTATCCCTTCCTCCCGTGTCTGTCTTGGAGTTTTCTCCTTTTATGGGATAAATCTTTTTCATTGTCAATCGCGAACCTCATTTACAATGTTTAATTCCATGAAAAAACAACTCTTAACTCGAGCTAGGATTCAAACACAGATCCCTTACAGCTACAGCCGCAAAAGCTGTCTACTTATTTACACATTCCATACCAAGTATGTTCTTATATCAGTCATTACACCCGCTATTACCAAACGGGTTGTTAAAGCAGCCATTGTCTGCTAGTTACCCAAGTTCCATTTGAAGTTTGAATTTTATTTACGGCCTTTAACCAGCTATGGCTAGCAAGTGCCTTGCTTTCATAAAAAAAAACATTGTCTAAACTGCTACAGATGGCAGTCGGAGATAAACCCACTGAATCTGTTTTCGGCGTTGTACCAACAATTACATCTGTTTCATTTCTGACCTTCACTATTCACTATTAATCACAAATATGTCTTATTTTCATGCTTTTGCACTTTCGTACATCCGTACACATCAGCATACTACTACTGCGCAAAATTAGTACCTTGGAACTGTTAAGAGCTGCAAACAACACATTAATCATTACTGACTAAAACAATGCTGCCAAAATTTACATTGACGTTGCACCACTCGAGGTGAGGTAATGTCACGTAGTATAGTCCACTTTGCACACACACAAAACTTTATTGATAAAAAAAGTGATTTATCTAAAATATGAAACAAAGCTGAGCGAACGTCAGCGAGCGAAGGGGGTTAGACACCTCGTAGGACTCCTTTTTTTGCCTTGACCCCCATGATAATACCTTCGTACATATACTTAAGTTAGCTAATAACACAGTGGGCTTGAAACGCTGTGAGATTATGCTCTATTGCTACCTCACCTCATATCGCATCTGTCCACGATCACATACTGTCTACAATTTAACTTACGTTTTCTCCCTTATTAATCATCCTTCAGTGATGCCCTTTCTAACGTTTGTTACTCTCATTGTCACATTTAATCTGATTCTGTTCATTTCTCAGTAAGCCTTGTATTTCGAGGCCGCCATCTACGGCAGTTAACCCAAAGGATTTGCTCTGTGGATTAAAATCTAGAATGAATTAATCTATACTGCTAGGAACTTACTGTTGTCAATATATATATATATATATATATATATATATATATATATATATATATATATATATATATATATATATATATATATATATATATATATTCGGACATAAATAATTAATAAATTGATCATATTTTTTGAATTAGTCCCCTACGTCGATAATTTTATACAATTAAAATGGAATTAATTGCTAAATGAATATAAGAATGAGATAAAATGAAATTAATATATATGTATTGCAATTTATACATATACGAGGGCTATTCGAAAAGTAATGTAACCTTATATGTAAAATTATGTAACGGTAAAGGATTCTTTCTTAAATTGTAACAAATTTAAGAAGTCCACGTCAGGAGCCATTTATACAACGATATTATATATCTATTTTGTATTTTTTTTCTAATTTTATATTTTGATTTGGGACAACGGTGCATAAAAGTACACAATTCGTGTACAAAAAGAAGAAAAAAGAATATATATGTTGTTGATTCTAAATAGAAAGAAATAAGATTTAATCTCAATAGTTAAAGTATATTTTGGTTTTATAGGTGTAATTTGCATTTATAGTTATCATAACAGCAGATAATTAATTGTTTAAAACGTTGCTATGACAACCAAAAAAGGAAAAGTGTAATTAATGAAGTTTTGGAAAATAAAGGTAATAGTGATATAATTTGTCGTGCCTGATTTAATGTAATTGGATCATTTTGACATTTTTTAAAACTTACACTGATTGTGGGCTGGAATGTAACGTAAAATGTATGTATAATATAAATTAATCATAACATTTTAAATGGTGATTCCCAATATACGTTACATTTATAGATGGTGTTATCTCGCCCAGGACGTAACACACACACACACACATCTATCTATCCAATATATATATATATATATATCGGATTTATTGGGGATTAAACGAGCGATTTCCTAACTCTACGAAATGGGTCTTAAAGGTGGTGGTCTCACCAGTAATGACATCTAGTAGCGTTGTTACGTGACACATACGTTTATTCGAATCACTGAGCAATATGTTTGGAGAGCTAGTAGGCACCGAACATACCTGGCACTCTGCAATAATTTGTTGCTTAAGTTTAAATCAAATAGAGGTTTGTCGGGACAACTCATTCCTCGTAACTATTCCTTTGATGACAATTGAATTCTCCGTGTTCGTAGACGACAATGTTCGCATCTCTTTACTTTCACAGAAACTCTGCTACAATTACAAAGAAGAATGAAAAACTATTATTATTGTTGAAGTGACGAAGTGACGTGGATCGCACAAACGTACTTTGGGTAACCCTGAGTTTATAGGAAACTTAAAAAAATACAAAATGAATATTTCATTCTTTTAATATTTTACCATTCTCATCTCCAGTATTTGTGTTCACACAACTGAAAAAAAATCGATAGATAATTCCTGTGTTTCATACTCATAGTTATAATTAAAGTTTGAGTTTCACATAGTTGCAGCTTTGTTATTTATCATGTTCTTAAATTTTGAATATACCTCATATCAGATACATACATTACACTTTAAATAATTTAAGATTTCTATAACTAGGCAGAGGTTATTGGAACTGTCAGACCTTTATCAGGTTGAGTTCCTTCCTTCTTTCTACCAATAACGATTCTAAATTTCAATAAAGAAGAAACAGACAAATAATCTTAACAATTTTTAATTTCCATTTCCCAAATGATATACCAAGCATGAATTCGCCAAACAAGGAAAAAACAAAATTTAATTTCAGTTGAAGCTATATTGCTAGAGGTAACAATTTAAATTAGGTTGGTAATGTCATAATATATGAATCATCATTAAAATGACGTACTTGAATTTTATTGATTAATACTCAGTAACTGATGCACAAACATACACAAGAAAAGTGTAGTAAAACTTCTACGTTATCAAACATATATGCATAACATTTATATTAAATAGATACATTAATAGAATTATTGAATTTCAAGCCTGTTTCATGCACTTTCAATTACTTCAGTTAAGAAACGTAATTGAGTCTACATTTCTATCATCTACTATTATTACTTAGTTATTCAAATAAAACATTAAACAATTGCCTAGAGTTGTCTTTTATCAAACTATAGTTCGCAGACCATAAGGAGTTCTCGAGCTTTCTTCTTATAATCTTCTCTGTTTGAGCATTACCCCAGTTAACACAGAAACATTAAAGATTAAGTTAATTGGATATCGCAGAGAGAATCTCGTACAAGTTGGATTATAAAAATAATAGATTGTATAGTTTAATAACACTAACATTTTAGAAATTTCAATACATTGTATATTCTAGATAGAGGAATAATATATTTTAATATATTTTTTTTTCTTAAAATATAGTTTTAAGAATTTAGAGCAATTATATTTTTTTTCTAAAATTATTTCCAATACAGAATTAAAAGAATTACTTTTAGTTTTAGAATATCAGTAAGTTATATGTTCAAAAGCGAAATAAACATTTTTTTTCCGATGGCTGGAATAGCGGAATATTTTTTTTCAAACTTTTAGTATTTTGAAACACGCCGCTATTTCGTATTTGCTAAAATTATTATTATTATTATTATTATTATTATTATTATTATTATTATTATTATTATTATTATTATTATTATCATTATTATTATTATTATTATTTAGAAATGAACAATTTAAATCCTATAAGAAGGATACTATTAAGTTTTGAGGTGTAGAAATTTGTGAAGTGATAAAAATGTGATTATAAACCACCTCAAAGTAACAACAACTCAATTTCGAAAGACTAAATATGTCACTACGTCAGCCAGTGGAAGGAGACAAGTGTTGTAGTATAGTCTGTATAACCACACTACAATAAACCGTAGAAAGTTCTGCTAATGAACATGATCTTCAGTTGAAGATGTGTATATACGAAACATGAGACTTTCTATTATTTATTTATAAATGTTTCACATACAGATCAATGTCCATTTTACACTGAAACAATGTTACAACGTATTTACGAAATAACAAAAAGGAAGAAAAATTTATATATATATATATATATATATATATATATATATATATATATATATATAAAATATGAAACATATTTACAGAAAATTCAACTTGTTTTTAAAATGATTTTCAGAGACAAAAACATCAACATGTGACAGTAAACTATTATACAATGATATCGGCCTGAAGTAAGGAACGTTGTATAATTGATAATCTCCGTGTTACATATGTAAGTAACCTATGATTTCACAGTTTAACAATGTATAGATTCTTTTAAGCAACTCTGTATTTCTGACAATTACTATTGTTATCATCGGTCAAAATATTGAAAGTAATAATAATGTAGTAAAGGATGTTAAAAAAGTTTGCGATTATGGTAACGTAGAGCGTTATTGAGGCAAGTTGTGGTGTACTAAGGAAGTTCTAGTGACATGACGTCCTTCAGGATTGAGGCATAATATTGCTTAGTTTGAATTTCTGTAAAAAGAGAAAATGTTCGGTGGGAAAAAAAGCTTTAATAGCCTTAAATACACACACAGTTCTCCCAAATGTATTAATTCTTGCAAGTAGTACAATTGTCACTGTTAGGAGTATCTGTGATACCGTAATTAGTTGGCAAACAACAAAACATACGGTGATTTACCTCAAAGTGTGTTTCTTTTACATATCAGGTACATTAACAAATAAACCATTCGTTCAGCAGGATTTATTGGCAACTAACGATATACATTTAGCACCATAAAATTTGTATCCATTTTCGCGAAAACAACGCATCAGTATTTACCTCCAAGCGAGTTATTTTGTTCAATTGGACATGATTTATCCGCTAAAACATTTTGTTTTCAGAAATAAAGAAACAATTTGTATATATATATATATATATATATATATATATATATATATATATATATATATATATGTGTGTGTGTGTGTGTGTGTGTGTGTGTATGTGTATGTATGTGTGTGTGCGTTGGTGGGCCCGACAATCTTTGTAGGTCGATCGGACTACACAGCAGCACTGTGAGCAATTTTCGCAAAGCGAGCATTTTTTAGTGGTTGCTCGAAATGTTTTTTACTTTTAACGCGTTCTTTTGACTCCGCTCGTTTATACGGATACAGCCGGTTGTGTGTGTAAAGTGTGTGTTCAGACTGAAAAATTTCGTTTCTCGATTGGTGTATATTCCGACGCAGTGCCATCTACGTGTGTATTCCAAGCAGGAACTAGAGCAATTCAAACTCCCTGCAGGTGCGTTCACCATTGTTGCCAATAAAGTATTTGTTGAGATGTTAAAGAAAATTAGCAGTTATAGCGGGGGAATTATTGACAGTAAGAACTAGGGTATGAATATTACGTAAAAATAACCCTATGCCTAAAATGTTTTTATTAGAACTGAGGGGAGGGAGACGTATGTTATATAAAAATCTGTATTATAAAATTGAAAGTGACTATGTTTGTGACTCTTAATCTCTTGAACTGCCCGACCGATCTCGATCAAATTTCCAACATAGATGCGGTTCTGACCTGGGAGTGTTTTTAGCTCTTTACTGTGACAGTAGAGCTTAGGGGTTGGGGGAGGAGGGTTCATAGAAAAAAACAAATAAAACTTAATAACTCTTGAACCAAAAGACCGATCTTGATCAAATTTTCAATGTAGATGAGGTTTGGGACTGGCATGACTTATATCATTTGATTTTTACCGAACAACGTAAGGGAGGGGGTGGAGGGGAAAATTTATAAAATCAATAAATATAAAAATAAAAGTGACCATGTTTGTGAATTAATAACTTTTGAACCACCCGATCGATCTCAATCAAATTTTCAACATATATGAAATTCAAACCTGGGAAGTTTATATCATTTCATTTTGGCAGTAGATTGTAGAGGAGGGGCAGGGGGAAGAGGAAATATATGAAAATAAATAAAACTTAACTCTTGAACCACCCTACCGATCTCGATCAAATTTTCAACATAGATAAGGTTTGGACCTGGGATGCTTTCTTCATTGCACTTTTACAGTACAAAAAGGGGAGGGGAGGGGATAGATTTATAAAAATAAATAAAACTTAATAACTCTTGAACCACTCAACCGATGTCGATTAAACATTGAACATATTTAATAGATAAAGTTCGGGCGTGGGATGTTTTCTTCATTTCACTTTTACAGTGCAACAAAGGGGAGGGGAAAGATATATGTAAAAAAAATGTAAAAAGAATTGACTGTCTTTGTGACTTCACCACGCCCAAACCACCGATCGATCTTTAAAAAATCAACATAGATGAGGTTCGGACCTGAGGTAGTTTTTGTCATATCACATTAAGAGTAGAACTTAGGAGAGAGGAGGAGAGGGAGAAATCTATAAAAATAAATTAAACTTAATAACTCTTGAACCAGTCAAATTTTCAACATATATGAAATTCAAACCTGGGAAGTTTTTTATCATTTCATTTTGACAGTAGATTTTAGGGGAGGGGCAGGGGGAAGAGGAAATATATGAAAATGAATAAAACTAAACTCTTGAAGCACCTTACCGATCTCGATCTAATTTTCAACATAGATAAGGTTTGGGCCTGGGATGCTTTCTTCATTTCACTTTTACAGTACAAAGAAGGGGAGGGGAGGGGACAGATATATAAAAATAAATAAAACTTAATAACTCTTGAACGCTCAACCGACCTTGATCAAACTTTCAACATAGATAGGGTTCGGACATGGGATGTTTGTTATTTAAATTTTACAGTGCAACCTAGGGGAGAAGGAGGGGGAGATATATAAAAATCAATTCACATAACACTAAAAGTGACTATTTTTTTAATTTAATAACTCGAACTATCCGATCGATCTCAATCAAATTTTCAAGATGCATGAGGTTCGGATCTGAAAACATATTTGCAATTTCACTTTAGCGGTAGATCCTATGGGAGGGGGAGGGTATCATCAAAACATATTATTGATGAATCTATCGTTCCTGCGGTCGCCGAAACGAACAGTGACATTTTTGATGCTGTTTAAGTCAATTTTCAGCCCTGACACTTTGGGGATGAGGAGGAATGACATACAATAAAATGATCCAGAATGAGCAATATCAGTATGCATTTAAATTACTTATTTCAACCCAGCGAAGCGGGTAATATATGCTAGTAAATCTATATATATAAAAATGGAGATCACTCTCACTCTAAATCTGCTGAACTGTCTGACCGATCTCGATCAAATTTGTAACATGAATGAGATTCGAGGTGGGATGGTTTTAGGATATTCAGTTTGATGGTAGAACTGAGGGTGGGGAGGGGAGGGGTATAAAGTAAATAAAACTTAATAACTCCCGAACAACTCGACCGATCTTGACCAAATTTTCAACATAGATGAGGTTCAGGCCTGGGATCGTTTCTATGATTTAAATTTGACGGAGCAACGTATGGGAAGAGAAGGAGGGAGAGATATAAAAATCAATTTATATAAGAATGAAACTGGCTATTTTTGTAACTTAAATCTTGAACTATCCGACCAATCTCAATCAAATTTTCGAGTTACAAGAGGTTCGGATTTGGAAACATTTTTGTAAATTCACTTTAACGGTAGATCCTAGGGGAGAGGGAGGGGAAGGTGACGTATGAATAAAAATTAATAGAACTAGTAACTTTTGAACCACCCAACCAATCTCGATCAAATTTTCAACATGTATGAGGGTCGGCCCTTAGGTGTTTTTTATCGTTTCACTTTGACAAGCCAGCATATGGGAGGAGGACATATATGAAATTTAAAACAAAAATGACTGCCTTTGTGACTTCATCACTCTTGAACCACTCGACCGATCTCAATCAAATTTTCAACATACATGAGTTTTGGTGCAGGTATTACTATATTCTACTCACTTTGACGATGCAATGTAGGGGAGGGGGAAAATTTAAATATGATCAAAATGACCGATATTAGTGTTGAATCCATAGTTTTCGAGGTCGATGAAACAGTGACACTTCTGATGCTGTTTCAATCCAAGTTCAGACCTAATAGTTGGGGAGGGGGAGGGTACAACGTAGGGAAGTAGGATAAACTTTAAAAAATGATTTAAAATGTCTAATATTAGTGTGGAATTCATAGTTTTAGGATTAGCTGAGATTTACGGTGGCAATTTTAATGGCGTGTGCCGCAGCACACTTGAGGGGGAGGGGGAGCTATATATAATAATGATCAAAAATGACCAATAATAGTGTCTAATCCGTAGTTTTCGGGATCGTTCCGATGAACAGTGACATTTCCAATCCACTTTAAATCCAAAATCAGCCCCACAAGTTGAAGGACGGGGAGAAAAAGATATAAAAATGATCGAAAATGGCCAATATTAGTATCGAATGTATAGTTTTGTGGGTCGCTTAAATGAACAGTGATACTTCCGATCCTTTTTAAATTCAAATTCAAAACTGCAGTTTCGGGTAAAGGGAGTAAGAGGTTTAAATGATCGATAATGACCGATATTGGTGCTGAATCCACATTTTTTGGGTCACTGAGATGAACGGTGTCACTTCCAATAACATGGGCCGCAACATGGCGGAGGGGGATATAATGGTCGAAAATTACCGATATTAGTGTTGAATCTATACTTTTTGGGATCGCCTAGATGAACAGTGACACATCTGATGCTGTTAGAATCCAAATTCAGCCCCACATCTTGGGAGAGGGGGAAGGGAAATAAATCAAACAGATAAAAAATAAGCCATATTGGTGTCGAATTCATAGTTTCTGAGGTCGCTGAGATGACCGGTGACACATCCGATGCCCTGCAACATAGAAGAGGAGGGAGAGATATAAATAGTCAAATATATATATATATATATATATATATATATATATATATATATATATATATATATATATATATATATAGTCAAAATTTTCCGACGTTAGTATATTATATGACACTTCAGATCCCGTTTAAAACCAAATTCAGCCCCGTAACTTGGGAGAGGGGAGATAATAAAATGAACGAAAACGATTAATATTAGTGTCGAATTAATGATTTTCGGAGTCGCCGAGATGATCAGCAATCTTTGCGATGCCGTTTAATTCGATGCCATTAAAAACGAAAACAGTGTATTTCGTGGGTACTAAACACGAGATACGGAATAGAGTATTTAAATTTTCATTTTACCCAGAGAAGCGGGTAAATATATGCTAGTAAAACTTCGTAACTTTGGATTCACCGAACCGATCTCATTCTAATTTTCAACATGGATGTAGTTCGGAGCTGGAATGAATTATCATTTTAGTTTGACTATATCAAACTACCCGGTAAAGGCGTATTTCTGTTCGTAGTGCACGTAGACACTTCAAACAAAAAATGAATCACTGCAGACGACAAACAAGAACTATTACCCTTTTCATCAACTCCTACGGACGTCGAGCATTGTGGGTCTTCACAGGTTGGCCTAGTGTATCATCTTGCAACACAAATCAAGTTTGCGGACAGATAGTCAGGTCTGTAAATATCTGAGGGTTCAGTGAATATATTCCGGTGCACGCTAATCTATTGAGAGCAATATCCATGCGACACACATTTCAATATGCCTCTGAAACAAGTTGAAAGCCGTAAATTAGTTTGAAATAAATAATTTCTAGCTTATTCTTAGATCGGTGTTATGGTCGCAACGACAGGAGCAACACCATGCGGCTTAGCTGTAATGCTTTTGCCTCTACCGAGGTCGATGGTGATAAGCAAAATTAAGATTAAAAGGTAAAATATTCTATCCCACAGCGGTCTAGGGTGGTGATTTAAAGGATATTTTTCATACTCATCGTAGTTTTAGGGGACAGTATAGTTGTATCTCTTTGCTTATCCGGGGCATATAGTTATAGAAATACACATTTGCCTATTACGTATTCAGAAGTTGCATTTAAGAAGACCTCCGTAACACAAAACGATCTCAGAAATAGTTTAGGAAGGTTAACGATCAGCACTAAAACTTATTTTTCTGTCCACTTGAGCTTCTCTTTTATGGGTGTCCTCTGAAGGGGAAGTTCGTGAAGAGAGGGTTGGCCATCTTCGATTTCTTTCTGAACCAACTTCGCGTCTTTCTGGTATCCTCCTTCCACCGTCTGTTGGTGATTATGTTTTGAACAGAAAACACGTGCTCGTTAATGAAGCATGTTTTATAGTAGTTGCTTACACCTGAGGTACTGGACCTTACAGCCCCCACACCAGGAACAGAATTCACAAGATTACTTGAAAAAAACAAATATTGTCCTGGAAACATTTGTTAAAAAGGTTCTATCTTAATTGCAAAATCCTTGATATGTGCCAGTAAATAGGAACATAAGCACATAAAACTTCGCAAAATTCTCTTTTGGTGGAATCTAGAATTCTGTATTTTTTATTTTCTTGCAGAGATTTTAACAGAATTCCCTGATACTAAATATCCGAGAACATTCACTCTGAGTAAAATAAATTCGTCTTAGTTGAAGCAGAAAAATTTCTTAATTTTTAAAATAAAATTCCCATAGCTATTGTTGAAAAGTGTAGCCTCTCAACATGATGTCATCGGCAAAAGGACTTATTCGTTAATCAATGTAAAATCATCCTAGTTGCAATTAAGAGAGCTTGTGTGCTAGTTTTATGACCCATCACGCATATGAGAATTTTGTATGATTTTCTTGTATGATTAATCTCGAGGGTCATATATTAGCGGTTTTTCGGATGGAGCAAGATTTGGTGGTAGCTCGAGTAGAGATCTAAGGTGGTTATGTATTTTTTGATTTCAAAGTGTTTAACACATACTCAGTTGACTGGAATGGCACCCACAGGCATTTAATGTATGTTTTACACTCCTGTAATTTTAAAAAAATCTAAATGCGTTCGTATTTGGTTTCTTGACAATAATCTGGCGAGGCGAAGCTATTATCGTCTATGGGTCGTATAATTCTATCATTAATGAGTTCTTGAATTTGTTTATCTGCCTGATCTCAAACATGCATTGGAACAGGGAGATTTGTTCTGGAACACTTCCGATTTAGGAATTCTTATTTTATGCTTGTAGCCCCTATAATGTCAAATGCCATCCGGAGTGTACAAAAAACTTTTGCATTTGTATAATAACTCGTGAATGGCCTGTTTCTGCGACTGGTCTAAATTAGGATTAATATCAAAAACATCAATTTTGAAAATTTTTTCCTATACTTCAAAGAATTGTAAACCTCCTATTCTCATGTACAATTTTTATTTTCTTCTATTGAGCTCGCTTCCATTGTTGGAAAAGATTAATCCTGACATGCCACAACATTCAACGCTGGCGTATTTTTCTTTAAGTATAACTGATTGGATTGGAAATTACGTCATGTTGTTTACGAATAACCTTTGCTCAATAGTTTTTATTTGTCAAAGAAGCTGTGGAGAAACGATACGAAGAAACATGCATAATCATCAATCTGTCTTTTTGCTATCACCGGAATAAATGCGTGGTAAAGTGGAACTAAAGTAATGCGTTTGTCCATAAAAAGCAAGCTTGTTTTCTTTGTGTATCCAGTAAGTATATGAGTCGTGTGTTGTGAAGAATGTTTTCCTGGTTCCTTTCCGGTAATGTTGGCTTTTTTGATTTTTGAATAGAGAGATAAGATTCTTTGTTAAATCGATTGTAACATATAAGCGTTTAAGCAAGTGTAAACCAAAAATAACTGGAATACATTATTTCTTCAACATACGAAAATAATGAAAGAATTTCGTTTCCCAACGTTGAATGATAGCATTGCTACTTATTTCAAGTTAATAATTTTATTTCATATCCCTTTAACTGCTGTTTTATGTTGTATTAATTGAACATCAGGAAGCAAATATTCAAAAAGCCAGATGAAAATGCTGGATCCGGTGTCCACTAGCACTGTTCCTCTGCGTAATTTAGTGATTATTTATAGGCTTTTTATTGTCATTAGAATTGGTTGATCTTTGACTCCTGGACAAGGGTTGGCTCTACTCGCTTTTTGGACGTTTAAAATAGGTAGAAGGAAAGTGCCTACGCTTTCTGCATATTGCGAAGTCCAGTATTTGATCTTCTGTTATGGATTTTGTTGGAGGTTTTCTGGTGACCCCTGATTCCTCTATACTTCTCCCCGTTCTAATAGTTTTTTTTTTGCTTCATCGCTGATTCCCTTAATCTTTTTTCTATTTTGGTTATGCAAACTGGTTTGTGCAACTATTAAGTATGGCTTTGCCATTTTATTGCCCAGGGAAGAAAAATCGTTTTAAACAGTAGTTTTCTCCTGGTGTGGAGATTCTACGACGTCGAGGTTAGACTTCTGATCTTCTTTCTCTAGTTGTGGTGAAGATATTTAAGTATGTAATAGCAGAGAGGATTATATTAAAAAATAGGATTTTGTCTAGGTACTACTAAATTGACATTAAACTTTATCCTGTAATGATTCAAGAGACTGAGGTACTACATTTACGTATATACAAGTATAGTGCGACAATCATATATCGATTTTTTTTGAAATAGACAAATGAAAACTGCACCGAAACATATATGTCTATGAGCTTCTTGGTTGCCAAGCGGTTATCGTGAGCGCCTTTGGAGTGGGAGACCCGGGTTTGTCTCCCGGCAGAGCTCATGTATTTCAGATTCCACGTTCCCTTCTCATATAGCCTCGCTGCTGAAAGTGATGTTAAATTCAAAATCAATTCAACTGAAAGTATATGTCTGCGAAGTGGCTAGAACAAATGTCAGTAGTCGAGCAGTAACAGTTACACATTATTATTATTATTATTATTATTATTATTATTATTATTATTATTATTATTATTATTATTATTATTATTATTATTATTATTATTATTGAATAGAATCTTGCAATTAGATTTTGTTCCCTGCAGATGGGAAAGTCAACTACGAAATCTCATAGGTAGTTATATAATGCTTATATAAAACATTGTGTAGCATTTGAGTTGCGCAATATTTCGTAGGGCAGTGAGTCTTTGAAGCATGTCGATAAGACAGAAAACCGAGAGAATAATGGTGCACATGTAGAAGCCAGGGATAAAGTTTTGTTGGTCACTAATTTTGGATTACAATGGTCTCGCTTTTCTCTCACTAAATTAACAGTTGAATCCTTTGGGGGCATATGTATGGATTTCATGAAGAGATCGAAAAAAAAGTCTGTAAGAGTACTGTAAATATGTGAGACAAATGGATAAAAAAAGTTACCAGAAAAGTGAAGGCAGAGGTTACTGCTAACCATTCGCATTAAAATTGACAACATTGCATATTAGCATAAGCTATGGTTTCTTTCATAGTTACTACGGCTAAAACAGTAAAATAGATAAATTGATTCGATTAGACAAATATATTATAATATTCCAGAGAAACAAAAATTTTAAGTGATACAAAATTACGACGTTCAATAGTATAATAGTATATTTGTGTGTTGTTGCTAAGTGTTAATGCAAGTAACATGATGATGTCTTAACCTTTTAAAATTTCCCTTTGTCAATTTTAAACTTACTGCCTTTTTCGCTTTATTGTTTTATATTCTATCTTGTTTTGCGGTATTCTTGACGTTTAGTACTTCATTTTCGACGTTATAACAAAAATAATAAATTCGGTGGTACGAATAGTTGAGTTAATTTTGAGTTTAACATCCCTTTCAGCAGCGAGGCTATATGAGACGGGAACTACTGATTAACATGGAATCCGAACTACATGAGCTCCCACCGGGAGTCGAACCCGGGTCTCCCACTTGGTATGAATAATGTATCCTGTCTCGTGTTCCTTGTAGGCATATAATATTGTTCTCCCGCTGGCCTTGTAGCTAGGACGTGCCTCTTTGGTCACATGGTCTCATGGAAGAATTTAAAAAATCTGAACTATTATAGTGATTCCGATTCCACCTTAACCTATAAGTCTCTGTCTCATACAGCCTCGGTGCTGAAAAGAAACACTAACCTTCATCGAACAAACAAACAGATATAACCCTACTTTAGTCTCGCCATTCCATTTCAAAATGAAATGAAATCTTACAGTTTGAACGTCCCACGATTATGCCCTTTAGGTTAAGGGAGGCTATGATTAAGGCAAGTGAATGACGATGGAATAATTAATGAAATGAGAATGTGGAAGAAAATGGGAGTACTCGGAAAAAACCCATGGAAATGATATTGTGCACCACAAACTAACTTTTCCGGGGATTGAATCAATGCACTATTCCATTTGAAATCAAATCAAATTTCTAGTTTTATATCCCTTGGTTACCCTCTATAGCTTACAATCGACGGGTGATTAATGAGAGTGAATGATTATGAAATAATTGGTGAAAAGGAAAATGTGGAAAGAAATTGGAGGATCCAAGAAAGTCAAAAGCAATTATCCATGTGATTCATTTGCTACAAAGTTAACTAGTGTTTAAAGCAATTGCTCTAATTGCATTGCTCACATTTACTCACTGAACTCGCATTTTAAACATTTTACACACAATATCTTTGTTTGTTTGTTAGTGTCTTCGTTTGTTATAATTACTCCTTTTGCAAATGCCCAGTTGTTTTGGGTACTCACTTGTACGTACCCAGTCAGGGTCGAGATACTGCATTCTGGTGCCTCTGGAAATGTAGCTTTATTGCTGGCGCAACTTTTTGGGAGCGTATCAGGAAAGTAGCTCCATTAGTAAAGCAGATATGAGTGCATACTCGGTTTTCCTATGGCCCAGCTTGCATACACCTTTTGGAGAGTGCACAAACAGGTGTGTGTGTGTGTTTCTGAATGTATCGTAATTTTCTTGTGGAAAGGGGACACAACTATTCACATAGGTGTCGTTTTGAAGTAATACTCTGACAGTTTTAGGATATTTTATTGGTTTCGATTATTAATTACATTCCGTCGTTGTCTATGTATGAAATCCATGCATAAACTATTTAACGAAAAAGTAGGAGGATAGAACATAAATGACGAGAAGAGTAACATATCATAAAGTAAAACAAGATTGAACTTTGACACCAAAAATTAGTTGTATGATACTCGTCTCTGAAGAAACTTCAAGATATGTTATAAGAAACTTAACGTATATAGAGTGCGTTTGAAGTTAAAAGACGAAGAAAGAATATGGGTGTATATATTCTTCCCCGTTATCTAAACCCTTGTTCATACGCTATGTCATGAATTTTAACGTTGCCCGAGGGCTCAACGAAAGAGGTAAGAGCCAAGCAGCCACGTCGTTGAGGAGAATCTCAATCTACTTCATACGCAATGTTCCACAACACTTGCATCATTTCTTTGTTACGTAGTTTCCACAATGAGATAACAAAGACTCCCGTGGGATCTACCATTCTCTATTCTTTTCACAACGTTATTTCTGATTCATGGTATTCACGAAACAAGACGTAACGTAGGAAAATGATATTAAAGCCATTTCAATACAGCGTTTCACGAAAGGATATAGTCAAGCTAATTCTGTCTAATTCTATAGCATAATAAAGTATCAGAATATTACATTTAACCGTTGGTAAACATTACCTTTAATGTAAGAAAATTCGTTTCTCTTTACGTTTATTATCATTATGTGCACTACAATTGGAAATGGAACGGAACACGCTATTTTCTTAGCATAATTCTCTCGCAATATATATATTGCTAAAATAAAAATATGCGTTTACATACTCTAAGGTCTATAAAGTTTCCCATTACATACTCCTCTAAACTCCAAAAACTAAATAATATATTATGATATTATAGCAAATGAACGAATTGAAGCTAAATGCAAGATTATCTTATGCCATCCTCAATTAGATTCATATTAAATTTTCTATTTTGTCCATGTTTCTAGACTATAATTATTTACTCTTCTCTTTAAACGTCAAAGTTGTTCCGAAGACAGATCACTGAAGTCCTTGAAATGAAGAGAAATGGAATTTAAACCTTTCATTTCCAGTTTTAATCCCCACAGTTATGCCCTTTAGGCTAAAGGAGACAGGTGGTAAATGGAAATGAATTCTTATTAAATAATGGGTGGAATGATAATGTAGAAGGAAACAAAAGAACACCGAAAAAGACAACTGATACGATGTTTTCCTCCACAAGTTCATTGAAACGGGGATCTCTTAAACGGCACACAGTGGAGTATTTTACTAAAAAAGCTGGCCAAAAGTCCAAAACATGAACTTTGCAATCACTCACCAAAATGTACATTAATCTATAGCTGAAGAGTTATAACATCCGAAGGTAGCCAAGAAAATCACATTCACCCAAGCCTTGAACCGCGTTATCAGTTGGAAGACAAGTGTTGACTGAGTAGCGTGATTTGTGCTCAAAGTGTTAGTCGAAACGTGAAGATAGAAAGAAGTATTATTGTTGTAAAAAGTGGAGGTAAGAAACAACCGGGGTGGTATTTGACAAGTAGACGGTACACACTTTAATACAGAATTTAATTTTAGTTTCAGAACAAATATGAATAGATTTGTTACCACCATAAGTAAGTAGAAAAATTAACATAATCGATAAAGCATTTCTGTTAAATACAGGTAGTTTTCTGTATGTGTCGGGGCATGTCGAGTAGAAATTTGTGAATAAACAGTACCATGAGGTCTTCCTTGAGAGATTTCCAAAGAAAAAGCTTCCACATGTTTCCCCTTTTTTGTGTACCATAACGTAATTCACATATATTGTCGCATTTTTGCAACCCCATATTTTCAGAATTGTTGCTTACAATTAGTTACAGTTAGGTTTTATTACATTTCATCTCAACAAAACATAGGATTGCAGAGAGGAAGTGTACTTTTTTAGTAAAAGACTTCATTAAAATGTAAAATAGGAAAAACAAAATATTCTATCTCGACTAAAGCTTCAAGCGTGTCAGGTGCTAAACATGAATACTAGTTCTTGTGATATTTGTTTGTACTACATGAAGTAAACATTTATCCACCTAATAGAAATAAAGAGGTATGTTCTTCCGAATAGTAGGATATATTGCTGATTTGATGGCCACCGTTATTAGTTACGCTATATTGCCAATTGGGCAACTTTCTGAAGAAGCAGCTGAAGCTAGAAATAATTATTTTCGCCAGTATCGGCAGGATTTTTCACGAAAGTTCTCACGAGAATTATGCATGCGAGATGTTCTCAACAGACTATTGCTCAGTTCTGATCCTTTCTTAAGCTGCTCCAAGCCTAAGTCAAGGACAAGGAGAAAGTTCTTTTCAAGCGAAACATTACAACTCCTACTTCCAGCGACACCAGACGTTCCACTCCTTGCAGGAGCGACAGAAGAAGGCAGTGATGAAGGCGAGGATGAAACGGATGCATCATCGGGTGAAGCTTCAGATTAGAATGTGTTACAGTCCTCAATGGTCGTTTGAAGATAGCAAGCAAGGATGGCATGTGGTATACTCTCACGTGTTTGGTTATTCGAATTTGTATTATTTGAGTGTGACGAATGTGTGTGAAGTTGGTGTGCATTTTCTAGGTTAGATAAAGTTACATTTGCGCTATTTTTACGAATATTCGCTTCTTTTCCATAACTGTGTACCTGTTTTTATCTGGAGAAGTAGGTTGTACACCAACTACGAATAAGTTATTTTTCTGATTACGGAGGCTTTTAATTCAAGAAAAGCGGATACAAGACTTCTTTTGTTAACCAATTTTGCCTGATTTTATTTTACGTGCAAATTTACTATGGATAATGTGTGCAAATTTCGAATGACAATACATCATATGCATAGAAAGCTTGTTTCCTTTTCACCGAAATGCCACATAAAATAACTAACGGAAAGCTATTTGGCGTTTCTTCAAGTTGTATTTAACCATTTTAATATCAGATTCACACTTATTGACTTCGAATACATCTACATACCCAATTTTGTTGCCATATCGTGGATTTTTGTAGAGTTTGTCCACCATATTGGATCCGCCAATTTGTGCTTTGTAATTTTGACGTCAGATTTGTAATCAGCGACCTTAAAAAGCTCCCATGGACCGAGCTTCATATCCATAGCTTGCTTTTTAGCGACTTGTGTCCGCCATATTGGATCCGCCATTTTGAGTTTTATAATTTTGACGTCAGATTTGTAATCAACGACCTTAGAAACCCCCAAGTACCCGATTTCATATCCATAGCTTGCTTTTCAGCGATTTGTATCCGCCATTTTGAATTTTTCAATTCTGGTGTCAGATTCGTAATGAGCGACCATCTAAACCTAAGTATACCAAGTTTTATAAGAAATAAAATGCAACTTCCTATTTTGGCCAACTTTTGAGGCTAAATACTCCACTGTGCGGCAGTGGATCATCGTGCAGCCTAATCAAGGCTTTTGACGTACACGCTTGTCTTTCGAAGATACAATAACACTGTTCAACCTTTTATCACCTTTTATTTTTTACAGAAAGAAAAGTAGTCGTTCTTTATTGATTTTTGGCCAAAGAACGCGAAAATCACACTTAAAATTTTCTCCTGGCTCAAGTTTCTGAGTAATTTTGCATATAACGCTATGGGACATTATAAGTACACGATTTGAAATTAATGTTTTACACGGCACAAAGCGTCGTTCTTGACAAGTATTTGCTACATATTCGACTTGGCAACGTTGTACATTCTCAACCGCTAGTGGGAGCGTCATGTGAGTCACGTGAGTCAATGATTGCATGTTGCAACTAGATCCAGTTAACGTCCCTACTCGTATTCGTGGCCTGCTTCAAGCAGTAGTTTAGCAGACTGTTTGTGTTACTGGTGAACCAGCAGTTTGAAAGTAGCGAGAGATGACATTATCGCTGTTGCACATATTGTTTTCATTGCGAAGTGTCACTGATTCAAGGAAAGTGCAGCAGTCCCCCGCGTTGTGAAAATTCGGTGGACAGTATGTGCTACATACGTGCGGAGGTGATTTGTGGCTCCAGGAAGCGGCAATTGACTGCTGCAGTGCGAAGAGCATATTTACTATACTTATAGTGTCGTGTTGGACAACAGGGTAAATCATGGGCTCCCCATGTTTGTTGTACAAGTTGTTTATCTATTACTCTCAATGCCTTTATGCGTGGGAAGAACGTTTCCGTACGCTTTGTCGTGCCCCCCATTTCGAGTGAACCAACAAACCATAGTACAGACTGCTACTTTTGCATGCATGCTACTCTACTTGAAGAAAGGTATAAATACGAAGAAGAAGGGAAAGATCGAATACCCAGTTATACCATCTGTCATTAGTCCAGTTGCCCATGGAGAAGGATTGCCTGTTCCCGATCCCCCGGCTACCATTCCGACGGAAAGTAATACAGAGAATGAAAGTGAAGGTGAAGCTGGTCCACATACCAGTGACACTGATCCTTCATTTGAGCAGAAAACAAACTATCCTGAACTACACCGACCTACAGAAGCGGAGCTTCACGACCTGATTAGGGATTTGGAACTGCCAAGGAATGAAACTCGCTCTTAGCATTTGGGTTACAGACGTGGTACCTTCTGGAGGATAGAGTTAGGGTCGCGCGATCGTCAAAATATCTTGCAAAATATTTCTGCTGCACCGATGAGTAAGTATTTTGCAATGATGTTCCAGATTTGATGCAGAAACTGAAGGTTATGTACAAAGAAGAAGATTGGAGACTGTTTATAGACGCCTCCAAAACAAACCTTAAGGCTGTGCTACTGTACAACAGTAAAACATTTCTAATGTACTTCTTCTGTGCAATGGAAGCTACCACCATTGCACATCAAACGTGCAGTCATGAAGGCATTTGTAAAGGCCATGGACAGGAATGAACGTGCATTGGCATATTTGTGTGCTAAAAGATTCCGCGTCTAAATACAGGAAATATTAGGCAGGAGTCTTTATTCGTCCGCAAAGGCGCAAGCTATTGCAAGACGAAGTGTTTGAATATATTCTCAGGTCTGATGAGCACCATGTGTGGCATTGTTTCCGCAATATTTGTACCAGATTCTTGGACAACCACCGAGCCGAAAATTACAAAGAATTAGTAAATGAATTGCTATCTGACTAGGAGAAACTTGGGAGCAATACGTTACACAAAATGCACTTCCTCCATTCTCACCTTGATATCTTTCCAGTGAATTATGGATCTTTCAGTGACGAGTAAGGAGAGCGATTCCACCAGGACATTTCTGTGATGAAACAACATTACAAAGCAAAGTGGTCAGTTTCAATGTAGCAGATTTCTGCTGGATGATTGCAACAGATGCTCCAAATGTTCCTCACAAGACACAAGCAAATAGAAGGTGTATTTAAGACAGATACTCTAGGTAACTTTTACCAATACAGTTCTTGATCTATAGCGCTATATGGAAAATGTTAAGAGTGCTATTACACCGATAGTGTGCCAGTAGGACGTTATATTTTTATATTCATATTCAGTGCCCAAACATTTATAAGGGACAGCTATAATTTATTTCCGTAATTATGTTAATATTTACTAGTTTTATTTTTACAGTTTCAGTATCATAGTGTTATATGCAAAATGTAAATTGTGTAATTAGTACTAAATTTGAATTCGGAACACGTATTTATTGTGTTTTTCGTGTTCAGCGCCCAAAATATTATAAGAGGCGGATATGTCTATTTAAGTAAACATTTCAAAGTTTAGTTACTTTTACCTTTACAATTTCATTATAATGGCGTTATGTGCAAAAGGTAAATTATGCAATTACCTCTTAATCTGAACTAGGAGCATATTATCATTGTCATTTTATTGTTCAGCGTCCAAGAAATTATAAAGAATATCTATTCTTATTTCCGTAATCATTTCAATGTTTTGTGAATTTTACCTTTACAATTTCATTATTATAGCGTTATATGTAATATGTAAATTGTGTAATTGCAAGTAAATCGTAGCTAGGAGCACATATTTATTGTCATTTTCGTGTTCAGGGCCGAAAAATCAATAAAGAATGACTATTTAAATTTCCATAGAAAAATCAGTACACAGTTTAATTTACACAGTGCAAGTTAATTTATGTGTTTATCTATTATTCATTTCTAAGGATACGATGAGCCACACCAAATGTAATTTTACAGACATTTTAATGATACAACTACATCAAAATCTGCGGAAGTAACAACAACTACTACTACTATTACTATTACTATACTACTACTACTATTACTACTACTACTACTAGTAGTAGTAGTAGCAATAATAATAATAATACCGCCATTTTTGTATCAATCTACTCAAAATATATGTTTGTTATTAATTTGCTACTTGATAAATCAGTAGTAATAAGTCCTGAATTAACTGAAAGTTGGTGATATTGTGGAGAATACTTTCATAATTAGCCATTGCTTAACGAGAGATAGTGTGGATTTTATCACGAAAATATTTTATTACTATTTCAGTTTATATCACCTGAAATACGGAAAGAATGTTAGTGAAGACTAATAGTAGTTTTGATAAAAACATTTTTGTGGATAGTTTAGATTTTGCAAACATACACGAGACAAAGAAGTGTTACTTATCAGAGTTCATTACAACGATAACTGGCAGAGGAGGACGAAGGAACCAATAATGGCTAGATACCGGCTTAAGCTTCTCAGCAGATATTTCTATATACTTTACTGCACGAACTAAAATATATTGAAGGAAGAGGTGAAGATAGTGAAAATTATTCGAAATATTGGTATGTACATCAAGAAACATATTTAACAAACGGTAAACTAATTATGAAGTTTTCACAAAGTTGGTTAAAGAAAAACAGTACTGAAGACAGAAATATATACATAATCTGCGTATAACATTATTTGAAAATCATTTCAAAATAAATTTTCTTGTTTGGAAATGATAGATATCATGTAAAGTAAAAAAATAATTATAATATTGCAATTAATGGTATATCATGACAAGTGCAGCCATTACGTCAAAATGGACAAATGATAGAAAGTAATGATAGATTAATTTATTAAAATTCATAATCGTCTGCTAACAATATTTTGTTATTTAATGATGGTAATGATGGTTCTTTAAAATCCACCGTTTGAGGGATAAGTTTGACGCTTATAACAAAAAGCAGTTTTATATTGTAAAGGATTCGAGAAACTCCTTTATTTTCATACATCATTAAGAGAAAATTTGAAGACCTCATTGCGTATTTCAACTTAGATTTCACAATGTGACAATGGAATTAAACTTTAAAAGTATGAAAACCTCGAGATCATGATGAAATTAAGATTTAGCAGGAGGAAATTAAGTAAGGTAATAAAACTGGTTGGGTTTTGTAATTCAGAGACACATGTTTTAACACCATGATCAGAAAAATATCAATATGAGTTTTATTAGCATTATCACGAATTGGCATTTATTTGAATCATGCTAAATTATATACAGTTTATGTTTGACTGATATGATAAGAATAGATCGTTCCAGATACGCACCAAGTTTTGCAGTCCACCCGATAGTATTAGCTTTATGGTTCTTAGTGACAATCCTTACTCAAAGTTTAGTTAATCATCTCAGCTAGCCTTGGTTTCCGTTCACTAGTTCTCTTATTCCATGATGCATTATCACAAGCGGTTTATGCCATCATCCTCTTTGACATTGTTGATCGTTCACCTATAACTACGCTCTAGATCCTAAACTTTTTATGGAAATCATTTGAGCTTCTTTAATAAATAGTTTAACCACGTTTATAGTTTTTTTAAGCTTTCGTATCTTAATTTGTCAATAAAAATTTGAATTCAATAACACGCACAGATAAACCCTCACAATTTCCTTGAAATTGTAACTAGGGCCTACTCACTGTAATTATTACATTTTTAAGTGGCAAACACGTACACGACATAATTTGATCCAAGGTTTGTATTTTGAAGTGTTCAATTGAGAAATAGTTATGTGAAAAACAGAACAAACTATTCATTTTCAAGTTGAAGTATTACTGTTCACAACCGTATACATTTTCAAATTATCTACCGCAAGATTCATACCCCAGTCCCTTTAAACAGTTTTGTATCTAGAAAATTTTCGATCCATGCTACCTAAAGTTATAGACACACACTTCATACGTGTCAGCTCTTTCTGTTCCCATGGTAGATTCCCAAGTACTAGTTCACCTTGAAGAGCTGGACCCTCTACTTTCTTCGTTTTGCCGTAGAGAGGGTTCTATGGGCTGAGAAAAATTCGAAGAGAGTATATATTGTTCACCAATCTGGTACATATTTCCTTAAAAAAATGTTTCAGATATGTTCCTTGCTTCATTTAGTGAAAGGGCTAAACCCTTGAGACGTTCAATGGAAACAGGTAAACCAGCGAATTAGCTTTGATGAATACCAAATTAGCGACATTTTCCCAATTCTGGAAAGCATACTCTGGGTTTGAAATACAAGTAGCTTTGGTATTGTCGAATTTTCCTATGAAACGTTTTATGTCCTCATAATGATTGGCGCAGTTCTTCAGCGAGCGAGTGATTATAGGTTGCGGATTGAGAGGCATTCCCTGTATAATCTCTCTGAATCTCTGAAATGAATTCTGATTACAGAGAAACTTTCCTGATGGAAGAAAGTACATCGTTTACTCCTGGAAGTCTCTCACTTCTACCGCCAACCAAGTAAATCATGTGCCAGGCTCACTACGTGTATCGTGTTTACGCACAAACTTGTTAAAACTTCTGCTTTTAGCTTGTAGTTGTCAATACTAGTAAGCAGAATAAGAAACTTTTCATCTCTGTTATATATGGGCCACAAAATATGTAGTGTTTCAGTAATGACGGAAGCAATTGTGCTATGATTTGTTTTCTCTAGTCCTTTCAAAAGGATTAGATGTGATTTCTCCAGTTCTGCCTTATCCAGTTTCCCGACAAGAGCATTGGTAATATAACAGCAGGAACCGCCTAAAATTGTATATGCACCTGGGTATATATAATAGACACTTATGTCAATTCCTTTTGTATCAATCGTCTCTTTATAGAGAGCCTTCAAATAACAAATTAAGCAAAGTAGAACTATGCGAAACTTTGTAACTAGTATTTTCGTCGAGAAATGTGTAGAAATTCTTGTTCTTCAGTACATTCCAAGGCACATTATCTGATACAAATGCTTTATAAACATTATATTGAAAAATATATACACCGTATATACCGTAGAACTCACATAGATGAAATAAACAGCTGAATTAGTTTTATGTATTGCGGAATTGTTTTGCTGAGTGACAGATATGTTTTTGCTGGAAATTAACTGAAGATGGATTTACCGTATGAAAAAATGGATACTTTCTGCAGCTTTCACTCTTGGCACCTTGCAAGTTTTGACTGCGGTTAAGAAATGTTACTTAAAATGCTTCTTTAATTGAGTTAGAATTCAAAGTACGGCTTGAATTGAAACAAAAATAATATATTGTTGTGTTTATTGTCGCAATCTTTTCTAACCAGTTTTATTATGCTTTAAATTTTCACATTTTGTTAGTTGGGTCTATCGGGTTTCAATAAGAGAACTTAATTCTCGTTTATAAAGATCTACCGGTGAGTTATCCCTTAAGCACACTTCACATGAAACAGAAAGTGATCTGTATAGAAATATTGCATTACGACAACCATTTACTTATACCAACGACAAGCTTAAATATAATGTTTGCAATGTTTTCAAGGACTTTCTTATTAAACTTTGAAAAAGATTTCCTTTTCGGAAAGGAAAGAAGGAGTTAAATTTACAATGTACATCGTTAAAGACACAGGACTGTCACCTTTATTACACCAAAACGCACTTGATATTAATATTAATTCGGTGGAAATATAATATTCCTTCTTACAAAAGAAGGGAAATTGAACTTAACATTCTAATATACACAGTTTTCATGTTATTTTAGTCTATTCTACATTTTCTTGTTTAGATTTTTCTCACTTCAGCAATTAATTTGAAAATTTATTATCATTAAGAAATACATAATAAAAATACTTTTAAGAAAAATCTCTGAAAATTTAGATACTTTATGCTTTTAAAATGTTTTAGGCTCTCAGCTTAATTTAGCTGAATCAATAATAATGGGATAGAACCCTTTGCGAAACTGAAAAAAAAATCAAGAGTGGCTATCAACATTCTATTTGGCATGTAGTTAGTATATGAATGCTTGAACCTAAAACTTCCGGGACGCAAATTTTTCAGCCCTTCTTTCGCCAAGTGATGACGTTATCAAAATTGCGTCACAGAACAATAAATAATAAATAATGTGATAACTAAAGACGCGAAAATCAGCATCTTTGTTTTCAAATAAACAAAATTCCCGGCGGGAGCTCATGTGGTTCGGATTCCACGTTAATAAGTAGGTCCACGTCTCACATAGCCTCGCTGCTGAAAGGGGCGCTAAACTGAAATTCAACTCAACTCAAATAAACAAATAGTGAAGTATTAACATATTCGGTGTAAAGATAAAGTTTACTGTGAACCAGTGGTGGATCCAGGAATAAGGCGCGGTGCGACCCCAAAGGAATAATTATTTATTATTTTTTACAATATTATTTGTCTCAGAGGAAGCTTCGATTTGTTGCCGGACAAATGCAATTTATCTTTAGATTGATTATTTAATTTGTCATTGATAAAATTTAGCAATGAGTGGTAAATATGATAAACTGACTCTCAAAATCTAGGCTACATTTAGTGGGAAAATTTAAAAAGAAAGGTCCGTAATCTGTTTCTCAGGCCTACACCAAATCACGAAATCTTTGATCCGTCCCTTCTCAAGAATCTTCCTCCACATCACATTAGTGTAGAAATTGAATGCATTAGCATATATACATAATACTATGAAGTCAATGGAAGTTAGAAAAAATATGATTGGACGATCATGTCTTATCAAACATTTGCTATTACTGACTATGAGATTTTAATAAACCGAAATATTACTACTACAAATTTAAAAAAAAAATCTTAAATTTCTCCTGAAACACTTTGAAATATTCTACCAGTTGGTTTTGATTTTATAAAGCATCATACTTAACTCCATTATGTAACATGTAGGTACTTATAACATTAAAATATACTACAATTAAAATAAAACATGTTATACAAGTTTCAATTTACAACACAAACTTGCCCTAAACATGCTAAACAGGGTAAACATGCTCTTACCACATTTGTATTTAGTATTTAATTAATTATCTAAGCACTAGTCTTCACAAGAACACAACACTGAGCAAAGTGAATTGTTCCTTGTATAAAGGTAGCCAAGAAAATTCTGTATCTTTTTCAGCCACCACCTTCGAATATCGATATATCACCTAAGACGTACCTGGAAGATCAAAAATAGTCCCCGTCAGCATCGACGACCTTCTGCCAACGTTCTGGAAGGCCGTGGCTTCTATCGCGGTAGAACTTGGTGGACCCTGAAGCGAAGAATGTATCAAGTGCATTTTGCACCTCTACTAGGAATTTGAACTGGCGTCCACTAAGGTGATTATCCAAGGAAACGAACAACTTATAATCGGACGGTGCAATTACCAGGAAGTGTGGGAGATTCAATAGTGTTTCCCATCCAAAGCGTATAATGGTGCTCCGGGTTATCCTAGCCACGTGGTGCTTAGCGTTATCCTGTAACAGGAGAACATCTATGCCATTCAAAAGTGCTGGCTTCAGAGTTTCAGTTTTTCTTGGATATGACTCAACTTCTGATAATGCAAACTTATGTTGATGCTCTGACCAGCTGGTAATAGTTCCTGATGCACGATGCCGCGAAACAGCAAACCAAACATACAAGAGGACTTTCTTCTGGTGCAGTGCTGGTTTTGGCTGTTTTGTAAACGCTTCATGAGATGCTAATCAATGATGACGACACTCTGGAGCTTCATACAGAACCCACTTCTTATCACATATCAACACCCTTTCTAGAAATTGTTCCTTCCTCAGACGAGATAGCAAAGAAACACACATGTCTGCCTGCGTGCCTTCTGGCGCGAAGTCAAATCATGTGGGAGAAATCGACCCAAATTGTAGTGCTTTCCAACTTGATGGGTGTGCTGCCGAATAGTTTATTCACTCACACTGAATTGTAGTCCCAATTTCTCACATGTCTGCCCACCGTTTGCTTCAATTGTTGCCTGTTCCCGGCGGGAGCTCATGTGGTTCGGATTCCACGTTAATCAGTAGGTCCACGTCTCATATAGCCTTGCTGCTGAACGGGACGTTAAACTCAAAATCAACTCAACTGAACTCAATTGTTGCCTGGAGATTTTCATTTTGTGCATGTGTTGATGTTCCGGCACTTGGTATGTCTTCGAGTATTTTGTCTCCATCCTTAAACTTGTTAAAGCATCGCTGCACTGTCAGCGTAGTCACGACACCCTCACCAAAGGCCTGACATATCTTCCGCCCAGCTGCAGTGGTGTTTGATCCCAGTTTGAACTCGTACTGCATACACGCACTTATGACGTTCTGTGGAGGCCCCTTATTCACTCAGTCCTTAAGCAAGTTTACAGTGTAATTAAACTGCCACTACAAGGTAGTATGTTGGATATACCCACACCAATAACTGACCTTCGCCATATCTCCATTCGCATTCAACTCATGGTGTGAGGGCCAATGGAAGACAGACCTCTGCAAAAAGCAACAGTACATTCTTGGTTACCTTTATACATTTAAAACACGTTACACATTGTTTACGACAGTGGCAGGAGACAAGTTCTTGGCAATCACGAAAAACATCTGGAAGAGTCACCCATATTGAATTGTATCTATTCTCTTCATTTTTTCTTCATCCCCATTCTGCCGGTTGTGGTAGCTGAAATTGTGACAGTAAATATTTATTCCATATTTGACAAGTATTGCTAATTTACAATGCTGTTTAAGAATATCTTGCGTAGAAGGAATATTTTCAATTGCACGATTCCTTTTATTGAATAACACTTGCCTGTACTCATTGACACTTGTAGGAGTAGAGCCAAGATCATACATAAGAATAACACATCTTTCTATCAGATGTAACACACGATCCTCTACGGATGTTTCATTCATATGCAGCTGATCAAATGCAATTCTATAATCTCTAAAAGATATACATGCGCCCCATGCTTTCCGTTTCCCAATGCCACTAAAGGTTGACAGTGTGTCACATCCTATAAATAAGTGAAAAGTCTGCAGGTACATTTATAAATCAGTTTCCAGCTTGTTACAGAATTCATGAATGGGAAAAAATGTTTATTTTTTCCAATATGATATTCAATCTACAGTTCTGGTATGTTCTGAATTTTCCCAAAAGCTCCAATGGGTACAACAATTACATCCTAGTGTATAGTTCTTATAATTATTTTTAAATGCCCACTGTCTCCAGCATGCTTTGTGTGAAGTAGTCGTGTATCAGCTTGTTGGTGAGAGCAGGGAATTATATCACTCACATAATGTCGTTTGGTACTGTTTTAACAAATTCATCATAGGCACACTGAAGTTACTTTCCTTCAAAATCACATTTCACAAGTTCTTCTGCCAACAGGTGAAAAAGATGCTGTTTGTTTTTGTTCAGAAACAGGGATTTGTTGAAACTTCAGGAATGATTGTGGACATAGTTACCTTCATATGAGTACCATTTACACTGCCACAGAAGTATCATTTTTCAAACTATTCTTAAATCACCTTCGAATGCAACACCAACTCTATCAACTTTACTAAAAAGGTAATCAATGTGCTTCTTCAAAGCGTTTTCAATATAATCTAGAATACACAGATGAAATAAACGGCTGAATTAGTTTTATGTATTGCGGCATCGTTTTCATAAGTGATAGATATTTTTTTGGCAAATACATCTGGCAAATGGTTTCAGTACGTGAATCGTAGCTGGCCCATCGATTATGTATCTAATAGCATCCAAGTTATTCCCTGTTTCTTCCATTGATGTTGAATAGTCACATTTACCTAAGATACATTTCAATATATCTGATTTGTTGACTTTCTTCCTAGGTATTCCATTCTCAAAAATAGTTTGGAGATAGGCTTGATTTTCGTTAGGAAAACACAGTTACATCATTTTTCTGTTTTGACAAACTACATACAATCTGCAAAATAAACTTGAATCAGCCTGTAAATTTTGATTTTGCGCTTTCGATTTAATTTTCCCTTCTTTGCTATACCAAAAATGTCAATATTATTTCTAGGTATAATTTCATGGATTGAAACCTGACATTGTATAAGATAGTACAATATACAATCATTGCATTGTATGATATCTACTTCATGAATTTCTTACTGCCTTCTCAGTCACAACACTTTGATCACTTATAGTAACTAGTTGGTCTTCATCAAAGGGATTTACATTGGTCTCAAACCCGGTGTCACTTCATTAACATTATTAAGGAATTTCTTGTTGAATGAAATTGTATCTTTATTACGTTTATTGTGTGAAGCGTTTACTCGAATAGATTACCCCAAATTTTAATTTTTTTGGGAACCAGCCACCATTCACTGCAGTAAGACACTTTCATTATCAAGAATATTAATGGCTCCAGATGGCCCTTTTACAAACTTATTATTCTGCCCACAAAATTGGTCAACTGATATTGCTAAAAATTGTGATAGTTTCCCAGAACTGGGAAAGTGACCAGATAGAAATGCACTTGGACTTGAGGATGTCTTACTGGAGTTTCTTGTAATATATTCACGAAAACAGGCAACCATTTAGAATAAAGAATTGCATCTAGAGCAAGTGTCCACGACACGTCTTTCAAAATTTTGACAAAAAGCGTAAAATTAGAGGTACAGATGTTGAACACAAGTAGTAATAGAAGTAATTCTACATAACCAGTTCCATAACCATATTCCAGTATCGAAACTTCACCAACTCCTTTGATCCAAGATTCAATGTATGTTGTTATATCTTCAGAAGTTGTACCACGATAATTCTGGTATGTTTTCTTTTGCAAACAAAACAAGGCACAAAGGGTAACTTCATGAGCATATCTTGCTCTCTAAACATGACGTCGGGAGAGATATGACTCTGAAATGACATAGTGTGCAATATTAGCACTTATCCTACTTCAGTTCAACCACTTTTATATAGGAATTTTCTAAGACTTTTCCGTGCCATCATTTCATGTGAGGGGCTCCCTCATAAGCAAAACTTCTTTCCGCCGTACTTCTCTGGATATCGCCAGTGCAACTGCTTTCCTTGTGCATATTCAGATTGATCAATAGTTATAACGGTGTTTCATCTGTCCTTAATTTAGATGTTTCCTTGTATAACAATGTCCATTAAGTAACTTACCATTGCTAGAGATATTATTACTTCCTTCGAAAGTGGAAGTGATTTAGAGTGACACTTTTTCTTGACAGTTAAATTATTTTTGCTGGTAAACGAAGCAAATGAAGTATGCATTCCGTCATACCTTGATTTCCATTATGTGTTAATTCAAGAGTTCCCAACCATGGAAGAAACAATTCTCTTGCTTTGAGTGCTGGATCTTCATCGTAATGACGTAGATTAATCGTTGACAGTAATGGGTCGTTTTCTCATCTTTGCCACTGAAAGAAAAGTTGTGTAGGATCGAGGTAAATGGGAGACAAGTTTACTGTCCCAATCTTTAATGTTTAATTGGATAAACTTATCAACTTCATTATCTTTTAGCACTGGATGTGTGTGATAGTTATACTGGATCCATGGAAAGAAAGCGGTGTGGCTATTATTGATGATGGATTGTGATCAATGTTAAAGAAAACGTCTTTTCAAGACACTGGCGAGCAGAGAACGTCATCTTCGATAAATTGTATACATGTAATAATTGCAACAGTTGCAGAAATATCTTGTATTTTGTCATATGATACTGATAGACCTAATTATGTAAAGTTATAACAAAGTTCTTTTTTCTAATAATATTGTGGAGCATAAGCCCAAGATATAATTGCAGAGAAGTTTCTTTGTCTCTGAAATGAATTACTCTTTTCACATTATATTTTCTGTTGCATTCATTACTATTGAATCTAATAAACTGAGCTATCGACAGGGCTGCAATGTCTGGTTTATCTTCTTCCAATACATCGTATTAACATTTGGTCCTTCAAATACCATTCGTACAAAATTAGTTAGAACAATAGGCACCGATGAAATTGGAGTTAAATAATCACTAAATATTCAACTGAATTTTGGAAAATCATCAAACGTACAGCGTCATAAAAATAGATTATGCTCGCAACAAACACATACCACTGAAGCCACTGTAACTGCATGCATCTCTAACAACATCGCCCACATCAGCATCACATAATAGAATAATATCACGTAATCCTGGAATAATCATATACAACTTTTCTTTTAAGCGTGGTATATATAGATCTATTTCCTTAGTATGGACACCAATGCTTGATATGCACTGAGCAACAGTTTTTGTCAGAAATGAAAACCGGAGATACCTCATTGTATAAATACATATCGTGTATGTATTGCACAAGTTCACTTAGATATCTCCCGTAGATAATGTGTTCCATTTCAGTATATTCACTGCTTCTTTCTGCAACTCTTCTAACAGACCTAGCCTCGGTAGGGAAACGAACATAGCATAATTTATGATATTTTATTTCCAGCGCAACTAAGTCCTTTCAGGTAATCTTCGAGAGAATATGTTAATCTTGTAAGAGCACATCATCACTACAAATTGTTGGACCAATCCCTAGAGTAGCAGCCTATATAAGTTTTCAGCTCCTTCACTTTTGTCGAAAAGAGACACACTTTTTTCAAATTTAAGGGTGTAGATGATGATCTAGTTGACATCAGTTTCGTACCACAACATTCTTCCAAAAATCCTGGTCTATTGGGTCCACACCACATATTGTCTCGAAATATTTATTGCTTAGCGCGTAATTTCCTTTAGCGATAACAGACCTAATGGCTGCCGTATTGACATGTGGGTGTTGTGGGATACAACAATCAGAGAATATTTCACATCTGAATGACTGACATAAGTACTGACTTCAGAACTTTATAAATATAACATTAGAGATAAACAATTTGCTCGTATGTTTTGAGCTCATAATTTTTAATAATGAGGTAGCCATATTGGCCGCCACATTGGATTTTATTGGCGATTCTGTGAGAACCTATGTCATTGTTACATTAAATTTTGTAATCTGTTATGTTTACATCTCATTGTGAGTTACAAGAAAGGAAAGTACGCCGGAATTCATATTCTAAATAATCATTTCACTATTTCTTTCTCTTTCTCTTTTTTTTTCTGTTGTCTGACAGCCAGTCTGATGACGTCGTACAGGAGATAGGAGGCATAGAGAAATTTGTATCTCGGTCTTTTTGGGTTGAGGTATTCATATACTAACTATATTCCAAATGGCATCTTAGTAGTCATATGTGAAATATTTTCTGACCTTTTTACCCTGCTATAAGATTAGTACTAATAGCGCGAAGTGCTGCTACACCGGTGTTCAAAACAAGTTCTTAGACTTAAATCAAAAACTCCCTTATGTGCATTGTTCGTCACACTCACTGAATCAGTAATTTACGATTGAGTCAAACAGACACAATAAATCATCACAGTCTTCGGCATTCTTCAGAAATACTATGATTCTTTCCTTCTTTTTTGCCAGCAGTAGTCGAATGTGGATACTAGTTGAATTCTGCACTACAAATATTAAAACTGAGAAAGTTAAACATATTTCCGCGCATATAAAAAGACTTAGTGACACAAAAAAGGAGCTAAAAATATCCATAAGTTTCTACTATTTTAAAACCTTCTCCTGAAATATGTGATATCTGAAAATCGTTTTCCACAATAGTATGAATTCCGAAGAAAAGATTGACAGTAAACACCCACTTCATTAAATATCAAAATTAAAATTTCTCATCTTTATTGTGATGTGGCAGCAAGGGCTGAAAATATCAATCTTTTCGACATAGCTCGATCATTAATCTATGAGATTAGAGGGATTAAAGTTATCGAAAAAGAATGACTCTCGCCATCCATGCTCTCGGCACAGGCAGTGGCTAAGAAGTGTGAAATAGAAGAGACATTATTGTATAAATGAATAGGGAATTAGTGAAAATAACAGAAGTGACTTGTCAAAGAAATTTGAAGTTGACACCTTCAATATAATATTATACAGAGTTTGGTGGACAAATTTAAGAAAGGAACAAAAACATATCGTTTCGTTTCGTTTCGTTTGTAGTGGCGGTTTTGAGTGAACGAAGTTCCGGGCATATGCCCTTGCCTTCCATCTGTTTTGAATTGTTTTTATTGACTTTTGATTTCACTCGTATTATCTTTGAAGAACCGCAACTGTCGCTGGCTCTCTTTTCTTATTAGTTTTGTTGTTTTACGGCGGGCGCGGCATTCTGTAGACCCGTCGTCGCGGGTCTCCAGTGCCTATGTTTGCCACTAGCTGGTTGTCGTGCTGTTCTACTGCTTGCCAGAATCGTCTGGATAGTATGCCTCTTGTTTCACTGAGAAGTGGTAGCTCCAGGTCTTCGTGGATACGTGTGTCTCGTGAGTGACCCGTAATAGCCCTTGCTGCTCGGTTTTGGATTGTCTGGAGAGTTCGATGGTGAATTGCAGCCGCATGCTCCCATGCGGGGTGTGCATACAGTAGCGTCGGTCTGATGAAGGTGGAGTAGATGTTCCTTCTGGTGTTGAGTTCGAACTGCGGGCTCAGGAGAATTGGTAGTAGCCATCGGACTTTTTGAGCTGCTCTGTCGGCGGTGTTGGAGATGTGTCTGGCGAACGTAAGTTTGTAGTCCAGGGTTACTCTCAGGTATTTTGCTTCATTCTGGAGAGTAAGCGGTGTGCCTGACCAGGTGAGCCTGAAGGTCTTCTTCTTTGTTTTCCTCGTGAAGTCCACAAGTGTTGTCTTTGTGGGGTTTATCTTAGTTTTCCAGCGGCGTGTCCACTCCTCCAGCTGATTGATGTGACGTTGCATGGCGACTTCTGCGTAGCGATGGTTGTGATTGCTAGCAAAAATCGCCGTGTCATCCGCATAGGTGGCCACCATTGTGGAGTGCGTGGTTGGTATATCAGCTGTGTAGAGTGAGTACAACAGTGGCGATAAGCACGACCCCTGCGGCACTCCTGCTTCAATCGGTCTGGAGTCAGATGTGTGTCCCAGGTGCGAGACTGTGAATCTTCTCCCGGTTAGGTAACTCTTTATGAGTTTGGTTTGGTAAGTTGGGAATCCCGCCTGATGAAGCTTGTGTAGAAGTCCCTGGTGCCACACCCTGTCAAAGGCCTTTTCGATGTCGAGGAAGAGTCCTAGGGTGTGGTCTCCTTCATTGAACTGATGTGTGATGTGGTCTACGACTCGCACTAGCTGGAGTGTCGTGCTATGTCCTGATCGGAAACCGAATTGGTGAGCTGGCAGTAGATCTTGGTTCTTCACATGTGTCAAGAGTCTATGTTGGATTACCCTCTCTACCACTTTGCTGAGGTGAGAGAGGAGACTGATGGGACGATAGTTTTTCAATTCCGTTCTGGTTCCTTTTGCCTTTGGGATCAGCGTTAGGCGGGCTTCCTTCCATTCTGCTGGGAAGTGGCTGTGTTGCAGTATGGCATTGATGATCCGGGTCAGGAGGACGATGGCTCTTCTTGGTGCTTTCTTAAGGGTTAGTGGTGGTATCCTGTCTGGGCCCGCAGCTCGATGGTTGTGCAGTTTCCTGATGATTTGTTGGATCTCTTTTGTAGTAGCCAAGTCTTCAGGTGGAAAAGGTGCATATTCTTGGAGGGTCTGTATACTCTGCTGTACTGCTGCTTCCGTCATAGCGTCCGGTGGGGTGGTGTTCTCCTTGAACGTTTCTTGGAGGTGGTCAGCGAAGAGCGTGGCTTGAGCTTCCGGTTCGTGTACCAAACCGTGTGGGCTGCGGAGTGGTTGGATGCGTGGTGGTGCTTGCGGTCGGGCCACGTTGCGTAGCAACTTCCAGTATTCTGGTGACGGCACATCCATTGCGAGGAGTTTGGCGTTCCATATGTCGGCTGCTATGCGATTCAGTCTATTTTTGACTCTTGTGTTCAGGAAGTTCCACAGAGTCTTATACTGGGGATGTCTTGTTGTTTGCCACTTCCGCCTAGCCCATCGCTTCAGTTGGATTAATGCGGTAGTACGAAGGTCCTCTGGCTTTTTCGTTTCCGTGGTCTGCTGCTCTATTGTTGCACGGCGGTATGCCACCTTGATGGCTGTGGTTAGATGTTGGACAACTCCGTCGATGTCTTCCGGGCTGTTGAGTGGTAGTCTTGGATCGACCAACTCGGCTGCTTGGCGGGTGTACTCGTTCCAATCCGTTTCTATCCTTCTTGGTACTCGACGAACCGGAACGTGATGTCTTGACGCCACAGTGAGCATGACCGGGATGTGGTCAGATAGTAGATCATAGATGACGCTGGGTCCCTCTAGAATTGCTGTGTGGACGGAGAGGGTCATGTCCAATACGTCTGGGAGGAATCCGTTTCTTGGGAAAAACGTTGGTTCCTGCGGTGCAGCAGGTAGGAAGTCAATCTGTCGTAGTGCTGTGTGGAGTATGCGCCCATTCACATTGGATGTTCTGGAATTCCAGGCCGGGTGCTTGCAGTTGAGGTCTCCTCCTACAAGCACGCGGTGTCCTAGTCTTCGGAGCAATTGAAGATCAGGCGGGTGAAGTCTGGCGTTTGGTGTTTTGTATGCTGCTACTATGTGTAGTGGACCGTCTGGAGAGTAGATCGTGATGGCCGTCCCCTCGATGGAGTGCATTGCTGGTAGTGGCAGTCTGTCGTGGAAGATCTGGTTTTTCACTAGGATTGCCGTGCCTCCTTTTCTTCTGTCCAGACGATCCTCACGATGGATGGTGTAGTTCCTAATGCGGAAGCTATGCTGGGGTTTCAGGAAAGTTTCGCTTAGTAGGGCCACATCCACGTTTTCTCTCTGGAGAAAATCGGTGAGTTCTGCTCGTTGCCTGCTCACGCCTTCGGAGTTCCAACAGGCTATTCTGATGTCTCGGTTTATTCTTGATTTAGTGTGCGCCATCATCCAGTAGTGTAGCTGCAACTTCTAGGATGGTGGTGAATTTGGTTGTTTGATCTTTGGCGTCTTGGATCTTCTTGAGGCCTACTTTAAGCTTCTCCAAGAAGCTTTTGATGTTTAGGCCCGTCAGTAAGTTCAGGACTTCTTTGATGGATGTTATCAGGTCTGCGTCTATGGCGGTCTGGGTTGTGGTAGTTGGCTTGGGCGCTGCTGTTGCGTTGCCGCTGTGAGAAGTTGTTGGCGTTAGAGTGGTGGGTTCTTCTCTTGTTTTAGCCTCCGAAGAGGTTTCTACTTCAGGTGTTGATGCGCTTGGCGCGGGTTGTGTATCTCCTGCTGCTGGCTGGAGCTTCTTGGAGTAGGTGTCGGTTGTTCTCTGGCGTTGCTGCGTGCTGCTCTTCTGTGGTTGCTGCTGCTTTGTCTGGCTGTCGGGTGTGGATTCATTGACTGGTGGAAACTGCTGCTTTCGAGATGCACGTTTTTTCTTTTCCGCTTGTATGTATGGGCACCGCTGATAATTTGCAGGATGTGCGCCATTACAGTTGACACATTTGGCCGCAATATCGCGTGTCTTCTTCTGGCACATCTGGGTGTCATGCGATTCACCACACTTAACGCACCTGGGGATCGCCCAACATGTAGTCTGCGAGTGTCCAACACGCTGGCAACGGTGGCACTGCAAGATACCGTTTCCTTTATAGGGTTCCACCGCTACTCTGTAATAGAGCAGCCTCTTCAGTTCGTAGATGTCAGGTGTTCCCGTTTGCTTGTTGAGGATGATCAGGAACAGGGGAAACTTGGGTCTATTGCCCTCAGCGTCGGCTCTACCTCTCAGTTGGCTGACTGCTTTGACTGCGTAGCCCAGTTCAGTGAGGGCAGTCGTGATGCTGTCCGGTGGGGTGTCCATTGGAAGTTTGCGGATCACTACTTTTAGCGGTCGGGGCGCTTTTGGTAGTTCTGTCGCGTATGGACGGTTTTCGTGCTTTAGGAAGGCTTCCACTTTGGCAAGGTCTTTCATTGAAGCACAATGCATTTTCACAAAATCCCTGTTCTTGTACACTTCCGGGGGGGAATCTAGGGTGGCCGCGAGGGACTGCACAAACGCAAACTGATTTTTCACATCATAAATGTATATGGGGGGAACCTTTCTGGCTGGAAGGTTGATGAGTCCTCGCGGTGTTCCCGTGCACTGTATTGGATCCTGGGTGTTATCATTTTGCAAGTTTTCATCACTAGGGGGGCATGTGTCCATGTTGTTTTCTTCTTGGTCGTGTCTTGCAAGGGGGACATATTTGTTTTGCAAATCACAAAGGGACGTGATGGGGCCAGAGGTAGTTCTTTTCATTGTCTTTCTTGGTCGCTGGAACTCCCCTTCCTCTTCCTGGGATGTGGAAGGTCCGGGTGTGGAGGCATCCATTGAATCTGTGTTGTCTGGTGCTGCTGGTTGTGGGTTAGGTGTCTGCAGTGGGGGGTAGTTGGTGTTGTCCTCTTCTGGGGGGGCACTGCTGGCTGGATCCGTTTCTGAGGTGGTCCTGGTTGTTGATTGCTTTTGCTGTTTCTTTGCTTTGGGTGTCGCTCGGCGGTGGATGCTGGTTGTTCCCAGAGTTGTGAACTTCATGCCTCTCAATTGGTTGGTAACTGCCTTGACTGAGGCGCTTGGTGGCTTCCTGGTACGGGCGCGAACGTCTTTCATCTTGCCTCCTTTATTGATTGTGGTACGGCTATCTTTCATGGGGTCAGCCATGGCTCTGAAAACGATCGAAGGGAGTTCGGACTTTTCCGTGGTGGGAGCACTTACGTTTGTTTCCGTGGCTCTGTTCCGTATTGCCGAAATGGCGGTTATAGTGCTGCCGTGCTTTGTTGCTAGCTACAACCTCTACTCCTAGCTACGCATGCAACATGCACATTGCACAGCACTTTCACTGTCACTTGAGTTCGTCACAGCACTTGAATGTTCGCAAACTCTGTAATAAATGTTTATTTAAGTTCTGGGGAGTAAGAGTGTATATTTTCACGAAAACACGAAAGATGTCTGGAGCACATGCACTCGCGTGACGCACACTTCAGCTTCGTATCTCAGTATCTACGAAAATATATGATGAAAACATATCAAATCAGTTCTTCTTTTTTAGCACAAGAATCTTGCTTTACTAACTTGCCTTACTACCTTGTACCTGAATCTTTGGTCAAGTGTAACAAGAAAGATAAACCCGTCACTTAACACCTTAATAGAGCTTCAAACAACGATGAAAAGATAAAAGGTTAGAAAGAAGTGATACAGCTGAAATCTTATATATTTGCTAGTGCCTCAGTTTCCGAAAAGAGTCGGCATCTTGCATGTCGAATAGTACTGATTTATGTATTTTAGGTGCAATATAATATCAATGTTTAAAAGGGTGCAGTATATTTTGCGTCACCTTTATACTCACCCTCCAATAGTATAATACGCAGTTAATATTGCTTTGGTTATTGTTACTGAGAACTTAAAGAAAACCTGAAGAGAAATGAAAGGATTCAGGGGTATATTTATCTTTAAACTGTGACTATATACTATGAGATCGAACGGCAACCATTCTCCCATTAAAGAAATCGCACCGATACACTATTTATTGTTGCAAAACAAGCTCACTTATAAAGTATGGTCCTAGGTGCATCCCATTTGGTAATAACATTTTTAGTTTGCAACACGTTTCTAATACTCTATGTAGTATACTGGCATGAAATACTGCTATAAAAAGCGCTAGCGTATATTACATTGTCTATACTAAATTTATATGCGCTGGAATATAAGAATCTTTTTTATTACGATATTAAATGTATAGAGTTTATTACGAGTAGCACTATCGTTTTATTTCTTTCTAACAATATAGGCACCTTTTTAGAAGAAAAATAATATCAACTTAAAGACGCTGGCTTGATCTAAAATTATTATAGATGCTTTTAAAAATATATTTGGAATGAAGCTTTAATTTCCATATATCCAAGGAAATAATACACGATATCATTCTCTTCTCCAGTTCTGAGAGGGAAAAAAATAGGAAAAGTCTCTTATGAAGAAACTCGAATTGAAAAGTTACCTTTTCAAGCAAAGATTTCTTAGCGAAGGATAAATTTCTTCTCTTGGAAGTTTCTTCGAGAAGACTGTCATTTGTGAAGCATCTTCTTCGATCGTTTTCCTGAATTACAACAGCATAATGTTGGATCTTGAGATGTAGTCTTATAAAAGGTTTCTTCTCATTTTTTTTTTTCTGAACCACGTATCAGCTATCCAGTTTCCAAGATTAACAATAGAGAAATACAGTACATGTACAAAACAGAAAGTTTAAGAAGTCCAAAATATGAAAATGGTATTGTATTTTATATAGAGATGAGATATAAAGTTTTTCAGTTTATGGTCTCATAAACTATGTTTTGCCCAAGCACAAGGTTCTATATAATTTGTTCCTAGTCAATGAGAGCAATTTAGCGTTTCTACTGAATATCTGTGAAGATATAATGTACAAAAATATTTATAATGTTTATCCTCACGACCATGAATTATACTATTGATTTCAAGGTTGCAATTCTCTAGCCATACTAAAGAAATATATCAAGGAATTCGGCTTACCTAAACCTCTTTATTATATCTACTTACTTTATTTGTCAGTATCTGTCTATCTATCTATCTATCTATCTATCTATTTATCTATATATCTATCTATCTATATATATATATATATATGTGTGTGTGTATGTGTGTGTGTGTGTGCGTGTGTTTCGGGTGATCACAGAGCATTATTCTGCAGGTCAAAGTAATATATATATATATAGCGAGAGAGAGAGAGAGAGGGGGTGTTTCAAGAAAACACCGACAACTTTTGGGAGGTGATTCCTGACACCAAGATAAGACAAAAAGTATAGACCAACCTGGGTGCACATATGCTTCCTTTCGGAGTTATAGGCTGCCGAAAATGTAAAAAAAAATTAACTTTATAAGTCCTTAGCTCCAATACTATGGGATCTACCGCAGTCGGGTCAAGACTTCATTTAGGAAATAATATGTGAGCTATCCAAAAATACATGTTTCAGAATTCTAAGGTACTCACGCAACAATTTTTAAGGAGGGACTTTGGCTAAGGGCATATAATCTGAAGTACTCACCAACTTACCTCTATAAAAATTGTTACAGAAGTACATAACGATTCTGAAACTTGGATATTTGCATAGGACACATACTAGTTCTTAAATTAAGTCTTGAGCCGACTATGGTAGGTCAAATAGTTTTGGAGCTAAGGGCCTTTAAAGTTCATTATTTCACGCAGCCTATAACTTTGAAACGAAGCATTTGTGCACCTAGGTTGGTCTATACTTTTTGTCTTATTTTGGTGTCAGGAATCACATCCCAAACATAGTCGGAGTTGTTTTGAAACACCCTGTATATAATTATATACCTTTCCAAAAGTCGTCTGAAGACGCGATTTCCAGTATGTGGCAACATCGCGTTGCAGATAATGGAGCATACAGTTAATAAACCATCAAATAGTTACATCGATTCTTTCCAGATTGCAGTTAAGTCTATAGACGTTGATACTGGTACTATCCGTTAGCGTCGGTACAAAATAAAACAAATCGTTAATAGAAGAGCAAATACTTACCAAGTTAAGCCATATAGTTTCTACAAAAATACGTGCTCTAACTAAATTAGGCAATTTTATTTTGTAATAAATTCTAAATAAATATAGAAATGTTTTAAAAAAGAGAATGACTCAGATCAAATGAACTTGCTAAATTCACATAACAAATTCATCTTCATTGCTTAGATGTTTTTATAATGCATTACCGCAGTGTCACGAGGAAGGTCCATAAACCGTGAGAGTTGAATTTTGATGAAAATTAGTGACAAGTCTCAGTTCGACATGCTAAGTAACATAGTAATAGTCACTCGATGCGCAAATGCTTCGTTGAGCTGCTACACCGAAGCCGTCTTGAAATCCAATAGGCAATGTCCAAGAATACCCTTTTGGCATAAAAATTAAAAAGTTTTTGATAGATCTGACTTCAACATTGTAAACCGGGATAGGGCATCTATATGTGGGAGTACTTCCAGTGCATGATCGCCATCTTGAAAGGTACCATATTGAATCACGGTCAAATATGATAAATGGCAAGGGGTCATGTGGGGTATCAAATAGCACTGCAATTTACTCCTGAATCCATTTCCGTAACCAATGTTTACATATCTGTTTTCAGTTCAGAGTTAAGAGCTCTCTTACCCACAAGAACATATAAACACTGTGCAAGTTAAATTTGTGTTATGGAACACGGTCATGCGAGCAGTTGCAGGGTTTTAACTAATGCCTGCAGGGTAGTAGTCACTTGATCTACAATAGCCACTATATCAATAAGATCTTGAGCCTAGTGAGAGAAATCATTAATTAAATTGAAATGCCTGTAGTGAAAAATGGAGTAGCAGCACTGTAACAAATTATAAGCACTTAAATGTTGTAATATAAGTTAGGTGCAACGGCACATATGATTTTACAAGGATATGTGTTGAAGTTATTAGAAATTAATAGATAAATTATCAGAAAAATAATATAAACTGATGCACATAAGCAAATATTAACCTACTGACCTTTTGCTCTTCAGTTGTGATGATGGAGATCCATAACGAAGTGATTAGCACATAGCATCATGGAGCAGTACAAACACTTAACAAATGAACTTTCGTCACAATCTTCATAACTACAGACACTGTTTTCTACTTGCAACATAGTCTCCAGAGCATTTGTAAATGAACCAACTATTGCTCTGGTGACATACCCTCATTTTTGCCATGCATATGCAAGCATGTCCTTTAGGACTGGCGCACAAAATTGATGATACACAACAGAATGCATTTCATTATGAAAATTATGTCACATAACTTGTTCGGTGTACCAGAAACAATGAATTTATGTGGAAAATAGTCCTCAAGTCTCCGAATTACCAGTTTATATTGCCGAAAAAAGTATACATCAAGAGACTGAATAAATTTGGTGGTCTTTGGGGGTATAACTTCAACACGAATGTTTTTCTCATGTAACAATTCTCGCACGTCTTCACGCATTTGTCCACTCCACGAGTCAAGCAACAGCAGGGAATCCTCTTTCACAACAGGAATAAACACGTCTTTTAGCCACCGTTTGACATGTTCGCGAGTGAGTTTGCCTGATTTGCTCGCATCAATAACAATGTTGAAAGGTGTCTGTCTATCTAACTGTTGTTTCACTTCGGGTCCGAACACGCCTTTAGGCTCCTGGAAATATATATATATATATATATATATATATATATATATATATATATATATATATATATATATATATGTGTGTGTGTGTGTGTGTGTGTGTGTGTGTATGTGTGTGTGTGTGTGTGCTTAGCCGTACTGGGGAAATGTGAATTTGGATGGTATATGCGTGGGACACTGAGGCCAAAGACTGAACGACTGCTGTGATATGTTTCTCACCTATTTCTGACAGAGTTCTACCAGAGGTCATTTCGTACTCGAACCTAGACTGATCAGTGTTAAAGATGCATCACGAAGTGATTAGCACTGTTGTACAGTTTCTCATGTATTATTTTATTAATTTTAATCACAAAATTTTGGGCATTATCAAGTAATTCACCTTCGTTTTCAACATCTTTTTCGTTACAAATTGAGTAATCCTTCGTGAGCAAATCCTGTGCTCTTTTTTAAATTTGTTAATGAAACCACGAGAAGCACGGAATGGATAGTTCAATTTACTCGCTGTCAGCAACATCCACGCTTTTAAATGATAATCATGTACCGTAAGTCCTTTAGTGCGATAAATGTTGAATGTTTTTAGTACTTCGTATTTTAGTACTGAGGTTTGGTACGGAATTTCAAAGCCTTATACACAAACGCCGTATTACATTTGAATTTCTTCGCTGCAGCTGCAACGCTTTTACGTTTAGCATTCTTTTTCAACAATACAACATGCTCCTGAATTTGTTCGTATTTTTTAACGACAGCTTCTGTTACACGTACAGATTTTGTCCGTCTTGGAGATGACATCTCATACTCGCTCGTAGAAGGCTCACTTTCACTAATTGATGGACTAGTTATCTGTTCCAAGTCCATTTCGTTTGTCGAATCTTCACGCTCACTCTCTGTGTCAGTGTCTACATCCAATGTGTCACTCACTGTTAGAGAAATGTTACCATCATATTTGCTTGTTATCATTGCAAGCAATGTACCTGCAAATGTCTTATCTTCTACCCCATTCTCACTCACGACACTATATTTTTCCACCACTGCTTGATTTAAAATGTTGACTACGTTTATTGGATTAATTGTTCGCATTTTATGCACGGAACGAATGTTTCACTGGTCCAACAAATACGTTCGTACCGAACGTCACACGCCTTCCCGCACCAAAATTGCTGTACTACTACCGTTTGTCATTCGGAGACAGACACCATATACCGCACTGCACATCCATGTTGCAATTATTGCCTGTAGGAAAACTCTCTAAATTCTGTGTGCTATGTCTTAATACCCTAAACAATAGTCTAAAGTCAAGGAATTAATAAGTCTACTTTTTTAGTTTTTAATAGTACGGAGTACAATATTGGGGAAATTCACCACATTTCCATGGAGTATTTCAAACACAAAAAAGAGTCAGTCATATATATCACTGTGAGTGTTAAAGCACATGAATAAACAAATCCCAAAATGAATTTCTTGAGTTGTTAAGTACGTGATTTAAATAATAAACAAATCCTCGAAACACCTACTACAATTAGTTATTTATCACAGTTTTGATATGAAAACTAGTCTTGCCTTTATTATAAGCTAGTGTTTTATCGTTAAAGGTGGAAAGATGCAGATATTTAATTATTTAATATTGAAGGAAAAAGCAAGAAGAGGATCTTTTTGTGGATTCCAACTTGATATTGAATCTTGTAACAATCTTTATTGCCACTCTTCTTAGCAGCTTATCACTGATAGCAGAACAGACATAAGAAAAAGTGAATTCTAAGTTTTCAGGTGTATGTTCTAAGAATAGGCTGTGAACTGATAATTTAAATCCCTTCATTGTTCAATGCGTCAGTGATAAACCGATTTTATTTAGACAAACTGACAATAAATACATTAAGGAATTTTAACTTCGTAATATGCACGGTAAATTATAGGTTGTCAAATATGAGTATTGGAAAGGAACGCAATTTTCTGCAACAATGAGGGAGTTTTCGTAAGGTTTCAAGATTGGAGAAGGAAACACAATATAATCAGTGGTGCCCACCCCCCCTCATGTCCATGACGCACCCCCCCCTCAATTGCCTATCCGTAGGTGTTCTTCCATGAAAAAAAATCTTTTCGATTAATTTTTACACCTTCTCAAACATATTTATATAGGTTTTTAACCCCCCCCCAAATATTTCAATAACGCAGTTTGCGTCATAGCCCCCCCTTGTGGGCACCCCTGATATAATGGACCATGTAAAATTGCCTAAAATGGATTTTTGGCTTGATTCAGTTCAACGTCTCACACTTATGCCCGCTGCGCTAAGGGAGACCTGGACCTATTGATTATAGTGGATTTTCTAATATATATATCTGAACAATCCCCTTGGTATTCTCTGCTCTTCAGCACTATTAAACAAGTGTTTCATCGACCACCAGTCTACTCCATCACACTTTAAAATAGGTATAATTTGTTAAAGTGCTGCTATTCCATTTTTCACTACAGACATTTCAATTTAACTAATGATTTCTCTCACTAGGCTCAAGATCTTATTGGTATAGTGGCTCTTGTGGATCAAATGACTACTACTGCATTAGTTAAAACCCTGCATTTACTCGCACGACCATGTTTCATAACACAGATCTAACTCGAACAGTTTTTATATGTTCCTGTAGGTGAGAGAGCTTCTAACTGTGAACTGAAAACAGATGTGTAAACATTGTTTACGGAAATGGATTCAGGAGTAAATTTCAGTGCTATTTGATACCCCACATGACCCCCTTGCCATTTATCATATTTGACCGGGATTCAATATGGCGCCTTTCAAGATGGCGATCATGCACTGGAAGTACTCCCACATATAGATGCACTATCCCGGTTTACAATGTTGAAGTCAGATCTACCAAAAGCTTTTTCATTTTTATGCCAAAAGGGTATTCTTGGACATTGCCTATTGGAATTCAAGACGGCGTCGGCGTAGCAGCTCAACGAAACATTTGAGCATCGAGTGACTATTACCACGTTACTTAGCATCTCGAACTGAATCTTGTCACTAATTTTCATCAAAATTCAACTCTCACGGTTTATGGACCTTCCTCGTCAGTGAAATCTCAAAATGTAGGCCTATACATAATTTTTTAATATTCCTTCTGAAAAAGGCATAATAACATGATAAATATTAGAAATGAATATATTAATAATACAATTAGATCTTAGTTGAAAAAATAAAACGTAGAAACACTGGGATTTGAACCAGGTAAAAATGATATAAATTTACAAAATGAGTGTGAAGGAAACATGACCTAGTACGCTCGGCTACTAAACCAACTTTAAAGTGTTGTTAACGCTATCTTCTATACTATCCATACACCTATCTTCAGTTCTTTTTTAATCATCACTGTCTTTGATAAACAAAATACATAAATTATAATGTTCTGTCAGCAAAGATTATTTAATATTTTCGAAAAATAATTTAAACATATTTTGTATAATAATAGAATATTTGACATTCCAAAATTTGAAGTGGTGGAATGATTGTAGCTGCACTTGAAACACATTTTAAAATTTAGACATATAAATTAATATAATTGTTATTTAGAAACTTTACGTTAACTTATGTCTAAAATCTAATTACTATAAATTACGAGGTTATACATTAAGAAAACAGAAAATATTTATTATGGCGTATTTTTTGAGGAAGAATAAAGTGTAGTTTGTATTCTTAAGTGTAGGAAACTGCACCAAATTTTCAATTTGTGTTTATTTATTTATTTATTTATAGTTTCAGGAATAACAGGAAAGTATCATTTCTGATTAATCATAATTTAAATAGCATGGTGTTCAGTTTTATGAGTAGTACTTTAATTTATGATTTTATGTAATTTCATTTTCCTTTCCTTAATTCATTAATCCGTGCAGGTTTACTTTTGGCAAACAATTCGAACTAATTGTAGAAAAACATAATTCTTTTACTAATTTCCTTCTTATTGTTCCCAAAATGATTTCCGGTGGGCGACATGAAAATATTTCAGCATAGATACTCAAGGGGTCTGCCAGACTTAATTACTGAAAAATAATTCTTTTAGGATTATCAATATGGCTTCCGAATGCATGGCATAAAAACTACAGTACAAAAACACAGGACAGCCTGTGCTAGGTAGACATTAAAAAGCAGGACTGCTATCCTACCGAATCAAACAGAGCGAAGCAGTGTGCCCGCGCTAAGGCGCCTGAGCGATAGTGGGCATACACATAGCAACAATAGTGGAAAGAAGTAGTTTTTGGCAATGATACGAGTTTCAATTGCACTTGTCATTGTATCATACTAGTAACGCTTCACTTGTAAACATAAAATACAACTTCTGTACACTATGCACAAATACACCGCCGGTGGAAAATAGAATCTAACAGAGTCACCTTTTATATGTACTCACTTATTTTATTCTTCGTAAAGCACTTGTAATGACTTTTCACACGTAACCCTATATGTAAACCTAAAATACAGCTGTATTACTGTGTATTTAATTCTGTCGCCTGCAGAATTTGTTCCTTATAAATATGTCTTTTAAAGTAAAGTATTAAATTGTACCTGTAAATCTTTTAAAATGTGGTGCGCCAAAACAACACCAGCAACCCTTAATCCATTCTAAAGTGTTATTATCTTTGGTGCATGTCCAAATAATTTTACAGATCAATAATATGCTTGCAAACTGATAAGTCTCAAAAAAAATTAATGTGAAAACTATGCAGCAATTGTACAATAATTGAGGGGCTTAGTGGAAAAGGGGCGTATCCCACAAAATTTGGAAAATCGAGATATCTACAAATTTGGATGCAGGGAACTATCTGGTATATTGAGCAGAAATGTTAGGATTCAGCTCCGTATAGTATCGATCCCATAAGCGTGGGACGAAAATTAAGAAAATTTTGTATCAAAACTGTTAGTGGAAAAATGACGTATCCCCTTTCAGCTGCAACTCGTGAGTGGAAAAATGACGTATCCCGCTTCCATCTATAATATTGTGAGTTTGTGGTGATGTAACAGCATCTGTCATTGGTTATCGGTCTAGAAATCGGCCAAGCGTGACCGCTGATACACATTGCTGTTGAAAGTAATAATGGCAGCTAAGCAGGACGTTGAAAGTAATTCCAGTCTGGGAAATTCGCCTGTTAAACCACAAAACGAAGACAAATGGAAGGATAATGAATGTAAGCTTAATAGCAACACAGAGAAGATTTACATTGGTCCCATAGGTAAGGAAGTACCGGATAAAATACGAAGTGATGTTAGGTATTGTAAAACTGAGTGATGTAGATAGGCTATTTAAAGGATATCGATTCTGAAACCAAAGATAATATTTTAATTTCGTTTCACAACATGCAAGATTTCAACACGCAAAATGCCTATCTATTTGGGCTAATGAGGAGGTCAGAATGTAAACGTGTGTACATTAAAGACAGGAAAAATGTGAATGTCTTCGGGTGCGCCAATACTTTTTATTATGTTCTTCGTCTGTCATCTGGAATGAAAGTTAATGTATGCCAGGCAAGCATTCTGCAATATCTATGGTATCACTGAACGTAGATTGCGTACCGCCCGTGGTGATTAGAGAACACATATGAAAGATATACCTGCGAAACCGTTGCTTTCTCCCAAAGAGGACCGTCCAGGTAAACATCAACACCGCCGCCATGCTATTTCAGAAGAAAAACTAGATATTGTCAGGAATCACTTTAGGTCGTTTCCAAGATATTTTTCTCACTACAGTAGAGCTGCAAACCCTGAACGCTCATATATACATGCTGTAGTTTCGGTGCATTCTTTACAACAAATGTACGATTTATATGTAGAACAATGTGTACAAAGGGAAGTCGGTCCAGTGAAATTACATACATATCGATATGTGTTCAATAATTAATTTAACATCACATTTAAAATGTCAAGCACCGACACTTGTAAAACTTCTGATTCGATGCTACACATAGAACCTAGACCACCTGAATATCATATACATATTCATAAAGCCGAAGCAGCCTACCAAACTTTGAGAAATGCAAAATAGGAATGCAAATACATTAACAGTAGCACCATAGTTGCTGCTATGGATCTGAATCAAGCATTTCCAACACCGATGATAAGCTCGCGAACTGTTTTCTATTTGCGGCATTTATGGACATATTGTTTCGGGTTCCATTTCTGTCATGATGATTCTGCTGTTATGTGTGTTCTGGTATCTTTTGCTTCTCGTGATAGTGATGAAATTGCAAGCTGTATTCTTCGAGTGATGATGCACCTACCAGAGATATTCCCAACAGACGTACTAGTGTACAGTGATTCGTGCGTTGGACAAAATAAATATTCGCTCATTATGGGACTCTGACTGTATTTGTTAAATGTCCCCGACCTCCAGACAACAGAACATAGTTTTGGTTCTTGGTCATATATTCCTCCCCTGTGATGCTGATTTCGGTATAATTGAGAGAGCGAAGAGGAAAACAATCTGTGTACACCCCCGCACAAGTCACTCTGATAAAGACAGCGCTTAAAAAGAAGCCATTTCAAGTCATCGAAATGACAACAGGAGTCATGAAGGTTGTATCAGCATTGCCGTATGTTCTGATATTTAGCAAGAAAACAAAAGATGGGAAAGTCTTCAATATGAGAGCAGTGACTGGCATGAAATTTATGAAAGGCAGCCAACTAGTCCAGGTGAAATATACATACTCCACAAGTGAGTCTTTGAGTACTCTACGTTTGCAGCGAGGAAGAGGACAACCGCGCTCTCTGCAAGATATAGTTTTCCTGAAGGAAGACCTATTCAGAAGCCTAAGTATGATAATCTAATGAGCATGTTAAACTACATTCCACCAATCCACCACGAATGTTACAGATCTCTCAAATGAAATAATGACGACAGGAACTACGTACAGGTAGAGGATATTGACAGTAGCGATCTCGAGTGTTAGTGTGAAGTGTCTCTTCAGGGACGTGAGTACTGTGCCCTGGGTAATGGTTTATTGTGCAGCATAATGTGTATGATACTCGCCTACAGTGTTGTGTTTATAGTGTGTACGGTTCTAGCATATTAGGGTGCTGCCGTACAAATGAAATATTTTTGTTCTCTAAAACATGTTATTTGCGTGGCTACACGAACATGTGTCGATTTCTTTCTCACTGAGTAGAGTACGTAAACGTTATTTGCAGCGACGAACATGGTCTACTCTGTTGTGTTATTATGTACATTACATACATATTCGCGTATTGGAACTTTCATTTTGATCCGTTAATATAGAAAGCTCGTATTGGTTTGGCAACCATGATCATATGCATATCTTATGCTTATTTTTTCTTAAAGATGCATGATGATTTTTTCTGAAACATATCAGACCTTCCTCTAATATATTTGATTGTAATTATGTACCTTTCTTTCATAGTAAAACTTTTGTCAGTTGCAACGCAAAACCTTCTGTTTCTCGAAAACATTAAAATATGGGATACGCCCCTTTTCCACTAAGCCCCTCAATTGTATATATAGTCCCACTTAGGGCTGGACGAAAATTGTGGGCCTGTGCAGGGTTGAGCCTGTAGGAAGTACGCGCAAAGGAATGGTGAAAATAAGCGTAAACGAAGATGCTTTGGAAACTACAGTATCGTCTCATATTATAACTTAAAAGCACTAATATCTCTACTAAAACCGGAATTCTTAGATATCTACTAGCACTTCTGGTTTCAATACTAATTAAAAATATAATACTATGTGAATAAATTCCTTTACGGGATGTACAGGTAACTGTTACTTGTTTTTATGCATAGTCTATCACATTATGGTATTTTGTAGTTTGTTTTAGGTAAGCGTAATTCTAGCCTCGTTACTCAGTATGAATTACAAAATTTTTGGCGTTAATAATGGAGATCTGCCGGAAGGAAACCTATAAGACAGCTACAGTCTGGAAATTTAGAAATAAAGGCAAAAGGAGTCATATATCCTGACTATACATAATCCAGCTAAATACGTCGACCAATATATTTGTTATAATCTATACATGTACTGTATTTTATGGGTAGGGTCTGCGGGCTTCCGCTTGTTTGTATGTGTGTGTATGTGCAGGGTCTTGGTCAGAGAGGAAATCTACGTCTTTCTTTAATGTTTGTTATTACATGGTGTCCAATATACAATGCAACCCGGAGTTTGGGATAGTAGAACTTTTGACCCTGAAACGATACACAAACACTAGTTATACCAAAATGAAGCTTTGATTATCAAATATTTGTAAATTAGGAAGTAACGATTGAAGTACACTAGGAACCACACAATGTGCCAGATGTAACCGAAGGTGTATTTTTTTTTCAAAACATGTGAATTGACTCATAACTAATATGCATGAATGTCCTGTCGTTAATTTTCAGTTTGTTTTGCTGGAGTAGCTTGTAAACTATGGAGCAGAAAACGGAATCTTTCATTTCCACCGATAACTAATCGGATGCGGCCTCTGTAAAGTGAAACTAGAGAAATCGTGGTTTTCATGAATTAACACTCTGAATAGGCAACAGTGCTGATGTTTCAGTGCATCAAAAAGTTTTAAGGATCTGTCTACATTATGCAATTCCTGAAAACAACGAAAATGAAACTTTGAAATTATCATGATAAAACTTTTACTTACATGCACCCGGCAACACTGCTATTACCGCGCAATGAGTTATCAGCTTGCTCGAAGTGTCCCTTGCTTTGATCAAACACTGGTTCACTTGTTTAACATGTTGGCAGCAACTTTAAGAAGAGTAGAAGTGTTAATGTTTTCAATGGCACTGTGAATCTTCGTTTTCAGGTCTTGTATAGTTTGAGGATTGTTCTTGTATACCTTTTGCTTTAAGTAACCCCATAGAAATGAATACCAGCGTTACCGGGTGCATGTAAGTAAAAGTTTAATCATGACAATTTCAAAGTTTCGTTTTCATTGCTCTCAGACATTGCGTGCTGTAGACAGATCCTTAACACTCTTTTTGATGCACTGAAACATCAGCACTATTGCCAATTCAGAGTGCTAATTTATGAAAACTACGATATTTCTAGTTCCCCCTTACAGAGATTTGATCCGATTAGTTATCGGTGGAAATGAAAAATTCTTTTTTTTTTCTTTCTTCATACTTTCCAAACTACTCCAACTAAACAAAGTAAAAATTAACGACAGGATATCCATGCGTATGAGTTATGAGTCAATTCACATGTTTTGCATATATATATATATATATATATATATATATATATATATATATATACACCTTCAGTTACATCTGGCAACAGTATGTGGTTCCTAGTGTACCTCAATTATTGCTTGCTAGTTTAAAAATATATGCATGAACATGCCTTCCTTTTGGTATAACCGTTATTTGTGTATCGCTTCAGATTCAAAATTTCTACTATCTCAATCTCCGGGTTGCTTTGTATATTGGACACCATGTATAATATCACCTCCTACTTTATCCAGTATATGGATCAATCCATTCTAAGTGATCAAGCATGTGCAGCTCGAACACCTCCAAAAAATAGCATTTTTCCATGAATGTTTGTCCTATACAAGAGTACTTCAAAGCCACAATTAATTATTTTTTTTAACATCGCATGGTGACGCAACAGCTGGCGCCATTTTGTGTTTTCTCGATTTTAAGCGTTTACGTTGTTTTGAATATCTCAGCATGTATTTGCCCTACTAAATTGAAAATTGCTGGGCGTCTCCAAGTTGTGGAGAGCTAAAACCTTGATCTCTTAACATTTTTGTCTAAAACCACTTTAAAGGGGTGAAATCATGGCCTATAGTAGCAACATTTTAGAACATTGAAGACATGTTTGGGAAGAGGACCCAACTGACGTAAAGGTCTGATTTCTGTGTGCATGTAGTCCGGAGTCATAAGTATATACTCAAAAATTTGCAGACCTGTAGCTGCTCACAAAGGCCTGAAAAAAAGCGTAAAGTTGGAGAATTATGCCAATTTGGCACATTTCACTGTCCAATATCTCCAATGGGCCTGGATAAAAAAAAACTGAAATTATGGGAATGGTCACTCTTTTAGTATACCATACCACACAACAAAGGGCATTTCGTGTTTATGAGCCGAAGCGTGTCAAAATATTAAGGAATGATGTCATAGTCTAGGAAGTGATTTGTTCACAAATTCAACTGGAAATTCGTTGTTGAGACGTAAAATAAAGTAAGATGAATGGTTAGTCCAATCGAGGTTCTCAAGCTCGTTTCTTTCCTGTAGTTGTGACTCACTTTCTTATCACACTCACAGCAGCACTAGTGAAGAATGCCGCTATCAGCGGAAGGCGAGAAATGTCAAAATGCACACTTGACAAAAAGTCGATAAGTACTCATTGCTCTTGCTGCTTGCTATATCAATGATATTTAATCATGTTTATTGTTTTAACTGTCGAGTCATGCAGAAGACTGGAAAATTTTCCGTTTTTCTCGATCACTAAGCATGGATTGACAAATATGTTTTTCTTACATAATTAATGCCTTAATAACTGATATATAAAAATGAATGTGTATTAAAGCTAGAATCATTCAATTCTTTTATAGATAGACCTACTACATTTATTTTTAATTCTCGTATTATCATAACACTCCTACTCCATAAGTTCACTTTGTCATATATTAGGTGCACGAGATCCCTTGATCTAATTCCAGTTTGCACCAAGTGAACTTTGTTATAGACAAATACCCTGTACAAGATTCTCCTGTTTCCTTCCACTCTCTTAATTCACATTTCGTTCATTATCATCATCGTCCTTGCTACTCTTGACCTTATCATAATCGTGGAATACTAAACTGAAATAAATATGCGCATATATATCATGTTTTATTCTTCTGTTTATAGGATGCACAGAATTCCATGCTAACGGTTTATTACAACTGGAATAGTTTCTGAATATTGTAAAAGAAACTTAATTTAAAATCAGTTTAAAATCATTACTGAACGAAACAGAATCGCAGACTCCGGAGAAGCACTCAGAAAATTTTTGTGCGGTTCTCAGCACCTCCCAAGAAACAGACAAACATAGGAAAACAGAAAAATAAAAGACCAAAAACAAAAGAAAGCAAACTAAATTATAATTTCTAAATGGAACATTCAATGCACAATAGATTCAAATCCACTTTTGGTTATTTTGATGATATTTTATATTTAAGATCATTATATGAAGCTCCTTTCTGTGTTTGGAAGATTCGTATCTAGTTATTGTAAATAGTTCTTATATTGTAGGAAACAGTGCTGTTTTTTCCATTTATATAAACTGTCATTTTTCTCACATCTTTGATAACTGAACTTGAATCTCTTCTATTCTAAACACTCCAAGTGATAGTAGAAACCGAAATTTTCTTAAGGTGACAAAAGATATATAACATTTGAGCTGAGATTTAAGCAGGGATGGAAAAATCCACAATTGTGATGCTGATGATGAAAACCCAGCAAAAATCATCTTCACTGTACTGGCGTAAATCCCGGAAGATGACGGGGACATGTCCTTTCTAATCTTGGAATTGAGTTGCTGTACCCCCAATAATGTGCTATTTTGGGGGTGGGGAAATGTGATGATTTGGGTCCGATTGTTCCAAAGGAAAGTGAGATGAAATTGATGTCCCCCCACAGATCAAGCCTCAAATCTGGGTGCCTCCCAATGTTGAAGACAACTCTGCTATACTTATTCTCCACAGCATTGTTTTTGAACTTCGTAAATGTTTTGAACATTGCTTAAAAAGATATGGGAAGGGTTTTACCCTTCCCTCTCCCCAATGTTGAACGCAGATTTGTTCCGCTGCTTCACTGTTTTTTTCTTTTTTAACGAAGTGGCGATTCCTTTATAGGACAGATTGAATTATATTCTTTATGTTTTACGTATCACAAACGACAAGCGTTGAAAATGATGTAGCAAGAACTAAGATCGCAGGTTAGAATCTTAGAATATCCCTAGTTACACCGCAATACTCTCATCCAAGAAAAGAGAGTATATATTTTCTACTATGAAAAACAGAAGAAACCCGAATAGAATCTACTCACTCCAAATGCCTAAAATTGCATTTTTAAGAGAGCCAATTTCCAGAATTATCCGGAAAAAGGCCCACCTATAAGCCTGAGTGTTTTCACTACCCCTAGATTCCCGATCTTGAGCAGTTTATTAAAGAACATCTACTGATTAAAAAAAAAACAGGCGCTTCTGCATCGCAATATTTCTGAGGATTGGCATTTTCGGCTCTGCTTCACAGAAAGTACTAATATAGAATATTAATGTAGAAACGATAAAATGTGTCTTCTTCAATTGTACGTTTTCTTCAATTTCTACAATTATACTCAACATGACAATTATTTCACTGCTATAAGTATTTACAAATGCATTTTATTGTTATGATGTTAAACAATACGAGACTTGCTTGACTTTTCAATCCCCTGCCTAAGTTGTGTAACACACACACACATACACTCAAATTACTCTAGTGATTTTTCTTGGACCATGATATAACGCTACCGATGCTAACAGTCCCGTTAGTATCAAAGTCTTTCAGACTAAAGAAAAATACGAGGAACGGCAACATATTCTGCAACCGAGAAAGGATTAGCCAATGAAGAAGGCTGAAACAGACTATCATCCACTCAACACGTTCGATATAATTCTCAGGTACCCTCAATATGACTGCTATGAAATATATAATTTCCATTTACTCTGCGCCTGTCAGTTATAACTCCATCTGGTGACAATCGATGTAACTATTTGATGAAAGCTCGTAGAGTAACTGCTTATATTTCACAGTTAATCTACAATGTTGCCACATACTAAATTTTGAGTTTTCTGCAGCGGCTGAAGGAGGCCACGGTGTGCACTTCATCGTATAGCATTTTTGCCTTATTTTGAGCTGTGTAATAGTGCTCTATGATCCGTAAGCACCATTTTTAGAACACCCAGTATATACATATATCTATCTCTCTCTCTCTCTCTCTATATATATATATATATATATTATATACAGGGGTTGGACAAAAAATCTAAAAACACTTCATACAAAACACGTAAGTTTGGTCCTCCACTGTACAACAGGCGTTGCGGTTGCCGATCGTTTATTGACTTCAATTTGTCATCTAGACCTTCCTCTTGCGTTAGCAGTAACCAATTTACCTGTGAGTGTCGTGGTGTGAAAGTAGTGCGGTAAAATGAGCGACCTGACAGACTTCCAAAAAGTCATGATCGTTGTTGGAGCTTCAGTGGAAACAGTGGCAAACATTGTGGGGGTATCGAAAGGCACTGTGTCCAATGTCACGAGGGCATACACAATTCAGGGCAAACGACGTGTGGAAAGCACAACAGTGCTCGGAAAACAATCCTGTCAGATAGGGACCGGAGGGCATTAAAACGGATTGTAGCAGCTAAAAGAAGACCACTGCAATGAAAATTACGTCTGAACCCAATTCCGGACTACAGAACTCGGTTTCATCGGAAACGGTGCGACAGGAACTTCATTAAATGAAAATTCACGGCAAGCCCACTATCGCCAAACCCCTGGTAACAGCAGTAAATGCGAAGAGGCGTATCCAGTGGTGCAAGGAGCACAAGGCGTTGACTCATGAGCAGTGGAAACACATAATGTGGTCCATGAATCGACCTTCACCTTGTTTCCAACAACCGGTCGTATGGAGAACACTGTCGCAGGCCTATGATGCAGACTGTCTGCTCCCAACTGTAAAGCATCCGGGTGGTTCTGTTACAGTATGGACAGTCATATACTAGTTTTCTGCAGGTTTCATTATAGCCCTGCATGGAATGATTAATGCTAAGCCGTATGAGGCCATTTTGCGGGCCCAGGTTCTGCCCATGGCCCAAATATTGTTCCCTGATGGTGATGGCATCTAAGATGATTTGGCACGTTGTCACGTTGCAAAACCGGTGAAATCATGGTTTAAGGAGCATGATCAGGAGCTATCACATCTCTCCTGGGTCCCACAATCACCAGCTATGAATATCATTGGGCCATTGTGATCTGCGTTAGAAAGGCGTGTTCGGTCTCATTATCCTCCCCCAGCATCCTTAAGTGATTGGAGCATGTTTTGGAGGAACAATGGTACAAAATTCCACACACCACGATTCAAGAACTTTATACGTCCATTCCACGTCGGATCCAAGCTGTTTCGGACGCAAAAGGAGGCCCCACTCCATACTTGGTATGATTTTCACCCTTCTGCAAACGTTTTAGATTTTTTTGTTCCACCCCTGGATATATATATATATATATATATATATATATATATATATATATATATATATATATATATATATATATATATATATATATATATATATATATATATATATATATATATTGTTACACAGTTATGCCTCGAAGTCCTAAGCCGGACTCAAATTATGGGGCGAGACGCCCGCGCTTTTCAAATTGTGTGTGCAGCAAGGAAAAGAGAGAAAGGGAGAACGGAGTCAGGTGAGGCTCAGATTGTATTAGCAACCTGATGCCTCATTGACACCAACCCACATGCATGTAATAGTGGTATGACCCTGGCTTTGATTTACTCAGATCACAGCGCCGGGTCCGGGAATGCAAATGTAGTTAATACCACGCAAGCGATAAATACATGAAAACATTATGTATTTGTAGCTATGCGTGAAATAAAAGATGTAAAATAGAAATTTCAACCCCGGCGTGATAGGGAAAAATCATAGAAAAAACTAGACGTCTTAGCCACTATTGAGCATGCGCGTGAAGAAGTTTCTCCAAGCTCGTCGAGGCTCGTGACGTCAGACAAATATAGGTTCCGAGGAATATAGGTTCCGCAGAGCAAGACTCAGTCGACCTCACGACGTTTTCTTGTGTAGTGATGGAAATGTAAAATCGGGACGCGAGTGTTAAGACAGAATTCAGCTTTTGTCTCACGTACTTGCAAAACCCTATATCTGCTTATGCTTCTGCTAGCTTTGGTGGGGGTCACAGTCAGTTTTATCTCTGGGCAACAGAACCTCCCGTTTTACGGGATGAAAGTTCGACTCGTTTGTCCGGCGATAAGTGGCTAATATCCTTACCACTTATTTGGGGAGGATCACAGGCAGTTTATCTCTAGACAGCAGAACCGCCCGTTTCACGGGATGAAAGTTCGACGGTCTGTCTGGCGATAAGTGTCTAAAATCCTTTTCCCATGCAAAGCTTGGGGGTCACAGGTATCTTATTCTCTTGGTTCAACAGGGCCTCCCTGCACTAGGGGTGCACGCCCGACGGTTGCCTGGGAATAACTGCCTAAAACTCTCCTTTATGCAAATGCAACACCAAAAATCAAAATGCAGGTACATGATCCAATGGTTGGATGTTCGAAATCCCCCTGAGTAAATTTCAAAAAAATATAGTTTTTTTTAAAAAAAATGAGGAAGTTTAAAAAAAAGAAACAAGTTAAAAAATAGAAGTAAAAAGTAAACTCATCATAAGTGAACAAATAAACAGTTATCTGTTATAAACAGCTGTCTAGTCACTTTCCGTTTCCCGTTCTAAAAAGTAAAGCAAAATTTATAAAGAAAGGGAAGTTGAGTATTCAAGTTCAAAGGAAGTTAAATAAAGATATTGAAATAATAATAAGTCTCATAATACGTAAAAATTTGACGTAGCATTTCCGAGGGAAGTAGCTATCAGTGATTAAATTCCTACTATATCAGAGGAAATAGGTTGATTACCCACTGCCCTGGTTTAAGAGGCCACTGACTTGAAAAAAAAAACAGATTTATTCATCAAAAATGAGTTTCGCGCAGAAAATAAAGGAAAAGCTATTAGATTTAGGGCAATCCCATTGTCCTAAGACGCCCACGGGCAAACACCGTTATATTTTGGATCGGTGGAATAATTATTATTGTATTGAATGCAATAAAATAAAAGTTCATGGGCATTCTCCTCCGCAATTTGGCCGTTGGAAAAAGAATCCATTACCGAGATACTTGGATACGTGGAGTCAGCCCAGATATCTTGAACCAACGACCGCTAGCCCGCAAACTCCTGACGCTCCGGCGAGTGGCTACGATCTAACGCCGCTTGCCGCGTCTAGCCCTATCCCGACTAGAAATGATACAGAAATACAAAGTGCTGGTTCAAGTGAAAAACCCACACCAGCTCCGAGGACGATATATGTAAATTCAGATACTGACGAGATCCCACCGGGGGTAGATCCAAAAACTCTAGTAAATGAAGTAAATTTAAAAGATGAACTAGAAATAGCAGAGCTAATAACTGCAGGTCAGGAATGCCCTCAAGCAACAATTGAGATAGAAACAACAGCAGGTGTAATACCTGATGTTCCCTCGAACCAAAGACCCTTAGATAATAATAAGTTAGCTGATAAGGAACATAGATTAAGTAACTTAGTGTTAAGTTCAGGAAATAAAGATATTGTGTCTCAAAAGATCCAGATAGCCCAGTAGCGCTATATTTTCCTATTAAATACGAACTGTCAGATCTAACAACGCCGTTAGAAATGCAAAGACCGACCTTTCAATCTTTCTATGCTGGTAGTAGTGATGAAACAGTTTATGCTGAGATCGGTCCTAGAACTATGTATGCTAACTTAGATACTGAATCACGAATATCAATGAGTAAAGAGCCAATTTACGAAAATATTGGTCCCGAACCCAAGGCTTTTACGAATAAAGAGCCAATTTATGCAAATATAGGAACCGAACCAAGGGAAACGAAAATTGAGAGCCCTGACGAGAATAATGAAAATGAATTGCGCTCTCTGACACAACCTAACGATGAAGCATTAATAGACCAGATTAGGCATTTATTACAAACAGAACTGTCCCCGGCAGTAGGAAACTTAATTCGACCTTTAACTAAACAACTACGGAACAAGAAAGTGCAGGTCACAGTTGCTCGTCCCAAGGTGACAACGAAGAGAAATTAGGTATTTTATTTCAAGCTGACTCCTCAGCCCCCTTTGAAGATTTATTACCTGAGGAAAATGTAGTTGGAAATTTTGACATGGAAATACAGACCGACGTTTTTCAAAAGAAAGATGTTAGCGTCCAGACCGAATATAAGTTTCCTAAAATGATCCGAATTGACACAGATCGTGAACTTAAGGTTATTCGGACAACCGCGACTCAAACCAACCCTGTCATGTTTGAAGATAGCCTTACCCTCCAAGAGAAACTGCAATATTTGGACAGTATAGATAACATACTCAGTGTAGTTACTAAAGTTAGGTGGTCAAACGGAGATATTAGTAGTGCAGATTCAGACGGGGGTGAATTGTTGAAAGACGATTTGTTGGGATACGAACTACAGAAATTACAAAACGAAGAAATAGCGCAAATACAAAACGACAACCCGGAGTCTCCTCCTGCGTCATCCCTAGAGGATGAGTCAAAACCTTCATGGAACCCCGAAGAAGAACTCCGATATGACCATTGGGATCCTCCCACGGTTTCTACTCCCCACAGAGCAGCGAACCAAGACCCTCCCACAGAGGACGCTGTCCAGAGAAATGACCTCGTCGCCCCTGCTCCAGATGAGAGGAGGTTAGACGAAGAGAAGAAAAGTGATGATGCTTTTCCCTCAGTTTGCTCCGACCACCAGAAGCAAATTGAGAAAGAAGAAGAAGAAGACAACGATTCCTGGTCTGAGAGTAGAATAAACGAAAACATTGGTAAAATCTTTGACTACGCGGAATTTGGTGCGTCAGTAATTTGTTTAGATGAAGTAGAAAATAGAGACGATCCCTCAACCTCTCCAACCCAAAGTGAATCTAAGAAACAAACTGATAGTGTTAAGAATATTGGTTTACAACCTTCAGCTAGTGCTAGTTCTAAATTTAGTTCCTATAATGAAACTGGTGAATCACCTGCGACCAAAGAAATGAAAAAGTACCAACAAGAGGAAAAGTTAGATCCCTTAGAGATAGTGTTTGTTTCGCCACCTAGTAGCATAGTTACACCCACGACCCCAGTGGAGAAATTAGAGTTTAGCGAAGGGGAAAAGACAGAAAAATTAGTACTTAGCGAACAAGATAAATCCTATACATCAGAATATAGTTCAGAACAAACCTCCGAGTTAGAAAATAGAAGCGTAACTGATACCGACTATAGGTACGTCTCTGAAAATTTCAATACCTCGGCTTCTTTAGACAGGTCCGTAGATCTGAAAGATGAGCCCGTATCACATTCATCAAGTGACGATAAGACTTCTGACGAGCAAAAATCAAATTTTTCGCCTTTTTTAAAATTCGATCCTGAGGATAAGCCTTGTATAAATTTAAAATCTGAGCAAGAAATTAAACCTAGTCCGGTTACCGAGCCATCTATACCATATAGTTTTGTGAAACCTAAATTTACAGATACAGTTAGGACAGACCAAGTTAGCAACCCTCCTCCCGAGGGTGACACTCAAAATTCTACTATTGGTGCTAAACCACAAGCATTCAAGATCTATCCAAATGTTGAAATTCCCTCCTTCTCTGGTAATAGACATGAGTGTGTGGAGCTTTTCCTGCAAGAATATGAATTAGTGGCTAGCATATACGAATGGTCAACCCTAGAGATAGTAAATTACCTTCCTTATTGTCTGAAAGGGGAAGCTCTCTCCTTCTATTTAGTAGACCTAGCAAACATTTTACCTTTAAACTATAACGAGATGAAGGAAAAACTTAAAAAGGCTTTCCCTAGTATTGAGTATACTGCAAGATTAGAATACGACGTTAATACCAGAAAACAACAACCCAATGAAAGTACTTTAGCGTTCATTTATAATTTAATAAAGGATTTGAAATTCTTACGAGGTTGGGTTAATGAAAGTGAATTGATGAGTAAACTTAGAATGAGTTTGTTGCCAGACATCCTAAATAAGCTGATGCTTGAAGTGGATGATTGCGATAATCTCGAACAGTGCCTCCAATATCTTAGAAAATTTCACACAGCACAAAGATTAGTTAGTCAGAGAATTAGCCATGACGTAATATGTGAAACTGACCGCTTGGGCTGGTCAAGCATTAAAGAACAACACCAACCTGGATTTGTACAGATTAGTTCTTGTTACTCAGACGAAGTAGTAGCAGAACCGGGTTACAAAATGTATAGGAACAATTACCAGAATACCTATGGCCTCGGCCATGGGCAGGCGCTGCTTTGTACAGTCAAGATAAAAATAGGAGACCGCTGGGCGCAAGGTCTTATAGACACAGGCTCGGAAATTTCGCTGGCTTCGAAAACCCTCTTACCCCCAAGATTTCCACTAACTGAAAGACTGAAGGGTTATGTAAAGCTTCGTGGCGTAGGTGCCCAGCCCACAGATTACATTCCTGTGGTGAGAATAGCTTGTTGTTTCAAGGACCACTTGAAAACAACCAAACGAAGATTTCTAGACGTAGCTATAGTTGACCCACAGTTTTGCGCCTATGATGTCATTTTAGGGATAGATTTTTTGCACAAGTATGTCACAACCATTCATTCCAAATACTTGGAACTAGCAGATAAAGACGAGAATCATGTTGAAGACCTATGGTTCACAATCCCAAAAGGTACATATGGGCATCGTCAAGGTGTGATTCATACCTTAGACTTAACACATGTTGAACGATACCCACCATCAGTAGGAAAAAGATCGTTTAACGATTCCCAATCAATACAGAACGATAATGCTAGACAAATGCCTTTCTCTATCCCCCCTCATAGAAACAAACCAATTTATAGGAAACGGAACCTCCCACTTAGGAGTAAGGATTCGTCTTCAAAATTGGTCACCGGAAATCCCATAAATCCCGTTGTTAGTGTACCTGATAAGAGACAAAAACTCCATACTGAAGAAATTACCTCTCGAGTATTCGTGTGTTCCAGGGAAACTACAAAATTTCCCTCGGAGCCTACGAATAAAACGAATGGAAAAGTCAATAGACGTAAAAAGGCAAGACGTAAAAGAACTAAGAAAAGTAAGGTATCTTCCAGTCCTCCTGAGCTGGAACTTACCAATTCGCCTGACCTAGAAAAAGAGGAAAAGGATCTTTGCAGCCTCGACCCTCAACCAGGCCCTAGTGGAACTTTGGTAGCTAGTTCTACAGAAAGTTCGGGTACAGAGATTTTTCCCAGAAAGAAAAAGAAAGTGTTCTATGCAACAAAATATAGCAAAAAGAACCAACACTCTGTAAAGCCACCCCTGGCCTCACAGGCACCATATGAGCCTGTAGAGGACCAATCAAATAGAGGACAGTTAGAAACATTAGAAAAACAATTGATAACGCAAGGAAGTGTAAATGATCCAGCAACTCTCCCTGACCTAGAGAGTTCTGCTCAGGATCATGGTAAGAAAGAGGTCGTGCTAAACCCCTTGGGGATAGGCGACGAACTTTTTGATATCTATCCAGACACTACCTATATAGTACACCTTCCAGCAAATGTCCGAGTGCCGTCAAAGGCTTCGTATGAGATAGAAATTACCGCACCAACCGGAAATGTGCATATTTGGGAATTCTTACCTTCCAAAGGAATTCGATATTGGCACTCCTGTTTGATCCCCAGAGGTCCAGTTTTTATTGATAATGGAAATATCACTCTGACTATTTTTAATAGTTCAGATCGAACCAGATCTTTGTCTAAAAACCTTTATTTAGGGAAACTTGTTCCCCAGGTCGAGTCCTTAAATGACGAAACGGACAATGACGTACAGGCCGTTAATCAGATCATACACCTTACTAACAAAGATGAAACAGACGACGTGGAATTCCCTGGACAACCCCAGAAAGTCCCCCAAACAAAGGAAGAATTAGCTCAAGTACTAAATATTGGTCCACACTTAAAACCAGAGGAAAGGAACCAATTACTGGACTTACTGATGGAATTTAGGGATGTTGTGGCCTGGGACAAGTCTCGTCTGACTGCGGCCACCGATAAATTTATGTGCCCCTTAGAGGTCATCACCGATATTCCTGTTTCTCACCCTCCATATAGAGAAACACCAAAACAAAGAGAGATAGTCGCAAAAGAGATCCAGAAACTGTTAGACAGCAATATTATCCGGGAAAGTCAGAGCCCATATTCGGCACCAATTGTGATAGTACCTAAAAAAGATGGCTCCCCGCGTATATGTATCGACTTCAGAAAGCTGAGTTCGATATTAAGGCCTAATTATACGCCTTTTTTGAGACTACCATTCGGCCTAAGCACGGCCCCGGCCCTTTTTCAAAATATGATGAATGTTATCTTTGGTGACATTATGTGGAAGTATGTAATCTGTTATTTAGACGATTTGGTTTGCCCTAGCCCTTCCTTCCCAGCCCTAATAGAAAGAACGAGAATTATTTTATCTCGACTCCGGGAGGCCAACTTAAAACTCAACCCTAAGAAATGTTACTTTGGTTACGAAGAAGCCTCGGTGCTTGGTCACATCGTCGGTAGACGAGGAATTTGTGTAGATCCCGCAAAAACGGAAGCTATATCAAAGGTACCATACCCCACTACAGTCAAAGAAATACGCAGTTTTATTGGACTTTGTTCATTTTACAGAGCTTTTGTCCAAGGTTTTTCTACTATTGCAAAACCACTCATTTCATTGACTAAAAATAATGCCAAATTCGAATTTGGAGAAACCGAGAAACGAGCATGGGATACCTTGAAATCTTGTCTTATATCTGCTCCGGTCCTTGCCCACTTTGACCCAAATCAGGACGCCATAGTCTATTCGGATGCCTGTCGAGACGGAATAGGTGGATACGTTGTACAGATTAAAGAAGATAACAAAGGACACCCAATAGCCTATTTTTCGAAATCTTTGTCTCCAGCGGAGCTCAACTACTCCACGGTTGAGCTTGAAGCGCTAGGAGTTACTAAGACGATTTTGCATTTCCACTTTCTATTGGCAGACCGTCTCTTTATTGTGCGGACCGATGCTCACGGCATATGTTACCTCAGAAATAATAAGATGCTAAATTCTCGTTTCATCCGCTAGGCCATCCGTTTGCAACCCTATCAATTTACGATTGAACACGTCAAAGGCCGCAATAATGTGACCGCAGATTTTTTGTCCAGGTGTCCGTTAAAGGAGGAGTTACCCTCAAAATTTGGTCAAGAAGAAGATTGTGCAGACGTGTGCAACCTAGTGTTATGTCCCAAAATAGATATAAAAAAATGCAAAAAGAGGACGATAGAATTAGGGAACTAATACAAAAGAAGAAAGATAACCCCACTGATCGTGCCCTAAACCCCAATGTTGTAGTTGACGATGTTTTATATCGAGTCATGAACAAAGATAAGAAACTAGTGATACCGGAAAAGGCTATCCCCGACATTATACAAGAGGCCCATTCGTCTCCGCTGTGTGGAGGCCATACGGGATTTTCTCGACTTACTCTAAAGTGAACGAACGTTATTACTTTCCTAACATGGGGAAAATAGTTAAGGAATACGTGCGCTCGTGGGACGAATGCCAGAGAGTGAACATCCCTAGAGAAAAGAAACAAGGGTTTCTTCACCCTCTACCTGTAAAAGAGGAATTGTTTTCCCGCTGGAGTTTAGATATTTTTGGCCCGCTACATAGTAGCGCAGGCTACAGTTATATCCTGGTTATGATAGAATATCTTAGCCATTTCGCGATATTGGTACCGCTGCGAAATATGAAAGCTCCGACAGTGGCTAGAGCCATGTTGGACGAGTTAATCACGCGTTTTGGCCCCCCAAAAGAGGTATTGACGGATAGAGAAACGAATTTTCTCTCAGCGATAATGGCCGAACTAAATGACTTATTTGACATTAAACATGTTCGAACTGCAGCATTTAAACCGTCAACAAACGGGCTATGCGAGCAATTTAACTCTGTAATTGCAAATTTTCTAACTAAGTACACGGCCAAACGGCCTACTAAGTGGGCAGAATATGTCCGATTGTGTGCATATGCTTATAATGTGTCACCCTCACCTATTAGAAAATACTCCCCATACGAAATTGTCTTTGGTCAAAAGGCAAGATTTCCCAATCAGTTGGACACCCAGTATCAATTTACGAAAATACAGGAACACCAGAAACAATTAAAGATAATCCGTAAGTTAGCTCAGCAGGCCATGACACAAGTACAGCAACAGACTAAGTTACGAGTTGATCGCACTAGACAACCTATTAAGCTGAAAGTCGGGGACTTGGTATTGTGTAGAGATTACCTGCCAAAGAAGAATATTTCTCCTAAGCTGACACCAAAATTTATGGGACCGTATTACCTTAGAAGTATTTCCCCTACAAATGCCTGTAAAATTGAATCAGTAACTGATCCCAGCCGCACCCAGATTGTAACAACCGAAAGATTAAAAAAGTACTATCCGCGAGATAGGTTGACTTCGGAGGAGGTATCTGGAGACAGTGATGAGGATTTAAAAAAAATAAAATAGAAGGGGAACAATTACACTACTGTGTAGCCGCCTTGAGTGTGATGAACTGGCGCCAAAATTCTCACCATATTCAATGCCGCTACGCTGTGAAGAAAACAATAATTTTAGGATTAGAAATAATATTTTCCCTTCTATCTTTGGAGGCCGGAAAGAGACTTCGGCAGCTATAAAGTATGAGTGTGTCCGAGCCTCCGCGATGGTCGGGAGAATACTGCGCATTAAATTTTTAATTGTTTCTATAGTTTCTTCCATTGTAAATGTTTGTGTATTCTTCGATGTTGACGCTACGCGCCACATCCTGAGTTCTTGTTAGCAGCTGGATTCACTTCCGGCACCTGATAAGAGGTGATTTGCTTTTAGTTTTAACGCTGAATGAGAGGCGGGTTTTGAGGAAGTATCCGCGAACAATTTAATAATTTGCATCAAACCAAATGATGTTCGATTAACTTTTAAGTTTGAAAGAGTACTACTTTTGTTTAATTAATTTGACTTGAACTTATTTTACTTGAATGTCTATTTAACGTCAAGTTCTTATATTTATATCTTAAGTTTGTCTATCAACTTAGGAGTTTAGATATTTTTGGCCCGCTACATAGTAGCGCAGGCTACAGTTATATCCTGGTTATGATAGAATATCTTAGCCATTTCGCGATATTGGTACCGCTGCGAAATATGAAAGCTCCGACAGTGGCTAGAGCCATGTTGGACGAGTTAATCACGCGTTTTGGCCCCCCAAAAGAGGTATTGACGGATAGAGGAGCGAATTTTCTCTCAGCGATAATGGCCGAACTAAATGACTTATTTGACATTAAACATGTTCGAACTGCAGCATTTAAACCGTCAACAAACGGGCTATGCGAGCAATTTAACTCTGTAATTGCAAATTTTCTAACTAAGTACACGGCCAAACAGCCTACTAAGTGGGCAGAATATGTCCGATTGTGTGCATATGCTTATAATGTGTCACCCTCACCTATTAGAAAATACTCCCCATACGAAATTGTCTTTGGTCAAAAGGCAAGATTTCCCACTCAGTTGGACACCCAGTATCAATTTACGAAAATACAGGAACACCAGAAACAATTAAAGATAATCCGTAAGTTAGCTCAGCAGGCCATGACACAAGTACAGCAACAGACTAAGTTACGAGTTGATCGCACTAGACAACCTATTAACCTGAAAGTCGGGGACTTGGTATTGTGTAGAGATTACCTGCCAAAGAAGAATATTTCTCCTAAGCTGACACCAAAATTTATGGGACCGTATTACCTTAGAAGTATTTCCCCTACAAATGCCTGTAAAATTGAATCAGTAACTGATCCCAGCCGCACCCAGATTGTAACAATCGAAAGATTAAAGAAGTACTATCCGCGAGATAGGTCGACTTCGGAGAAGGTATCTGGAGACAGTGATGAGGATTAAAAAAAATATTTTAAAATAGAAGGGGAACAATTACACTACTGTGTAGCCGCCTTGAGTGTGATGAACTGGCGCCAAAATTCTCACCATATTCAATGCCGCTACGCTGTGAAGAAAACAATAATTTTAGGATTAAAAATAATATTTTCCCTTCTATCTTTGGAGGCCGGAAAGAGACTTCGGCAGCTATAAAGTATGAGTGTGTCCGAGCCTCCGCGATGGTCGGGAGAATACTGCGCATTAAATTTTTAATTGTTTCTATAGTTTCTTCCATTGTAAATGTTTGTGTATTCTTCGAAGTTGACGCTACGCGCCACATCCTGAGTTCTTGTTAGCAGCTGGATTCACTTCCGTCACCTGATAAGAGGTGATTTGCTTTTAGTTTTAACGCTGAATGAGAGGCGGGTTTTGAGGAAGTATCCGCGAACAATTTAATAATTTGCATCAAACCAAATGATGTTCGATTAACTTTTAAGTTTGAAAGAGTACTACTTTTGTTTAATTAATTTGACTTGAACTTATTTTACTTGAATGTCTATTTAACGTCAAGTTCTTATATTTATATCTTAAGTTTGTCTATCAACTTAGGAGTTTAGATATTTTTGGCCCGCTACATAGTAGCGCAGGCTACAGTTATATCCTGGTTATGATAGAATATCTTAGCCATTTCGCGATATTGGTACCGCTGCGAAATATGAAAGCTCCGACAGTGGCTAGAGCCATGTTGGACGAGTTAATCACGCGTTTTGGCCCCCCAAAAGAGGTATTGACGGATAGAGGAGCGAATTTTCTCTCAGCGATAATGGCCGAACTAAATGACTTATTTGACATTAAACATGTTCGAACTGCAGCATTTAAACCGTCAACAAACGGGCTATGCGAGCAATTTAACTCTGTAATTGCAAATTTTCTAACTAAGTACACGGCCAAACAGCCTACTAAGTGGGCAGAATATGTCCGATTGTGTGCATATGCTTATAATGTGTCACCCTCACCTATTAGAAAATACTCCCCATACGAAATTGTCTTTGGTCAAAAGGCAAGATTTCCCAATCAGTTGGACACCCAGTATCAATTTACGAAAATACAGGAACACCAGAAACAATTAAAGATAATCCGTAAGTTAGCTCAGCAGGCCATGACACAAGTACAGCAACAGACTAAGTTACGAGTTGATCGCACTAGACAACCTATTAACCTGAAAGTCGGGGACTTGGTATTGTGTAGAGATTACCTGCCAAAGAAGAATATTTCTCCTAAGCTGACACCAAAATTTATGGGACCGTATTACCTTAGAAGTATTTCCCCTACAAATGCCTGTAAAATTGAATCAGTAACTGATCCCAGCCGCACCCAGATTGTAACAATCGAAAGATTAAAGAAGTACTATCCGCGAGATAGGTTGACTTCGGAGAAGGTATCTCGAGACAGTGATGAGGATTAGAAAAAATATTTTAAAATAGAAGGGGAACAATTACACTACTGTGTAGCCGCCTTGAGTGTGATGAACTGGCGCCAAAATTCTCACCATATTCAATGCCGCTACGCTGTGAAGAGAACAATAATTTTAGGATTAGAAATAATATTTTCCCTTCTATTTTGGAGGCCGGAAAGAAACTTCGGCAGCTATAAAGTATGAGTGTGTCCGAGGCTCCGCGATGGTCGGGAGAATACTGCGCATTAATTTTTTTTAAAGTAAAAATATATACATAAAAAGAAAAGAAAAGAAAGAAAATATCCCCCCTTCTTTCTTAACTCTTGCTCCCCCATACCCCGGTTTTAACCTACTCAAGCCACTATATATAATGAAGAAAAAAGTACTCAAGAAGCTTACACCTAGGTTTAACCGAGTTAGTATCAAAAAGGAGCTCCTTACTTGAGAAACATGAAGAAGTTACACACAGAACTAAATCGTATAAGTAAAACCGTACGGTGGTTAAACATAGGTTAAGCACAGTGTAAAGAAAGAATCCACTAACTAGTGGTGTTGGGATCTCTTAAATTAAAAATACTAATAATAGTAATAATAGTACTATTCAGTAGTACTAAAAGGTTTCAGCATTTAACCCAAGAAAATGATAATTTGAAAATGATAATTTACAAATGTTATTACTCTTTTGGCAGACAAAACACTTCTGGTTGAACACCAAAACGAACTGGTAAAGTGTATAAGGTCAAGTAAGTTATACTGAAACCCTCATAAATACTGCTTATCTGCTTGACGCTGTAAAAAAAAAAGGGAAACAATTTCAGGATGGCTACAGCAAATACTACGGCTATGTCACCTAAGGTTCCTAGCATCAAAATTGATAACTATGGCGGAACCCCGGGAGAGTCCCTGGAGGACTTTCTTCAAACCTTCAAATTGGCCGCAAAGCTATATAAATGGAATGATACTGATTGCATAAAGTACCTTGTTGCTTACTTTTACGGTCCTGCACGTGACTTTTATGAAATACATTGTGATGATCTTCAGGCTCTAACTAAATTTGATGACGCAGAACAGAAGTTGCGCGCTGCTTTTGTAAACACTGACCAATTGTCAGACAGTTATGCTAGCCTTCATAATAGAATGAAGAAACCAACAGAAACATACTCACAATATTACTATGCTATGACGAAGCTATGCCAACGTGTCTCTCCGCATATGAGTGACGAGGACAAATTCCAGCACTTATTGCGAGGCTTACCGGCTGATGCCCTTAGTTATGTCATTGAAAAAGGGTGTGACACCCCGGAAGAGGTAAAACTGGCTCTTGAACGATATGAAAAAGCTCGAGTCCGCTCGCAGTTGCGCCGAGAACAAATTTCTTTGCCATCCACCACTTAGCCACCACAAAAAGAAGTAAAGACTCAGATAGCCCGGAAGATTCAACCCCCAAAACCTAAATTCTCCAAATTGCAATCTGTTTCGGTTGAAAAACCTCCAAATCGAGGCCCCTTAAATTGCTTCAGATGTGGACGACCGAAGCACCTGCGTGCCCAATGTTGGGCTAAGACTCATATTTCAGGGACACCCCTTACTGACAAAGCCCCAGCAGTCCGCCCACAAGAGCAAACACCCGTGATATACAGAATAAATGGAACCCTAAAGTAAATGGAGGAAGGCCAAACACAGTCGGCCGGACCTCCCAGGGTCCACAAACATCGATATCGACTACAAGGAATCAGACTAAGAAGAATAATCCTTCAGTCCAACCAAACAAGCAGAAATAATAAACATTTTTTTTTTCTGGTGAACATTTTGTCAGGTTTGACCAATACTAGTTAATCACTAGTATATAGAGGTAAGGACAAGTTTAGGTAATATTTAAATTAAAGTTAAGAATAGAATAAGGTAGGTTAAGTGCAACCAGACCATGGCAGCACCAAGGTCCAATGTTGTATTTTCCCCTTAATTATAGAATTTATACTCTGACATGGCACATTTCTGGGAAGAAAAGGAAATCCTACAACTGGATAACGAGGACGGGGAAATAAATGAAAGTGTAAGCCAAACGGACAATTATCACATTGCTCCCGCTTATTTCTTCGCGCTGGAGGGCCTTCAACTAGCGCCCGGAATTCAAATATTCAAGGAACTATCAGTTTTGATAGTACCCCCACGGTCTAGTCAACAACTGCTAGAGTTGGATCCTATAAATTATATTCTAAAACCCTACATCACCCATGACCAACTCACCCCAGATCAACAAATTACCGCATGGCTCTATGAACAAGTCCAGTCGCTAGAGTATGACCAAGGAGAATGTTATTTACATGAAGCGTTAAGCGAACTTAAAAACAAGATCCGAATGGGATCTACGGTGTTCGTTTATGGCGAGCCGACGGCAGCCGCTTTAAGAGAAGCATGCCAGGAATGGTTTATTCTGGACCTAAAACCTTTGATTAATGTTTCCTTGGACCAGTTGCCTGACCAATTGCCCTAGAAATCATCTGCCTTAGCCTAATATACCGACAATTGTCCCCCAAAGCCCTTGCGGATACGGTTAATAATTTAACGGATCAAACAATAGCCTATCTTCGGTATGTCCAACATCGCTCGATGGATACAGGAACACTGTTCTTGTTGTCTCTCTCCGGAAACGGATATTCCTACGGGTTCCAATTCTGGAGATCGACGCTGCCATATCACTACTAATAGGTGTAGTGTCATTCCCCTCCGAGTATGGACATACATCACCCTGTGGGAAAGAAAACTCTGGGACAGGCTATTTGCATTCATCCCCTCCCGACAAGCTTCCAAGATATTTCCACCCTTTTTCCGATACTATTTGCGGCGCTATCTTGCATTTCGATATTGTCAGATAGGAAACCTCATCCTTTTCAAGAGATGGTTGAAACTTTTCGGTTTAAAAACCACGCGTTGGATGAGAAGTGTGTACGCTACGTATGGTTTCGCTTTTCGCATTTTCCTGGTAATGGGAACAAGCGATTCAACCCTCCACTTGCGAGTTGCCTCCAGACCCGTCACCTGGAATGAGGTTTTGGAAGAGGAATACATTTCTTTCTAGCTCGTACCTTAAGGCAAGGACCCCTCAAGTAGATAAACCCCACGGTTAGACTATACGTGATTACTATGCTTCATTAATACTAAATATATCCCTGATGATTTGATAAAATAGTTGATTGACCAATGCAAATAAATAAATAAGGCATTAGTATCATACCGTTTCAAGCCGGATTTCTCGGCGATATGTTATCCTATATAATTGTTTCTGTTTATTGTTTTCTTTCAGAGAAATATTAATTCGCCATTATCTTTTTGTTATATTGGGAATTGGAAGTTCCTTACTTCCACTCTCCAACCAGGAAAGCGTTCTTCCTGTACTTGCTAATGCAGGAGTGTTTTGGGAACTACTAACTTCTCAGGTACCCTATCATAAGTTAGCTATACTGGCTTATACCATACCCATATACAATTTACCTCAGTTGCATGATGAATTCCAAACTCTTCAGCAAGCGTTCACTTTCGGTTATTGCGATCAGACTAGAGATGCTTCTGAACATTCATGTACATTGTTGAACTCAATTGTGGAGATTCAAAAGATCACTGACTTACAATTGCAGCAAGAATTCCTTGACCTCACAGCATTTCGAACAGATAAAACAAAACGTGGTTTAGATTTCATTGGTAGTTTCCTCTCTTGGTGTTGTAACACTGTTTCCAAAAGTACTTTCCAAAATTATGTTACAAGCCAAAGAAAAATGGGCGAATTGTTGAATCAATTAGTAGATCAAATACATTCCGATCATCATAACATTCTATTGACTCGAGACTCTACAAGAAATTTTTCTACCCAAGTGAACAATGCTGTACATTCCATACAGGATAAAGTGAAATCGCTTCAGAAAGCAGTAAATAGGGTAATCGAGCAAGTGGCTCGTAATCATGATACCGCATTGTCAGTGCAAGTTCTCATCCTAAGCAAGCTCCTTGCTACGCTCCAATACGAGCGACAACATAAGGACATCCACACTGCTTGCATCGAGGGAAGTATGTCATTAACAGCAGTCAACCCCAAACAATTAGCGCATGATTTACAGGTATTGGCGCTTCGACTTCAGAAACGAGGATATTCATTGGCTATACCACAATCAGAAATATTTCGCTACTATAATTTACGTACAACCACCTGCCACTTTGTAGGAAACAGTGTGACGTTGATTGCCAAAATTCCAATCATTCGTGGGGCTCACCCCATAAAATTGTTCCGTTTGATTCCATTACCATTTCATTACCAAAATCAAACGTGCAAGGTAATACATGAACCTGCCCTACTGGCTACTAATTCCGAATGTGAAACTATTTTAACCGACTACGATCTTATCACGTGTTTGAATAGACCTGATGGACTTTGTAAAATACCGGAAATAACACGTACATCTTTCCAAGCTCCGAATTGTCTCTATCATTTGTGGCAAACATCTTCGGTCGCGGAAATCAATCAATTTTGTGCATTTACCTGTCATCCACACGTACAACCCATCATCACTCCCTTGAATGGAGACACATATCTTATTACTAACCCTCCCCGTCAAATGACCATGACATGCCCACACAAGAGTGAAATTATTAAACAGGATCCTTTTACTCCTGGGTCTCTCGAAATTAGTCTACACTGTAAATGTGCATTGGAAATTAATCCTCAATTACGAATTCCTCCCCGTTTCCCATGCCCCCAGGACTCCATCATGGATCCTGCAGTCAAACGCCTACTACCCTTAACTTGGTTACCTTTAGAGACTCTTAAATTACCGAAAAATCTCTTAGGTGAATTGGAATTCACCGACCTTAATGCGACATTAAACCAAAATTGGTCAGTAAAGGTAACGTACTATGAATCGCCATTACAATCTCATAGGCTAACCCCCATCGCACTTCCCCAAACAATTAAAGTATCAGATATCAGTGGCAGACCGTACCTTACTATTCTGTTCGTATGGAATACTGTTCTTACTTTATGCATAATTTATATGACCCTTCGTTTAAAGAGTACTCTGTGGCCACTTCTGCTTACTTACCCCCAGCCGGTGAAAGCTCAAGGCCTTATTCACGATATAACACAGCCACTACTTTATGCCGTTATTGGGATAACGATCTCGGTAATTATTCTCTTTTGTTGTTATAAGACACTTTGTCTTCAAGTATTCTCTGTTCTCCGAAACCCCCCTCCATCTACCTCCCAACCCCTAGAGGAACCCTCCTCGAGTCAGGACCGACGTCCCCCAGCTCCCCCTCGTGCTACTAATTTATGACTAGCAGCGATCACGTTACTATTGCTTGCTAATAGTGAGGCGCATGCCCTAGAACTTTCGACCCTTGCCCATTCTGGTGTTATTACAGACAGTGATCCGCACGTTATCCTTTATGATTCATCGTTACCTCTAGTCCTTGAATTCCTGTACGAGTCGTTCGTACCCCCTGATGGACAAAACATCTGGAACAAACTACCTCAAAATAATCTAGAAGTTCTCATGCAAGATCATAGTCAGCAAGGCTATGCCTTCGTCTTTGTCATGAAAGTCCACGTTAAGCAAGCTTGGATTACTAATACCCAGCTTCAAACCTTTCTTGGTAACTTGAGACTAGCTCAACATGCGTCCATGATTCCTTGGAAAACTTTACGAACCGTTCATATAATTCAAACTTGGGATCAATTGGTTGCAACATGCTTAACCAATTCTATCACCCCTACCTTACTCCCTCCTGATTTACTCTTTAATTTGACTTATGAATTAGAACAACGGCTTAAGTCAACAGCAAATGAGTTAGTCATACCCTCATCAGATATTTCGATTCTCTACTCGTATAAACTTAGTGAATGTATCATTGCGCCTACACAAGTCATCATGGCTATTAAAATCCCTTTACGACAACGCGGAACTACTTTACAACTCCAACATTTGCGTATTATTCCTTTCCAAAGGGGTAAGGAAGTATGTCATGTGGATCTACCTACCCAGCACATAGTAACTCAATGGCCGTCTAATAAACTTATGACCGTAGACTGTGATTTTTCAAAGGAGACCATTTGTTTACCCCGTGAATTTCAAAAGCACGAATTCTCCATAATACCCTGTCTCCTATCGCTTTTGCACTCAAATTCTTCGGCCATTCGAGACAATTGTCCTCTGAAATGTAAATATTTACCGTCGGTTGATCTATTTCACCGGTTAAATTTTACTACTGTCACGATTCTTGCCCGACGCGGATTGTCGATTCATATTTCATGCCCAGAAACGGACATTCCAAATATGATGTCCCCAGATGATTATGGCAGTTATCTGATAAATCTTGGTTGTAGATGCTCTGTGCGACTACAAGGGGTTGTACAACAATCTATTTATCCTTGCATTACTCATCACGTGGAAAAAGCACGGTTTGTAAAACTAATTCCTGTGCAATGGCTTCAAGACATAACAAATGAGGCTGTACCTTTCATTTGTCACCCATGTACCCTTCGTTCCCATGTTCCCATCTTCAGAACCTATGTTAACAGATTATTCGTCAATGTTTATCATTAATATCATATTTATGGTAATTACCTTGGTCATCGGACTGTTGTCTGTTATTTTAACTGGCATTACACTGCGTAGACGTGCTCTAGTACGAGCTCGCCGTCGACCATACTGTCAGCAACATTCGCCGCCGCGATACTTAAGTGGATAAAACCAAACCTATAAAATACATAACGCAATTAAACAATGAACATTGGCATACCTAATAAATATATTATGATAGGATTATAATTACAACGAGTTCTACAAAGGGGGGCGCCTATCCCCTCCTCCAAGCATACTCCCTCTCCATATCACTCTCTCTCCAGATCTCTTTCTTTTAGGAACAATATTATATCTTTTTTTTTGTTTCCTCCTCCTCTAGCCACCATGGAACCTACGCCCACACCATCTACGCCTGGTCCATCCATGGATGCTCTACGTGATGAAACCGTTCGATTATCAACTTTTACTGATTGGTCGGTATCTTTTATTTCGCCCGCTTCGTTAGCACGCGCTGGATTCTATTTCCTCTGCAAACCAGATAGAGTAGCTTGTATCTTTTGTAATTTGCAGATCGGCCTTTTTGAACCAGGGGATGATCCGAATGAGTTGCATCGTCAGTGTTCACCTTCTTGCCCGCTCTTACAAAATTTTCCTCAGGGTAGAGACGAATGTGGCCCCTATCATTGGACGTATATGCCCAATTCCCGCCCAGAACGTCTCTCATCCTCATGGGGGCGATCTCCTGGCATCGCAGGTACTTCAGAAATCACAATAAATGGACCCAAATATCCTCACTACACTCTCGAAGAAAAACGACTAGAATCATTTTCGTTGTGGCCCCCCGCTCTAACTCAAACTCCACAGGCATTAAGCCGAGCCGGTTTCTTTTATGCGAAAAAGGGAGACCAGACTATCTGTTTTTTCTGTGGTCAGGGCCTTCATCGATGGGGACCCACCGATGACCCCTGGGTTGAACACGCGCGTTACGCTCCCCGCTGCGCATTCCTTTTACTTCATAAGGGCCAGGACTTTGTAAATCGCGTGCTACAGACTGCATCCCAAGACCAATCCCAATCACCCCCACAACCAGTAGTTCTGTCGGATGCTGAGATTCCGGTCGCTGCTACTGAGATTGTTGAAAATTCCGACCACACCTCAAACGATCACACCCTCCCAGAATTCCCTGTGTAAAATTTGCCTCCTCGAAGAAGTCCAACTGGTATTCCGACCATGCAATCATGCCGCCACCTGTGTTGCTTGTGGACTGGCGGTTACACACTGCATTGCCTGTCGGGCGCAGATTACGTCAGTGATTCGTATTTACATCCCCTAACGGGTAGTTGACCCGCTTGTGTTTGCTTTGTGCTTAATTGCTACATATTATTGCTCCTCAAATTTTCTTTTGTATATACTCTTCCCGGCCAGTAAGTGCTGTCAATATATCTGCTACCTGAATTTGCTTCCTCTTTATTACATTATATATTCTGCCTGACATTTGTTCACCTCACCTGCCAGGCTCCTCATGTGTTGTTTTGTTCTTATTCTTAGTTTTTAAGTATTGTTTCTTTTTATTCATTTAATCATTCAGACTTTGTTTGTTGCTCTGAAGTTGTTAGTTTATTTTATTTTTTCTTCTGAGGAGTCTGGGCGGGAAGGATTATATACATATAGATATGTATAAATAAAAAAAATAAAATAAAAATAAAATAAAATAAAATAAAATAAAATAAATGATGTATAATGATATCGGATATAGAAGTAATACAGTAGTAACTGATTAAGTGTTACAATAGCTCTTAGATATTAATTTTAGTTATCCTTTTTGAATTCGCATCTTACGTTAGTTAGGTTTCTGCTTACTTAGGATTTTAGCTTTGGATTTATTTTTATTATAGTTAATTGATACTAGTAAGTTCATTTGTGTCTATTTAATTTCGATGGACATTAAGTTAGATAAACATGATAAAGTTAAAAACCCTCCTCAGTTGCATAATATACATTGAGGACACTCGAGTTCTGTCAACTTGTTTTCACTAAATCTGGTATAAAATAACTTAATACTACTCAGAATAAAACTTATAATTAGGTCAAACAAAAAGACTTAATAACTAGAAGTCATGAGACTTTCAAAATTTATTTGGCGCCCTCCATAAGCGGCCCTGTTTTATAGGTGGAAAACACCACATAACAACAGCGCACAAGCACCGTTGACACACGGTAAGTCAGATAATCCGTGAGAGTGATAGACAAACTTAGGATATAAATATAAGAACTTGACGTTAAATAGACACTCAAGTAAAATAAGTTCAAGTCAAATTAATTCAACAAAAGTAGTACTCTTTCAAACTTAAAAGTTAATCGAACATCATTTGGTTTGATGCAAATTATTAAATTGTTCGCGGATACTTCCTCAAAACCCGCCTCTCATTCAGCGTTAAAACTAAAAGCAAATCACCTCTTATCAGGTGACGGAAGTGAATCCAGCTGCTAACAAGAACTCAGGATGTGGCGCGTAGCGTCAACATCGAAGAATACACAAACATTTACAATGGAAGAAACTATAGAAACAATTAAAAACAGGGGAACAAAATTACAACAAAACAAATAATATGAATGTTACCAGACAGATTATCACGATTGGGAGACACCGTGGTATCAGTTGAGCAATTGGTTCTTAACGATTCCTGGTTCGATCCCCCGATGGATCATTTCTTTTATCCTATATCTAAATTATCGCTCCGCACGAGCGTAAGATTATATTCGAACTGGTTATGTGAAAATAGGTTAGAATCAAATACTTGCAATATACATCTAGTTTACCACAGATCATCCCTACCTACACTAGGGGTCCCGAGTTCGAGACATGGAATAGTCCTGTCAAAATTAATATCGTTGTATAAATGATCTCAATTTCCGGTGACTATTGGCATTTATGCAATTGTATCCAACTTTGAAAGGAAACAGATAAGTCGGAGATCGAGTCCCGACTCACGCACTTTTTGTATGAGTGACACGCACAAAACATCGTTTTTTGTTTTTCCTTAGGGAAACATTTACTAAATTCACAGGTAATGCAAAACGCACTTCTTATAATCACTTAATTACTCTCACTTAATTCAGTGATAATGAAAATCGGTATAAGATACTCCCAGGATACGAACTGTGATTTTGTTGCACTCGAGTTCAGCACTAAACTATGTTAACACTCACTTGTAGAACGAATTGGTAACTTGACGTGAAGAAATTGGAAAACGCATGCTTCAAGAATAATACACTAACAATTCAGGGAGATAATACTTACCCCGTAACAGGAGTCCTCCCCTTATTGTCTTTGGAGACGTAAGTCTTCCCTTCTCCTTCCTTTGCGTTCTTCGAGCAAACGATGATACGTATACTCCAACAAGCTGAAAAATATGAACCACAAAGTTAAGAACTTATTTAAACTCCTTTGTTACTATACCTAATAATCAGATACAATGTAACTATTATTTAAATCCAGTAAAGTTTTAACTACCAAGCTCTTGAAATTTCGACTAATAAGTAGACGGGACGCTACGAACATATTCAAGTCCCCGGATTCAATCTATAATATTATTTTTGTGTGTGAGAAGTTTTCGTTTCAGATCTTTCCTTTCAGAAGCCTAACAGCAGAACCTGCCCAGGTGAGAGAAGTGGAAGGACCTGCGCATTGGAAATAACTGAGTATTCATTTTCCTTTTTATATTTTGTTAAAAGTTATTAATTTTTAATCATTTGATTATCAATCACTTGGAGATAACTGACTATTCATTTTCCTTTCTTATGTTTTGTTATAGGTTAAAGTTATTTTTTTTAATCATTTGAATATCAATTTACTTCAAAAAAGGAATTTGACATTTTCCTTTGTTATTCTTACTAAGCTACCTACAAAAGGATGCAATATAATGAACAAATCACAATGTGCCCAAGATAAGACTGCCACCTCTGAGGGCCTCATTTGTCAATAATTAACTTTATAGGGCTGCACCAAAGCTCAAAAACCTTACAATATTATTTCAAGAAATCTATAACAATTGAGACAACATATTATCAAGGATTTAGTGAGACACTATTTGTAAAAAAAAACAAGGAAAATCAGCATACAATTGAAAAAAAAACATGCACGTTAACTGAGAATTTCTCAAGTGCTGGATTGCCCTATTGTGAGATACATCTTATCTTAAACACTATGGGTACACAAGGTGTAATAATGTGTAAAAATAGAAATGACTTTCAATTATGAAATGTTACATGTTTCAAATTTATATCAGTCTGCTTGAGATAATTTAAAAATTTTTAGTTCAATTAATTGACATAAATTTTGAGGATACTTTGGAACTAATTCTCCTAACTAGCATACTTGCAAAGGTATAAAGAAAGCTAATTAAATCTTGTTGAATCTAAATTCTGCTTAATAGTTCTATGATTATTTAACTGAGTTAACTATGATTATTTAAAAGCATTGCATCAACTTGTTAAGTTTTATCTTTGTTAAACTTCAATTTTTAAAAAAAAGTGTAAATTAATGGTAACATTTCAAGGTATAAAATACCGTATTCAACACACTTTTTTTTACACATGCATAGCAATCCAAACAATTGACCACTCCTATCCTTTAATTTAAAAAAAAAGGGATGCAAATATACTTATCTGACAATGCTAGGATGTCCCTAGTCTGAAGCCGGCAACTGCGACAGTATACTAGATGTGTTCTCTCAGTTGCGATGCAAAAAACCCCTTTTTTCCTCTCTCTCTCCGAACAGTCGTCAGCTGAGCTCATAATTTACAAGCCACATATCATTATACCAAGCTGTATAATTAGCTCATTTCCGCCACGCTGGCTAAATTCAAACTTCCTTTTAACACTCTATTCCTCAACATGACTACATCTGAAAAACAAAATATACGGCAAATGTATGTCAATAAAGCAATGTATATTCCGAAGTTTTAATAACAAACAAGGTATTCCCAATCTTGTAAAGTACCTTGGATTTACTCACCAGATGATTCATCACCCATTAATCATTGCAGTAAATGAAAAGTATATTTTAATAATCCACTTTCCTCCATCATTATTATTCCACTCACGAAGAAACAAACCAAGTTTGGTAAATAAATCATCTTGTGAAGAACTTGTTCTACCATGATGTTATCTTTATCTTCGTATCATCACCGCTCAAACACAAGAGGCATCCTAATTAGTAATGTGTGGTCAGCGCACATACACTTATTTCTAGACTTCTGATCTAATTTGTTCATGGTACAAAATTGATTCTTAATCTCATAGTGATATTAATACAATCACGTACATTATTTAAGACAGGTATCTATGCCTAGACTCTGACGATGTGTAGTCAGCACACTCAGGATAGTTAAATAAAAAAAAAACATTTGTCTTATTCGATTCTCACTTTCAGATAGCTCATTATTGGTAACCTTCGCAGATTCCATCGATCACTATACCTTTCCTAAACTGATACGTGGTCAGCCCCGTTTAAAAAATATATATATATAATAATAATAATAATAATCAACAATGACAAGAAAGATACAGTGGACCATTCCTGTATAACCAAGTACTCTGCACAAACCAAGGTTATTATGTAAAGCATTAATGATTATGTAGTCTAATAGTCTCTTTGATTGCAGATCTCTATCCATTGCCTTCCCAGTGTGATGTCTAGAGTAAGCCCCCCCCCCCACACAGTCCTGGTATCTGGAGGTATCCAAGGATCCAGATCACAGCCTGTCGGCCCCATCCAGGACTGATCCAGAGGGACGATATGGAAATCGATTATTGTTATTGATCGATCCATCACTGTTTGATAGTGGACAACAGTTATCTAAAATCTGAACTTCCATCCAGATACAGAACTTTCTCTGTGCCACAAAATTTATAAACTTCTGCAGTGACAAGGAAATCTCGTTTATCTACGGACAGACTCCTATTTACCTACATCAGTTCATTGCTACAGAAAAAAAACTCTTCTCGTACCAGGACGAACACGAAAATTCGGACAAGTGATAATACTCAATGTAAAAGTAATAAAAACTCTTTCAAATCAGCGTTGTGACAAATCATAAGAAGATTGTAACAAAAACTTTTTCAAATCAGCGTTGTGACAAATCATAAGAAGATTGTAACAACAACCAAACAAGCAAATGTTAAGAGACTTTAAAACTTTTTCAATATATGAAATAACTCAATTTCTTTGTAATAACCACGATCTAATGTACCAAAAGCCATGGAAAGTTATTGTCAGAATATAGAAATTAGATTCCTATTGTTTGGTCAAGTAAAAGCACAAGATTTGTTTTCAGACAATTGAAGAAGCCTATATGTGAGTATGGTAATCGACCTCCCACATTCTCATTCCACTATGTTAAAGACCGTAATTTTTGGGAACCTCTGTATATTTATCTTTTGGCAAAAAACCGAAGCGAAAAAGAACGAGGAAGTATTTTATTAAATCATCCATTGCACATTGAATTTAATCATATCTGCATTCGACTGTTGCTCAACAACAGGATACATACATGTCACCATGTATGTCGTCTCTATGTAGAATTATTCTCCGAATAGCTAAATCACTTACACTATGTGGTTAAGATTTAGAAACAGAAAAGTTCACCACAAACGGAAACCTATGGCTGTTATCAGTCAAGGTTAGTTGAATTAAAAGAAAGAACGGAACATACTTCCGGTGTGTTTAAAGAACATATCAACCATAGTTCATGTTGTGGTTAACTTTTGTGTTTAAAATCGATCTTATAAAACAACAAGAACCACCAACATGATGAAACATGATGTAACTTTACTTCGTAAATTTCCTTTGTAACCACAAAGAAATCCCTCTAGATTTCGTTTTGTATTTAAAAAAAAAGAGACATACAATACGAATGCTAATACCAATACTACTTTTAATAATAATAAGAATAGAAATACTAACAATACTAACCTATAGACCCCCCAAAACATCCCCCCTAATTATAAAAGAAACGTTATACAGTCCCCTGCAAAAACATGTACTCTAGTATAGTAAATGTAACTGCATCCCTGATTATTAAAAATTTGTATCTGTTATTACCATAGGCCATTAGGGCATAAACTAACACACTAACCATAGGGTCAGTCCTTCAACTATTCAGTCTCCCCCTTACTGACAGAACCTCTCATGGATTCATGAAAAAGAAATCTAGAGTGTTTATATGTAATCCTTAGGTGCGCTAAAATGCGCTAATCGGTTGTAATGTCTGTATATTGTCAGTATACGTAAATGTCAATGTGTCTAGCGTAATGCATACCACACAGGATGAGAGAAACCAAATCGAGGTCGAAATAGCAAACAGACTGAGTAGAAGTTTAAAAAAAAAACACACATGTACATACTGTGATCACTTGTATAGAACAGAGCTATACAGTAAGTTTGTAATATATTACACTTATTGCAACCAATGTAGAGAGCAATAGCTAATAATGTGAGATTTATTCTTCGATAACATTAGGATGAAGTTTAATATAAAATGTGTATAGACGCACTTGAAACATTTATTAAGCATTGTGTTTTAATCGCTAGTTGCTCATTATTCAAGTTATTTTTTTTTACATACGCGATTTAAGCATTCAGGATGCAATCGTTTCTATATTACAATAAATATATTACAGGATATGTAACATTGTAATCAAATACTTTCCAAGTTATAGTTTCTTTATATGCCATAAATATTCAATAGTCACTTAATTCTTGCTTTCATAAGAAAGTAGAGTATGCTTAATTAATTATAAATGGTCTATTGAAACAACATAAAGAATTTTGTTCACAAACTGTAAGGCACAACCCCGCAATGTTTTAAGCATTAAGGCAACCACCATCGAGTGTACTATTCTATATCATTATGTGTTTCCCATTTAGTTTATACTATAAACAAGGAAAACTGCTATTGTAATTTTATCGTCCAGCTCAGTCAAACTTTAAAGCGCTTCACGCTAATTTTGTTTGAGTGTATTTAATGTTGATTCTCTTTCATTTTTAGCTGAATCATATTAGTATCCTGAGACAATCACATTTAACACGTATGACTATAATTGTACTCAATACAGTAAATATAATGGTACTTAGCAAATCAGTAAACTCACAAAATCTTAATTTCCTTTATGATACTAAAAGTCGTATTCGTAAATGGTTCAAAGGCATGCTTAATACTATGGTTAGGAATTGGTTTAAAAAAAATCTACTATTGTGAATACACACGAAACCTCTTGACAATTTTAAGCTAGAAGGATACCATGATTGTAAGGTTTCATTCTACAAATTCCAAATCATAAAGCTTCGTACTAAACATGGTTCTTTTATCTACTATTTTGTTAGTAGAACTGTTGTAGCATTTAAATGTAGTATAGTCAAAATGCATGAAATCTTACAATCCCGCTCTCTTGCAATTTATCCGTTCATGATCTCCAAATTTCTCAAGAAAGTTGTTCTTAGTTTCTTAGCGCCTTACGTAAGGCCCGTTCTATATTAACCCTTTAAATCCCAGCAACTTGCCTCGGACAACCGTTTCCGTATTTGGATATAAATATCAGGAAGATAACTTTCAACATTTTTTTTATTTTTTTTTTACCGAGGTCGGCGGATAACTGTTACACAGTTATGCCTCGAAGTCCTAAGCCGGACTCAAATTATGGGGCGAGACGCCCGCGCTTTTCAAATTGTGCGTGCAGCAAGGAAAAGAGAGAAAGGGAGAACGGAGTCAGGTGAGGCTCAGATTGTATTAGCAACCTGATGTCTCATTGACACCAACCCACACGCTTGTAATAGTGGTATGACCCTGGCTTTGATTTACTCAGATCACAGCGCCGGGTCCGGGAATGCAAATGTAGTTAATACCACGCAAGCGATAAATACATGAAAACATTATGTATTTGGAGCTATGCGTGAAATAAAAGATGTAAAATAGAAATTTCAACCCCGGCGTGATAGGGAAAAATCATAGAAAAAACTAGACGTCTTAGCCACTATTGAGCATGCGCGTGAAGAAGTTTCTCCAAGCTCGTCGAGGCTCGTGACGTAGCTTTCGAGCGACGTCAGACTGGCAGAAATGCGTGGGACGAAGCGCCTATATAAGCGAGGCCTGTTCGCCGGCTCGGGTGATTCTTCAGCCTGCAGTCTACGAGAGTGTGTCTCCCCTTGTAACGGCCGCTCGTCGTCAAATCAGGTATGTGATTATTTTTTCTAAGTTCCCCCTCAACTCGGGATGAGCACCTTGATAATGTTTAGTTACAAATACGAAGTTATTTTCAACTCGAGACCGAATTCCCTCTTCGAGAATTAACACTTTTCCCTTTGGGCCAATGCAAGTTGCGATGTACGAAGTTTCAATTTCACTATTTTTCAATAAATCGCGGCTTAGCATAAAAACCTTCTAGCACCCATTGGGTAAGGAAGGGGTTGTGCCCATAAACGTGATGTAGTAAGAATTTCAAGTTGTAATTCCAAGTAACCGATTTGTAAAATTCATCTGTATTCTCCTTTTTTATTTTTTTTCTATTCTTATAAATAAAATGTAAAATGGATTGGTCTCTTTAATTTAGTCAAGCTATCCCTTCCTATCTAGATTCAGCTCACAGTCTTCATATTTTACCTGGGTTTCGATTTCCAGTACAAGCTCTACCACTGAAATACGAGTCTCCCCCCACTTTTGAGACTTATAGTGCACTTTCTCATCATCTTCGAACCAGTTGGCCAAAGATGTTTCAATACTGAGGCTAAAAGGGAGTTGGACTCAGAACCAACTTTGTAATACTGGGTGGAGAGTAGAGGAGTGATCTCAAATACGATTTCACAAAAGAAAGTGTACACAAATATAAATGTCAACCTCAGAACAGAAAACAACATATAACAATATATATATATATATATATATATATATATATATATATATATATATATATATATATATATATATATATATATATATATATATATATATATATATATATATATATATATATATATGATCAGAGATAGCATTACACGCCTATTTATATGCGTTTACGTGTTTGGTCGTCTGGTAAACAAAAAGAATCTCAAGCACTGCTTGATCGATCAACATCAATTTCAGCTGAGATTAAAAGTCGGAAACACAGATCTTCCATGAAGATGATTCATTCACAGAAAGTGGTAAAAAATCAAATACTTCCCTTTAACATCTATGAATTTAGAGCAAAAACGGTAGTAGATAGCGAGAGGTGGCTTCCTGTAATCGGTTAAAAGTCTCAAAATCATATTTCTTCTATATTCTCAATTCTATTCTGAAATCCGAAGAGATCAAAATCCAGTATAAGTATAGGTTTTGCTATTGATCTATATAGAGCAGAAACGATAAGAGATAGCATAACACGTGTCTTTAAATTGAGTTAGTGTTCTATAAATAGATTCCGTCTTCTCTTTTAACTCACTATTCTGAAGGGATGTGACAGAGATCAATCTCTTCCAATTTTAAGGCTGGCCACTACAGAGTTGAGATGGCATTAGATACAGAGAAACAGTTTACTGCATCATTCCAAAGAACATATTATATTTCTACTCTAATCTCTCAAATACATCCGGAAGTGGAAGAAATCTACTACAATTTCAATTTCAACATTGATTGAGAAAATATGATGCCATTCAAACCAAAGTCTTTCACGTGATGAGCTGGTGACTCTGCAACTGGTATCTTTATCTCATCTTTTTGATCATTTGCAAGCTGTTGCTAAATGTGCATAGCGGATTTTCCATTTAAACTTTTCTTTCTTCTTGTTGTACTTTATGCAAGCACATCGTACCTTAAATAATGTTTGCTATGATTTAGCCAATAAATCTGCGTGTTGATCTGGTCAACATTATTCTTCAAATGTCCTGTAACACGGCAGTGGTTTAAAAGGTTAGTCGGTAGACTTTTGTCAATATATTTTTTAAAAATAACATATTTCACTACATGAGTACTAAGACCAAGCTCCTGCATGCACTCTCTATCGCTTTCGTTCAAAAGGATGTGAGATACACATTGTATATTCTTAACTGTTGCTAAGTAAAACATGTAAGAAAACTATGTAAGATTCATTGGGAACATGAAATTATGTAAGATTCATTGGAAATTATCCAACTCACAAGGGATAAGCCGACTTTGGTAAACGAACGTTGGGGCCATCTTCCGCAAGGAGGTAGTGTACATTTAAAATGTTAATATTACAAATTGGGAGGGTTCAATAGCCAAAAATTGAGGAGAAAAGGCGTCTTAAAGTTGCGATTCGACACATATATCATACGTAAAATTATCGAGTGGCGGCGTGGCAGAGAGAGAAGCAAGTGCGACTGACTCGCGCACAAAGAGTCCCGGGTTCGATTGATGCTCGAGTCAACTTCTTTTTTTTGCTTCAACCAATAAAGTAGCCATTTTAAAATACAAGTAAAACACTAATTCACCATATGTTCATAATGAATAAAATAATAGAAATGTTCAAATCAGTTTAAAATCTTTCAATGATCCATGTTAATTAGCAACGAAATGTAATCTATTCCGTAAATATATTAATAACATTAGTTACAAAAATTATGGTTACCACAATCATTCTGTAAAGAAATGTTCCTGACGCTTCGTGTCTATATATCTGTGGACAGTGTGCGAATTACGATGGGGATGAGGAGGAAATCCCCTTTTGTAATACTGGATGTTGCTATAACCAAAAGATAATTCCACAATCAATCTTATTGTAATTCGCACACATTCCAGATGTAGACTTGAAGTGTCAAGAATATTTGTTTACACAACGACTGTGTTAATCATAACATAGATTGCGCCACAGTGGGTGCAGTGGGTGCAACTGCACCCAAATTGACTTCGATTTTCATATTTTATACAATAATCCTTTCTATTTTGTATATTGACTGTTTATTAATTTTGGATATGTTTGAGTGACTTCTTAATGTGCCGGTGATGTGCCATCAGTTCATAGCTCAGAGAAATCTCTAAACTACACATTGAATAAATGTAACAATTAGGGATGAAACTGATGCACAACACGGTGCTTAACTGCAAAATTATGGTTCAATTTAAATAAAATTCAAATGTTTCAATTTTCAGAATGACTAGTTGAGGAAAAGGTGAGAGAGAGAAACAGGTTATGACTAAGAGATAAAGGATGAGCACTAGCCTGATAGATCCGATGAGACTGGTGTAGTCCTGGTCATCTGGATGATGAATGGTTTATCCTGTAGGAGTCAGGAGTCATCCAAAAGCCGGATCTCAATCCTACGATACTGGACTGACAGGGGCGTCGATTTCTCTCATCTAAATGCGTCTTCTACACCTTCATTCCACTAGTCAGATGTTGGATTCAATTGTATCTGCGTTGATGAACCAACAGAATGGTACTCCCAAAACATGGAGTTGGTTGTTCTCCAATGGAGCGGCGTGCCTCTCACGACGATCCTGCACCTTTCCAAACCTTGTGGCGAATACCCCTTGTCGATGTGTCCTCCGTGGGTTTGTTTAGCAGTAAAACGATGAGTCTGGCATTCAGTGAGCTAGGAAGTATCAGGCTAGGCAGAAAAGAACGCGGAAAAGCAAGAAAGAAACTAGTCGCGTTTATTGACAATTTTAAAAGTATAAATTAACGAATACATGCTTATACAAGCTATCTGGCAATGTACAACATTAATAAAAGTTTTGTTCCGTTGGATTTTAAATATTCATAATTCTGTCGTGGATAAATGTACTTTAATAAAGTAATTGAATTTAGCGAATTAAGTTAAGAGTTTACACAATTATCACAGGGTTATTTCACAGACACATCACACCTACTTTACACACCCTCCTTGAAACTGGAAATACACGAACATTTTAATTTTCCGTAGTGCAATAAAATAAAGAACATTAACGGAAGGAATTCCGAAAAAAATGTAGAAGATAAAATGTTCTTGATGAAATATAATGTTTGTGTTGAATAAAACTTCCATTACAGTCCGCTGAGTATGTATTATAAGGTCAGTCCTTAGTCGGTTACTGGGTATTCTTGAATGTAAGGCGATATATATGTGACTGCGTCTCTGCGAAGATGGAAAGGAAAAATAAAAATAAACATTAGTGTTTTCATACCATTCTGAGTTACATGTGTTGTGAAGTTAGTGTGAAATTGTGTTAGTGCTTTTTAGGATAGGTCGGGAGAGGTAGGTATAATTATTACTAATGCAAATAATTATAAATGTTATCATTGATTACGATAAAAACATAATAATAGTTAAATGTGTAAATAGTTCATAAATGTAGTAAAATCCAATATGTTTAAAAATTCCACTAATGCAGATAATAACTTCAATATAGAGCGTGGCTAATACGCTAAAAAAACGTTGTAATACTATCTAGCTAAGCAAAGATAGTAGAGTTAGGCAACATAATAAGGGTACAGATTTCAGTTTGAGAAAAATGAGCTTTAAGTTATTTTGACAAAGCGTTCGTTGACTGGAAAATGATTCCAAAATATGGTTACAGTTTCATATACTGGCTGTAATCAAACTATAGAAAATCAGTACGATAGAACTATTCACCACATGTAACCTACAACCTGAACTAGCATATAGATTCTTCTTATCTTCATCTCCAATCTCAAAGCTTGTTCTCTTCGGGCATCGAATCCTGGATATTGAAATAGATGGAGCATGGTTCTTGCAATCTTAAAATCGATCTTCTTTCATCTTCTTAGTGCATCCATCTAAATATCAATTTAAATATCTGACGTTAATTTTCTCTATTCTTCACATACATTTCAAAAGAATAAAAGTATGTAACTTCTGTAGTCATAGCTTGTCCAAGCAAATAAAATGTTACAAGTTTTGTAGATACCAACTTGTTCCAAATTTATTAACGAGGCTAGCTGATTGTAAATACCCTAGTAATTCGAAAATTCCTCTCCAACTCTTTGAAGTTCTTCAAGTTTCGAAGTGTTCCACCGATGGATTTGGATGCATAATTCAAAACCATGATAAACTAACTTCTAAGCTTGGCAAGTGCTAAAAGAAAGTCCATCATCCATCTATAATACCATGTTCAAGAAAATTAATCCACATGGTGTTATGTGCAGACAGACTGGCTAACGGGTTCTTCATCAATAGCAAAATATATTGGGAGTAATTGCTGATAAATGTCTCAATTTTCTTTATCATAAATACAAAATACGACACGGTTTATGTCATCTAGATGTTCCTCTAAAAATATTCTTGTCGTAGCCAAAGCAATTTTAGCAGCTTCTAACTTCCGAAATTTAAACGCTCTTGTCGAAATATTAGGTAGTACAATGGCAGTGAGATCATTTTCCAACATTACTTTCAAACAATTTTTATGTCACACGTAAAATCCTCTTGTCAAAATTTGTGGTCCACATGCCATAATTACATAATTAACTGATAAACGATGACCATTGGCAATTTTCGCTTCTCCTGGCAATTTTCATGACGATATACTCAAACATTCTTCTAAAAATTCAGGCCTAGCAGAGTCTTGAATAGCTATGTCTGCGCCACCTAAAGGAGTTAAGGTTTCATTAGTTGGATTAACTAAGGGATCTACTTTTATATCCACTATATTACCTTTATGAATACTAATTGTTTTAAATTAATGCCAGTGTTGCAGGCGAATTAGGGTTTTCCTGATGTGGTATTCTTTCCTATAGTTGCCCATGTTGGTAAATTTTCGGCAATTACAACATCCTTGATATGAAGAGAAGGGACGAAAACTTTTTCTATAAATTGTTTCCTGGCATTGCAAATTTCTTCAGTAGGTGGTCCTTGATGGTTTTCGCGTCTCGTCTTCTACTTTTTAATCGTGTGGTCTTCAGTGCAGCCGTTGATGGGCATCTCTTCATCAGAGTTTTCAAGATCGTCTTCTTCTTCCGGGTTTTCCTTCTCATAAAAACCACTTCAGTCTCTGAACTGCTATGCTGTCTATCTTATAAGATCCTCGGGCGGTATTTATCCGATCCTCTGCTGACCCCTTATGCCGGCCTCTTTCCGATGACGGCGCCGGCGCATTTAATACTTATTTCCGGCTTTTTGCCGACTGTTCGGCCAGGCAACTATTCGAAGGCGGCGCATTTTATGCGCCATTCCGGCTGTTTGCCGACTGCTCGAAAGGACCTCTTTTAGATGTCAGCTTCCCGATTCTCCCACAGGCGGCATCCGACCTCTTGCCATCGCCGAAAAGTGGCCCTTTGCTGACTGGAAATCAATCCTTCAGGAAGGCAAAATTTTTATCATTTTTTACATTAGTCTTGCCTAAGTATTCCCCCATGCTATTATTTCTCGACAAGGAGCGCCCTTGCAAGTTCTTAAAATATAATACTTGCATTTGTGTGTGTGTCCCAGTATAAAGTTTTTGCTTTTCGCTTTTTTGCAGCACTCAGCTGGAAAAGAAGGAATTGAATGGGACATGCAAGTATTATATACTTTCAGAACTAGCAAGTGTGCAATTGCCGAGAGAAATCATAGCAAGGTAGCAGACTTAGGCAAAGCTACTGTAAAAGGTGGCATTTTGCCTTCCTGAAGGGTTGATTTCCAGTCGGCAAAGGGCCACTTTTCGACGGCGCAAGAGGTCGGATACCGCCTGTGGAGGAATCGAGAAGCCGACATCGAAAAGACGTCCTTTCGAGCAGTCGGCAAACAGCCGGAAAGGCGCATAAAACGATCCGGCGCCGCCGCCGGAAATTAGGCTTTCCGAGCAGTCCGCAAACAGTAGAAAAGATGCATAGCAATGCAATGAACATCATGGCGGATTGCCACTAGTAATGTTGCACTCAGTACATACGCAGTACATTTCTACAATTCTCAGTACGATTGAAGTGCCATATAGAGGGAAACTATCTGGGAATGACTTACAAATACTAGAAAGCAACCTCAAAATAACAAATAGGCAGCTAATAATGCCCGTTAAGAATAATTCAATCTATACGTCTGTGGGCCTAATGTGAAAAACTTATAACTGTCTGTATATTTTCCCCCTGAAAGCACATTTTTCACTAATAGGACCACTAGAAACAACACTGTTCTATGAATTCAAAATTTGCTCGTTGCAAACCTTTTCTTCGGAGAAAGAAAAGCTGCAGCAATCCGTCGGAATACGGATACGGACTTTTCAGGACTTTACTAGCGTGTTATATTCAGTTTTTATGGCCAAAAATCGGTAACTATAAACTAAGGAATAGTCATGGTTTAATTTATCAGATTTACTGTTCCACTAATTGCCCGTCAAAAATAAAATCTTTGTTGTCGGCACGCCATCTGCGTTCCTCATTGATAATTAGCTGGCAGGCCGAGAGCACAAATAAGAAAATACAGAACTGTTTGATTCTTTACATAACCAAACTTGTGCATTTATTGTTATTTGATGCAAGGAGCTTCTGCAAAATTGTACTAAAATGTTGGAAAATGCATTATTTTTTAAATATATTTTCGTAATTGTTAATTATATAATCTCGCCAGGGAACACGCTCCACTGTTCGCACCCTGTAGCTTGTAAATTGAAGGAAGGCGAAACGTGGGGAAAAGTGATTTTCTAAATTTTATAAAGTACAAGGATCCCACTCTGGAAAATGAAATATAAATACAAATTAATGAAGTAAAAATTATAAATAAAAATATTATAATAAAAGGTATGTGGTGGCGGAGAGATTCTAACCGGGCCTAGGACTCACCGCACTGACGTTTTCCCCCTGGAGTACGGATTTCTGCTTGCAAATAGCGTTGTTTTCATTGTATTATATAGGTGCAGCCTGTTTACCGCCTCGCTTTATTTAGTATTTTTGCCATAATGAAACGTTGCGGGTCAGTTTTTCTCTCTATTATGCAACAACTATTCATTAAAGGACAAAATCATGTTATCACCTCTAACAGTAAGCCAGAGCCGTTAATCTAAAAATTATCCAAACTAACCTAACCTAATTTATGGAATTACTGCTGTATCGCAGGGCCAATTTGAAAATCGAAAAAAAAAGTACCAAAACGTACTCCAATCGGTTATATTTGTTTGGATTAGATTAAGTTACGTTCGATTACGTTACATGAGGTTAGGGGCATGAAACTACAGTTCAGAAACACAAACTAACCTGTGCTAGTTGGCCATTAAAAGAACGAATCCTATATAACTGAGTCAGGGCAGGGCGACACTGGTAGGCCCGTGCGTTAGCGGGGGTGAGGGTACTGAAAACATGTGGACTTTGGTAATCATACATATTTGAATATCATTTCTTATGGTTTCATACTAGTGACGCTTCAGTTGTAAACATTAAATACAGCTTTCGTACACCGTGCAGAAATAAATTACCGTTGAGTTAGAAACCACTTACCTTCAAAACTAAGGCTTGTAAACTTATGTAATTTCAAGAAGAAAATCGTATACTACACTTTCTTAACTGTCGCTCGTTATTTTCTAATAAAAAAATAAATGAAATTTTTAAGTTTTACATCCCACGATTATGTCGGTTCGGCTAAAGGAGAAAATGATGATGAGAAATGGTGGAATGAAGAAAGTGGGAGGAAACGGGAGAACCCCGAGAAAACCCACGAGCAGGCATTTGTGCCGTATCTCTGGACCACTTTGAAAACTGAAAGAAAAGCACCAAAATGTATTGCATTCGGTTAAATTTTGTTGGAGTACATTAAGTTACGTTAGATTGCGTTACATTAGGCGTACAGTATTACATTAATACAGATCCATAGTATAAGTATTAGTAGTAGTAAGAGCAGGAGTAAGAGTAGTAATAGTAGTAGTAGGAACGGGTTAGAAGCCCGGCAGGGGTTGGTTATGTTCTGTTCTCGACTTGAAATGGGCAAATTAGGGACTTGCCAATTTTTTTCTATAAATTTTACAATTTATGGATCCGTATAGTAAAACAAGTGCACCTCTCCGCGAAATAGTCCATCCGCCTCCAAATACAGTGCCGCTAACAACATCAAAAACACTCAACAAATACAACCACTTTCTTAACTTTTACTTTTCCCCTTACCTCCCTTGTATTCATTCTTCCTCACAAACTTAAATAAATTCCCCAATTGACCCGGTAAATTTCCTAAAATTGGTCCGGCGATACGGCACTTAACCTTACGAGCACGGTGTTTGTCCACTACAAAATCCACACGGCGCGAGGTGGGATCGAACCACGGACCCCAAGCACCGGTGGTGAACGCTCAACCACTGAGCCACCGCGCCCCTATTTTTTAATAGTTCTATAATTCACACATGATATGTCATTCCCTTGACATACACGCACCATTTGCACACTGCCTTTCGCGCCATTATATCGTAGCAACTGTACCTCTCCGCGAAATAGTCTATCCTCCTCCACATAAAGTGAAGCTTACATCGAAAACAACCACTTTCTTAACTTTTACTATTCCCATTATCTGCCTTGTACTCATTCTTCCTCACAAACTTAAACAAATTCTCCAATTGACCCGATAAATTCCCTAAAATTGGTCCAGCGATACAGCAATTAACCAAATTTAGTACCTTGAGTCGTAGTCTTACCCACTAATTCTTATTACATGTCTTGTTCGGGCGTAGAATCAACGCCCTCTTCAAGAGAATTTTTATTGCTCTTTGTTTGAAGCAGTCCACCTACACGGCATCACCATGTGACAAATGAAGAACGCGAACTGAACATACGCCGCCAGCGTTTCGGTGCCTTTAGGACAACATTTGGCGCGGTCGGCCCGTCCGCTGTTTGCTGTCATCTTCCAAAATGTTTGTCAATGACCCTCTCGTACTTGTGATTTAATTTTAAAAATTTACTTCTCATATACCCTTTACCCGGCGTCCCTTTACTACATTTCTTTCCATTCATTTACGTCCTTTATGGTCGGCCCGCCCTCAGCGTTACAACCATCATTTACCGCGGCAGTTCCGTGAGCTGTATGCCGACTTTCTGCCGAGTCCGTTTTCACAAGACATATTTAATGATATTAGTGTCCACCCACAAGAAAAATATTGGGACAGTTTTAACTTTTATTTCATCATTAAAGAAGATGCAGGCTCTATTCACTTTCCAAAATTCGACTCGTTACCGCTGGTACACGATATTGAGACTTTCACCGACGTCGTTCTTCAAGAACTTGCTGGCAGCATCTTTTTGCAGTCATCGCCAGACTGTTTCGAGAAAGCTTTATACGAGGGAAATATAAGCCCTAATTCGTATTTGAAAGCAACAAATTGCCTCCTAACTCTCTTTGTTTTCTTTTGGTGAACGACTCTGATTTTGCTCGTCGCGTTCGAAAATCGCGTGGAAAGACGCCGGTGTCCGGCGCCGGCAATTCGACCGCGGCATCTGGTCGGCATTGACAAATTTTCCGACTGTAGGCGGCAGGATAATGATAGGGTAAATAAAATAACATGAAATAATATTGTGCTGTCATCTAATTAATCAAATATGCAAATAGGCTAACTGCTGCAAAAAGAATATACAAAGTGTTTTGATATCAAACACCAGAATAAAAATAAAAATATAATAATAATAATAATAATAATAATAATAATAATAATAATAATAATAATAATAATAATAATAATAATATAATTTTTTGCATCTGCCGGCTTTATTTATATGACTACAGGAAAATGTCATATATCAATTTGTGATATTTATTAATAAGTACTTTATCAGATGAGCATACTTATAATTTCTTTTAATTTTATCTGAATCATTTGAATTAATTTAGCTCCACGTTCAATTATATTATTATGGAATAGTCGTCAGTAGCACCGTGGCACTTGATCGTACTATTGTGTCCCTGGGATCCTGGTTCAAAGGCCTTTGTCGCTGATCCAGGATCAATGACCTACGTGTATATAAAACTACTCTAAATTTTGACAATGGATACGTTGGAAATTTTAAGCATATGATAAACACCTTTAATTCTGAAAATTACACAAATTGGCATGGGTGAATAGGACCGAGGTATGCACTTCTATATGTTTAGGTGGACAATCATATTCCCTTTTAAGGGTAAAATATTGGCAAATATCCAAAATATAGTTGGTCCTGGTTGTAATAACCAGATGTGATGCAATTCTGCTGACGTTGCATAAACCTCTTCTGATGTGTATGATTGCATTATATTGTAAATCTAGTGTAAAATGTTGCCAGATCGTTTTATTCTAAACTGATTCGGTTCTTTTCTTACACTTGAAGGTTTTCTCAATGAGCTAAAAATTTTCAAATAGGAAAATATTTTACACAACATTTTTAAACTGAAATTTTTAAACATTTTTTAATACTTTTTCTGACAATTGAAACGGAACAGAAAGATATTGACCTACTGTAGGACGTGATTGGCGACATCAAAACTAGTTAAATGTCGCTTTAAACATCCGCAAAATGGTACATTCGGCAGTTGCGCAGAGATATTTTGTACACATATTTCTATTCCGTTACAACTGTCAGGATTCAATTTTCGATTCCAGGTTGGTACCCCTATCACTTGTCCACGACGAGAAATTCGACAACATGCAAGGAATTTTTTTTTCTCTTCTCTTGGTGTCACGAATCATCTCCCGGTATTTGTACACATCTTTTGTACCATCCTAATTATCAGAATTAGACTGTTCATTCCAAGTTGGCACACCTGTCAACCGTACAAGACTCAGAATTCGACAACATACAAGAAGACCTTTTGTTTTCATTTGATGTTACGAATTACCTCCCGGGGTTTATATACATCTTTCACTCTCACCACACACACATATATATAATTCCTAAATTTAAGAGCAGAGTCAATGTACTCCTCCCAAATTTTAAATAGAAGACATCAATGTACCCATACTACAAAATAAAACTGTCCATTGTACTCGTCTATATAATAGTATACTATACGAAACTCCCATAAAAAGGAAAGAATAGGTTAAAACGCCAAATTTTGAATTTTGGATACATTTTACCCATAATAGGACACAAGCAGGACCAAACAAATTTACTGAAATATATATTCAAATAGTAGAGAACATTTACTCAAATGTAAAGGCTGAGCCAATATATCCCTCCACAATTTTAAGCTAGACCCGTTCATGCATCCATGTCTTACAAAGTAGAAGAACATCTGTACTCAACTATATAAGGATATATAATCTCACCAAAGGGTATAACTTACGTCAAATACTCCAAATTTTGAATATTTGGCAATTTTTACCCATGAAAGTGAACGAGGTAGACGAACATACCATGGTCTTATAGTAGCATATCAAAATTATAATTTTGGCAATAGCCAAAATTTAACAGGGTGATATGATATGTTCCTGCGAAATTTTTAGGGTTGGTTAACGGATTCATTGCTAAAATTTACAGGAAGGTGATCCTGTTTTACCCTAAATAACTGACCCTGGAACCCAAGGACTCAAAATGTGAATAAGTGCAGAGAGTAAGTACTTCGTCGCACAGTGAGTTGAATGCATAGTGCTCTTCGGTGCTTTGATTTTTACAATAATTCTACTACAAACTTGAGTCCAAACTTAGAAAAATTCTTTTTGTCGCAAATAGCCTGACATGAATGGAGAATTGTCTCATAATGGAAGCTCCGAGATTTAGTTACGAATTCACACTCTCGATACAACTATTTATTATTTTGTTCACAGAAATAAAATCAAAATTCTTTACACAGCATGAGGTATATTAAGAATGAACATTTTATTGTCACCGGGTAACATATGAATTACTTCAACATTGCCACAGTTTACATTAGTATTGAATTCTATGAGGGCACGAACATATGGATTATTAATTTCTTCGTCGGTAATCAAATGCACCTTGCAATGAAATGCGCTAAATGAAAGAAATTTTATTATCCAATACAAAATTTAAATTACAACATTTGAATTCTAGATAATGTAACTATAAAGCGTTATTAACAGAAATACACCTTGGTATGCTTGTGGAATGCGCTGAAATTTAGAAGTATGCATCTTTGCCTCAAGTAAATGAACGTCGCAGTGACCACGTGAAAGATTGAAAACAGACTGAAAAGCATTTTTTGGCGGTTGGTTAGAGATACAACTCCCACATTTCTATAAATGTATACAATACAGGTATTTGATTGCTTATATAAGATGACAAGGCTTCAAACAAAGATGACAAGAACTCTTAACTGTGGTCAATTTCAATTCCCAGACGATCTAAAAACATGCGTTATGAATAGTTCCTATGTTCATGATTTTGACGGAGTTTTTCAGTGTGTGAAAATATAATCGTAAAGTAGAGAGCACAGCTTCAATACACTAAAGAAGTATAATGATTTTTTTAAAATTCAAACGTCCTAATAATTATTAGTAAAAAATTGAGGGCTCAAATAAGTGATATTATACAGTTTCGATCATATATGAAAAATTTGTTTTCTTAACTTCTGTCATTCATAACCTTGTTATTTTAATGTATCACGCCTACCCGTACACTACCTCATTTGCAAATCTTAGTACATTTTTTCCAAATTCTAGACAGCAACATTCTATCAATTGTTACATATAGACTATTTTGATACAATGGTTTGTACCGTATGTCTTTAGTTGATCTAATTTTTGCTTAAAATTTATATTTTTTCTCAATCCTTACTTGGTACTTTTTATACAAGTCTGTAGTACTGGGTCTTCAACTTGTTTGCTTTTGGTGCTTCTCAAGCTGTATACTGACATACAATGTCTACAGTAATATTATATTTGTACGTGATGTTTAGTGTACGTCCCCTTCCATGTGATGTGCTATTCAGTATTATTTTCAGCCCAGTTTGCAAACTAAGCAACGAGCTTCTTTTGCTTGCATGTGACACGCTTACTGATGTTGATATACATGAGCTATTGTTACCATAAAGGATTTCAAACCTTCCCATTGTTGTTATCAAAATTTTCCTCCATAGTTGTCAATTAGGATCGTCCCCTTATAATCCCCTATTTGTTTTGGCAGATGTATCTTGTGTAGTGTCGCTTGATTAATTTTAGTTCTTTGTCCCCCTACGACATTCGCAAGCTGTTTTGAACAATCCTCTCCATTGGTTTCCAAATTTCAACTTTACATAATTTTTTCTTCCCGAAATTAATACTCTACAAGAATTGAATGTAAGATTGTAATTTGATTATTAATAGCAGGTTACTTAGGTGTTTGAAGTGTCCTCATTATTTCATTTTATTCCTTTCCCTCTTCATTTTGGAATTCTCAAATATGAATCAGTTTCCTGAATTTGGCCATTTTTCGAAGTTCTTTCTTTTGTCAGTTATTGATGACCACTCCCTTGCGTTATCCTGTTTCTTTAAGAATAATTTTGATTAGTCCGAATGTTGTCTTAGCAGCCCTATCTACATATCCAAGGTATAACGTTTCGGATAGTAGGTGTAGCCTGTAGTTTTGAACTGTTGCTGTTCATTGACATTTTCAGTATTTTTTAGTGTGATACTAGTTGCTTTCAGTCTCCGAATCCGTCCATTTAAATGATAGTTTCTCTCCATTGACTTAATTCGTTGTTTTTCTTTGGTCTACCTCAATTTATAAATAATACTTTGACACAATCAGTTTTCGGTTATTTCTCTCTGCATTCTACACAATTATATATTTTTCTCATCTAACTTAAGCCCATCTTCTGCAACTTAAGCCCAGCATACTATTTTTCTACTATAAGTAATGACCAGTATACTTTCATAGACTTCCTTCTATAATTTGTGATTCCCGATATACTCATGTCTCTGAAGTATGTAATGGTGTTACCCACTTAGATTTTTTAAAATGTATTAGCTTCTCGTTTTAGCACACATTAAAAGTTGAGGACAGGTTAATACACTCAAATTCAATATTTTTATTTATAAGTTGTATGGAGTTTATTTATTTATTCATTCATTCATATTTTTATTTTAGTTTATTCATGTTTTCTGCCCTACACAAAGAGTTTATCTCTCGTGATTTTCCTAGGTAAACTAGAAATTCCCTTATCAAGAAGACAAATTTTGCAGTTTGTGCTGGTCATGTAATATCAAAAATTGTCATTTCCGTAGGCTAAGCTTTCGCCATAGATTATAACTTAAATCCAGAAAATTCTGAGTTCAAAGTATAAAAGTGCTTATTAATTTGAAAAATATTGTGTTTGCAGCACCTGTTTTATTTATGTTAGAAGCACATACATGTGGATCTGTATATAGGGTTAGTTACAATTAATGGGACAGACCAGTAATAACGACATGGGTGGACACAGGAAAGGTTGCAAGTAGTTATTGATGCGAAACTGTATTAAATGGGGGTATGATAGTAATGTCAGGCATATTGGCTTCCGCCATATTAGATAACACACAATATTTTTATGGAAAGGGATATGTGTGACACATCTCTTTAAACTCCAATCTTCCCACAAACAAATATCATAATATGTTTTTTTTTTCCCTATCGCTATACATGTACGTTTGACATCTTTATCTAGTAGAAAAAGGTATCGGATCAGGTCAGTAATAACGTGACAGCTGGACGGAGGGAATGCAAAGTTTGCAAGTATGTGTTAACGCAAAAATATTTGAATGGGGATGTGAATATCTTGGCAACCATCTTGGAATCTAGACTACTATATTAAATATCATACAGTATTTTTAAACAGAAAGAGGTATGTGTGAAATATTAGTTAAACCTAGAGTTTCCCCAAGAACGAGAATATGAACTCGTTTATAATTTAGAGCTCCCTCGTGGCTAAGCGGTTAGCGTACGCGCCTTTAGCGTGGGAGACCTGGGTTCGATTCCCGGCGGGAGCTCATGTGGTTCGGATTCCACGTTAATCAGTAGGTCCACGTCTCATATAGCCTTGCTGCTGAAAGGGACGCTAAACTAAAATCAACTCAACTCAACTCGTTTATAATTTACAGACATTCCTTTACGAGATACAGTGTGCTAGATTAGACATTTAAACATGAAAATTTTCTTAACGAACGTTTATTATATTCCTGTAGGTAACTGTATAATACACCAGATTACAAACATCATGAATAATAAAACATGACATTCACTTACAGAATTACACAAAGTGTTCAGCCTACTTCCCATCGTCTCTCTCATAGTAGACCAACCAATCATGAAACAATCAAGCCTAAACAAAGAACTGATCAATGCCACTAATTACATCATTAGAGATTCGAGAGGAAGAAGCAATGCAAACTTTTCTTAACTGGAAAGAAATAACAATAATTTGTATCCAGTTTCCAACTCTGATTTAAGTTTTTTGTCTTATGTCTCCGAAAGTATTACAAACAATCTCGTTTTTCGCACGAGAAAAACAGAAACGATGGACTAACAAATGGTATTATTTTTATCATTAGTGCTTGAAGGTGGGAGAAGGACAACGTGAATCCCCCAACATTTTTGCTTATGTTTTAGAATTTTATTGAAGCACAAACATTAGAGTTTCGTTCATAATCGAGCAACAAGAACGAACTAGCGAATGGTATTGTTTGTACTGTTAGTCGTTGAAGTCGAGGGAAAGTGTAACTACCTCCCTACATTTTTTTATTAATATCTTCGGAACTGTTAAAACACAAACGATGAACTAATGAATAGTGTTATTTTTAAGTGAGTACTTCAAGTTGGTGTGCAAGGGCAGTGTGGATTTGATTTCCCACCGGAATCATTGAAGCAGAAACATAGGGTATCGTTCACAAACGATCACTAACGGTAGGCAAAAAATTGTATAATTTTTATCGTTAGTCTTTGAGGTCTAGGGGTCAGCGAGAACTTTCCACTCATTTCCACGTTTTGCATATATCTTCAGAACTAATGAAGCACAGAACACGTTTTTTTTTTTTTTTTTTTGCACGAACTTTCGCTAACGATTGAATAACGAATAATATTTGTATCAGTGCATAAAGTCAAGGGAAGGAGAGAGAGAGGGAGAGCGTGAAGTTGTTCGCCAGTACTTTTTTTCTTATATCTCCGAAAGTATTGAAATAAAGTATAGAATGGGGTTCGTGCACAAATGAGCAGGAACAATAGACTAATGAATGATATTACTTTTATCGTTAGAGCTGGAGTCCGATGGAAAGCGTGAACTTACCCTCTACCGGCTTTTTGTTTATATTTCCGGAACTATTGAAACTTGGTTTCCCAACTTGGGTTCGCAAGGGCAACATGAACTTGGTTCCCCTACAAGTTCTCTTGCATATATGTCCGGAACTATTGAAACGAAAACGATGGCATTTCGTTTACAATGCGCACAAACATTGCATAGAGAAAAGTCCGTTCTCCGGACAACGGTATATTGTACAGTCAGCGACTGTAAAAAGTGGAGGTTGGATACATAAGAAATGATAGCTTTTTCCAGTAGCAGAATAGTTTCACTGTATGCCTGATAGTTGGACAACCAACATGACAGCAAATACATGCCCGAAAACATAACATGCCAGGATATTCCTCCATTTGGAGGAAAAAGTATTACTATCTGAGAGCATCACTTAGAGAAACAATCACGAGATAAATCTGCAAAAATTCCATTCACTTTAAGATCAAAGAGATAGGAATTAATGCAAAGGAAACGAAAAGAATAATACTCATCATGCAGAGACCGAAAAAGTATGTAAAGCTAAACAAAATGAGAAAAGAAGAAAAGAGGGAAAGGAAAGAGCAAAAGACATGGGAATAAATTAAATTTTAACACTTAAGGATAAACAGTCTCCGTCTTTCCCCCTGCCCCCTGTATTGTCTTGGTTTTTCTCCCTTCATAGGATAAATATCTTTCAGTATCAAACGCGAACATCAGTTATAGTTTTTAATTCCTTGAAAAAAAAATGTAACTCAGTCTAGGCTCAGACTCGAACACAGAATCCTTAGAACGACAGTCACACACGGTACCCACTTATCTACACAGGCTCTATCAACTGCGTTTATAAATAACCCATTACACGCGCTGTTATCAAACGTGTTAAATCAGCCATTGTCGGTGAGTTACTCCAGTTACACATGAAGTTTGAATTTTATTTACGGCCTTTAGCCATCTACGGCAACAGGCCCCATGTTTTCATTAAAAGCATTTGTTCTGTAGATTAAAATCAAGAATATATCAATCTATTATGAATTAATTTCTTGGGTGCACCAACACACACTCACATACATTATATATATATATATATATATATATATATATATATATATATATATATATATATATACATATATATATATATATAAGGATTAAATGAGTTATTTCGTAAATTTACGAAACGGGTCTTGAAGGAGGTCGTCGCAACAGTAATGACATCTCGTAGCATTGTTACGTAACACACGCAATATAAATAAAGCTTCAAAACCGGAAGTTACAAGTTCTGCCGTGGCTAAGTCAGTTGCGCCTGAGTTTTCGTCGAGGCAACACGTCCTGTGTTGCTCGCGTCTTGGTGCTGATTCTGCTAGTAGTGATAGTTTTTTTTTTATTTGTGCGAGTTTTTGCTGTGCTTTTTGACTTGAGCAGAGTGAGCTTACCACTTGATTTGGGTGATTTCTCCCCGCTTTTGTTCAGTGAAGTGCAAGATTACGACTGATTACGATGGCCAATATTAGGCTTAACACTCTTCGCATTAGTTTTCAACCTGTCTCCAAAGTTCCCAATTCGATTTCGCTCCATGAGTGGATACGAACCACCTTTGAGCTTGCACAAGATGCAGTATTAAGTATTGAACTAGACTTTCCACGTAAACTTCTATATATCAAATTAATTACTCAACAGCTCTGTGAACAGATCATTACTAAATTTGACAATAAAGTTCCGTATATAGATGCAGAAGGTACTTACGACCTTCCGCTTGACTCGGCTTCTCATACAATTAAATTGGTACGTATCCACGCGGTACCTATGGAAATTTCTGATAACCAAGTTAAACAAGTTCTTCAAGTTTATGGTGAAATTCTTAGTGTTAGTGACGAACTTTATACTGATGGACATTATTATAAAGTACGTACTGGCCGCAAAGTTGTGAAAATGATTTTAAAAAAGAATATCCCTTCCTATATTACTCTCAGTTCTCTTCGTTGTTGGGTGACGTATCCCGGACAGACAAAAACTTGTGCGAGGTGTGACAGTGAAACGCATTTGGTGTCCCAGTGTGATCGCCGAACATTTAGCGCCCGTTTAGATCATCGGTCCAGTGATTCTTCTGGAATTTCTACTTTGGGTAGCCGCACTGCTCGACCTATCCTACAACTGAAGGATGCGCCTGCTATTCACAACTATAGTGTGTTTCCGGTTTTGCCTACAAAAAGCGGGCCCGCTATTACTACCATGCCGACAACTCCGGGTGACTCTACCCCGCCAGCCCCCTGCGAGGCAGCTTCTGTGTCCCGACCAAGTGATACATCCTCACAGGTCCCGTTTCATGAAGAGGGTATGGCCAGCCAAATTCTTCCTGAGGTTAACCCCGACGCAAATAAGGTAGGTGACTTATCTGATAAGACTGAGTGTCCCGGACCCCAGCCAATGACTTTCGATACTTCAGCACCTGCTCGGCCTGAACCTGTTGTTAGTGATTCCCTTGACATGGTGCCTCCTCTCTCCGATGTGCTCGACTCGACTGGTAGTGGTTTCCCCGTTACGCCTACATCCTGTGTTGATGACACTCCTGAACCCCCTATTAGTGAACAACTGAAAAAGAAGAAACGTTCCAGTCACGAGGTGAATACTGGGAAAGTTTTGAAAGTGACCGGGAAGACCTATGATTCGACCAGTAGATTAACCCGCACTAGATTACGACAGATGTCTCAATTAGATGCTACTACATGTAATGATGGGGAGGTTGTCCCCGAGACTTTGGACAGACCCGCTACGCAGTGAGAATATGCTAGCGGTCTGTTTGGGACTTTTGTTTTTGTTAATATTACATCTTTTTGTTGCTTTCCTTGGGCCTGCCGGTTCCTTTGTGTGTGCTTTTTCCTCCACACCAAGCCTTTCCTTGCAGCTCTTAATGTATTCTTTTAAAATAGGAACGGTCAATTTTAATGGTCTAACATCTCCTACCAAGCAAAGTGCTGTTTTGGATTTCATTAAATGTTATTCTCTTGATATACTGTTTGCTCAGGAAGTGACCTTGACTGACCTTCAAGGCCTTTATCAGCACACCTTTTTTTTTTCTAACGAAACTGTTAACGGCACGGGTACTGCACTTATATATCGTAATGATATAGAATTTGAACAGTTATACAAACATCCCACAGGCCGGATTATTACTGGAAATGTGGCCAATATCCGGTTTTGCAACTCGTATGCCCCTGCAGGTACACACCGACGGCGTGAACGTCATAATTTCTTTAATTCCGAGGTAGCCTCCGCCTTACATGACAGTTCTCGTTTGATTATATGGGGTGGAGATCATAACAGTATAGTTTCCGCTCAAGATTCCACTTCTACTTCGAACTTCTGCCCTACTTTATTACAGGTGATTAACCAATTTAATTTATGTGATGTCTGGCGTCATTTTCATCCCCACAATCCTGGACATACTTTTTTCTACGCCACTGGATCTTCACGCCTCGATTCTTTTTATATCTCACGGTCATTACTTCCACATGTGCAATCTGTGGAAAGGATCCCTGTTTGTTTTTCGGATCACATGGGCCTAGTTATGACTATCCAGCTACCGCTTCAAAAGCTTCTGAACCATAATAGCTTATGGCACCTCAATACCGGCATCCTTTCTGAGCCAGAATTCCAGCAGTTGCTACGCCAACGCTGGAGAGAAATTAATCAGCAACTTTTGCGGCGGAACAATATTATCCAATGGTGGGAGCAACGGGGGAAACCAACTTTGAAACAAATATGTAAAGAATACAGCAGAGAACGGTCACAGCGATTCCATGAACAATATAATTACTACTCTCAGCTTCTACGCGACTATCATACGGCATTCCTTAACGGTGTACCTGTACTTCCACAAATTAAACAAGTAAAGGCTTTCTTGTTAACATTACACCGCAAAAGACTCCACGGTATTACTGTTCGCAGCAAAATCTCATCAATGTCCCCCACTGAGCCTCCGAGTCTTGTACATATCAGTGCTGAACGTCGCAGAGGCAAACAACAGATTATTCATAATATACTGGATGATAAAGGTGTTTTATATGAAGGAACTAATATTATTCCATACTTTGTGCGCTATTTTGCTGATTTATATCGCAACCATGACGTTCCAGCTAGTAATGACAGTGTTTACGATACCTTGAACCCTCTCCCAGTTGAACTCCAAGCAGAACTTGATGCTCCCTTTACTGAAGCAGAAATTCAGCATGACCTCCTCCAGGCAAAAAAGAATAAATCTAGTGGCATTGACTCCCTACCTTACGAATTTTACCAGACATTCCCAGATCTTTTCATTCCTTTTTTTACTGAACTTTTTAATGCCTTTCGTTCTAATTTACAAGTCGGCAAAACATTTACACACAGTATTATAGTGATCATTCCTAAGCAGCCCAAGAGCACTCGCATCAACCAATTTAGACCTATCAGTCTCGCATGTTGTGATTATAAACTTCTCGCAAAAGTTCTAGCAGCTCGGTTACGTAATACTTTAAGTTCCATTCTGTTACCGGAACAATTTGGTCACGATCAGCAGCATCCTACATATCTGGCTTTATCGAATATTAGGGACACGATCGCTTATTTTGAAAGTCGTCCGAAATTGACTGCAGCGCTTTTGAGTACTGATTTTTCTCAGGCCTTCGATAAACTAAGCCATCAGTACTTATTCACAGTTCTTGAGAAGCTCCATTTCGGGCCAGTATTTTTAAATATGGTTAAGACGTTATACTCCCAGCGTACTGCCCAACTTAAACTGAACGGTGCCTTAACGCGGGTCTTTTCAATTAACCGGGGGCTTATTCAGGGCTGTCCCTTGTCCCCCATGCTTTACAGCATTGCCGTTATGCCGGTTCTGTATAAGATCCGGAATGAAATGACGGGATTGTGTGTTCCTCCGGCTACCATTAAAGTTCATAGATGATATTTGCTTTTTCTTTCGCTCCCAGCGCGATTTAGATACTATCCTTACTAATCTCCAGATATTTAGTCAACTGTCTGGTGCGGAATTACATCCCACGAAAACCAAATTACTTTTTTTGAATGATACGTCTTCTTGCCCTTTTGTCTCCCCCTTCCCTGTCGTTAACACTCATAAAATTCTCGGCATTACTTGGCATACCACTATAAAAGCATCTATTCAGGCAACCTATGGAGTGGCTGTTCCTAAGGTCATTAACTTGCTTTATAAACACAAAGCTCGCAATCTTACATTACATGAGCGAGCGACCTTCTTAAATATTTTTGCCTTCAGTCTATTGTACTATATAATGCAGATTTTTCAGCTTTCTGTCTCAGACGCTAACACACTTAACAAACATTTGTTTGCCTTTTTGTGGTATCAATCGACACTGCGAGTACATCGTCGAACTGTGTGTACGACCAAGCAAGTAGGAGGGTTAGGTATTAAAGACGTGGCTCTTCAAGGCCGTTGTCTACTACTACAACGCACGTGTGAGCTGTTAACTTCCTTTTCTGAGTCTTTCTCCGCGTGCCATATCATGCGTTGCCTTCGGCACGTGACTCTCAGTTCACCTGTTTCTATTTTGAACTGGTCCCAACCTTACCATTACCTGCGCACCGTCATTCTAGACATTTCGTATGCTCTTATCAGTCACACAGCTATTGAAGATATGACTGTGAAGAAATTGTATACTTATTATGCAAATTATCTCTATACCCCCCCTAAATGTGTTACTCGCCATCCCAATTGTTCTTGGGCGCAAATTTGGCATAATATTAATTCCTCTTTTTTACCCTCTGGAATGAGAGAGTTATGGTATAGGTTAGTGCATAATGTATTTCTTACTAACCATCGAGCATGGGAACTCGGTTTTCGACCAGATGCTCAATGTATCCGATGTGGACAAGCTGACACACTCATCCATCGCTTGCAAACATGTCCATCTATCCAGCATTTGTGGCGTAGCTATACACATATTTTAGCACGAATACTTCGTGTTGATCAACGGATTATTAATAGTGAGCCGTTTTTTCTTTTGCCTGATTTCAAATACTTCCCACGTCCTAAACACAATATCATAGTGTGGTTAACTATTCACACAGCGGCTATCCTACTTACCGAAAATGAGCTGGTGACACAAGCAATGTACATTTTTAGACTACAGTGCTCTTTAAAAACAATGCCTTCAGATCTACGCTTGCGTCATTTTGCTCACTACCCGACTGCTGTTTACTAATTTTTTTTTTCGTGTGTGTTTTGTGTGTATACTTCATGTGATTGATTTTCAATTGTATTGCAGTGGTATCCCTTTTGTAATTTGTGATTGCTCTTTTATTCTTATTATATATACATATATGTACTGTAATTTCTTGCAATAAAACTGACTGTTTAAAAAAAAAAGTCGCAAGGATGTCTGCTTCTTGCGTGGAGCAACGTGGGTTCAAATCTTGGCTGGTGCACTTTCAATTTTATTTCTCTCAAAATACATTCATGTATGTTTTGTATTTGTCACTAATATTTGCTTTATTGCATTTTTTGTAAATTAACTTAAATTTTTGGAGGTTAAGTAAAGTCAGGAAGGTTAAGATAAATATATGACTGCTTTATACGTGTGTGCACTCCAGAGATGGAGTGAGTCAGTGAGTCAATTTGTCAAGATATGTAAGTGGGTCGTGGGTCAATAGGATGTGACTCTCTGTGACTCACTCTAAGCCAAAAACCCATTCTGACCCACGCTGACCCACTGATCCACTCTGACTCACCAACCCATTCTGCTCAGTGCATTGAAGACAGCTTCTTCTGAGCACTGGTGAATTTCTCTACCTTTTACTTTCAAGGCCTCCCTTTTTGTTGTTTTTTCATTTGTTTCTATTTAAGAAAGAACTTCAGGCACTCTTGCAGAACTCCAGGCAATTGACCATATTTGGATTTGTAATAATAGCAATAGGACTTGACTTTTCAAACACATCCTGTGAGCTTTTAGAAGAGCTAACTACTGGAAAAAATTGTGAATCACCTGTAATGTATGAATTATTATATAAAAAAATTGAATATAACTATGTGTGTGTGATCATCATGATCATATTGCAAAGTCAACTGAAATGACATTTGGCATATACATAGTTTGGCTCTGATCTCAATATCATTTTTTAAAACTCTTTTATTGGGGGGGGGGACATTTTCTATATATAGGGTTGATTTCTAAAAATAATCGAAAACGATCGATATTAGTTCAAAAAGCAAGTATTGAGAAATAAAAACTACAGTTTTACGCATTTTACATCTACTGGTTTTTATTATAACAACTGCTGAAGCTTGTGTTTATATATGGAGCGTTCACAGCATAAGGGTATCACGTGATAAAGTTGTGAGGAAAATGGACATAAAATTTGTACTGTAAGCTTAATTACGTGAGAATTTTAAATTTGTACGGGATGCTTAATTATATGGCCAATTTTAGACTTCTCTTTACTTTGGTCTACTTTACCTTGATTTGAGACTTTCAATTTTCATCCTATTTTCCACTCAAAATGTCTGTAAGTCAACAAAGAAATAATTATATATGATAATTAAATTTAAATTCATCGCAATTTGGCCCATGACAAACACTTTATCATTGTATATCGTAAAGATCAAATCCACCGGTATTGTAACAGAGCGGTGCTTGAGCGTTGAACCGTAGAAATTCAAACTCCGATAATTGATAATTTCACAACCTTGTTTTATTACAATTCTAATTTTATTCTGTTTTGAAGAGAGTGTGGATCATGGGTCAGAGTTTATGACGATGGGTTTTGGTGGGTCAGAGTTGGTTACAAAGGTTCAGAGTGGGTCATAGTGGGTGGTGGGTCGCAGTGGGTCACATACTGTTGAACCACTGACCCACTCCAACTCTGATTAACGCTTCGACATTTGAGGCTAACACGTTCTGCCAGGGGACCTTTTTTCTTTCAAAATGTATTTTATATGCTCATATTTATTATTATTAATTACTTTCTTGCATTTTTTCCTACATTAGCCTATCTTAGATTAGTGACCGCTGTTTAGGATAGATTATATAAAGTCAAATACGGTTATGTATGTTTACACTTTCGTTTCTTTCTTTCAAAATACATTCCTATCTGTTCACGTAGTCCAAAAATAGGCATACACTTTTGTATTGATCAGCTATAACATTCTAGTTTATGAGTTTATTTGCTTCGGCTCTTCTGAGCTTAAGATGTAAGTAAAAACATATTAAAAACAAATAATAAACTAAGTCTACCTGATGGATAGAAATAAGAAATTTTATAAAATGGAATGAGCTGATCAGTACGGTACTGTATACTTATTTTTGGGCCACCTTGTATATTACTAATAATTTATTTCTTGCATTTATTAATAACAAGCTGAAATACCCACTTTTCGCATGGGTCAGATAAAATATCCATGTAAACAAACTGAACAACGAAACGAGAAGATATCGGTCATTTTCTACTACTTTTACATATCCCGGTAAATGCCCCCTGAGACCCCCTGGTTCGAAATTTAAAAGAACGCCTGTCGCCCGCAGGCGATTGGGCTGTATTTGGAAGTCAGCGCCTCTGGAAGAATCACCTTTCATCTCAGCTACCGTGAAAACTAAGGATTTACACTAATATTGACCAAGGGCTCCTCCGTGGCTAAGCGGTTAGCGTAAGCGCCTTTGGCATAGGAGGCCCGGGTTCAATTCCCAGCGGGAGCTCATGTGATTCGAATTCCACGTTAATCAGTAGGTCCACGTCTCATATAGCATCGCTGCTGAAAAGGGACGTTAAACTCAAAATCAACTCAATTAATATTGGCCATTTTGAAATATTTTTATATATTTCGGTACCCCATCCCCGGGTGACACGGACCCGCATACAATGGTAGCCAAAGTCTTCGCTAATGGAAGTGTCACCATTGATCTCAGCGACCGCGATAACTATGAATTCAACACAAATATCGGTCATTTTCTAATATTTTTACATGTCCCGGTAAACGCTCCCTTCCCCTGAGAAACTGGTTCGAATTAAAAAAAACAAAAAAAAAAACACTTTGTCCTGGTCTGGAGCCTGAATAAAGGTATCCGAGACCAAAATTAATAACTTTCCGTCAACTCGTCTGATTCCCAGGCCGCACACAGACAAACACACAAACAAACTCGTATTTCATACACACAACTGACACAACAACCCAGAGCATTTTTTTTTTTTTTTTTTTTTTTTACACAGCACAGCGTTCTTTGCCATAGAACGTTACTATGTTGCTTCCACCCAGTTAAGACTTCAACTAAGTGCCTGAGGCGTTAGTCTTTTATACGTAAACACGTCTGTTGTATTTTCCTCTTCTATCTATCGAAGTAATGGGTCAGCTATTTTGTTTATGTATTGACCTTGAAGAACCAACAAATGGATTTTCATGAAGTCACAAGTCGCTTTGGTCCGTGAAGTTGATATACAGTAGAAATGACCTATGCATTACTCACCCGTTGTGAAATAGAAAGATTATGTTGATTTTATTTGAACACCCACAAATCTGTTATAGCAAGAGGCCTTTCCACAACTACTTCCAATCTGGATTAAATTTCACGGCTAACTTTTTGAATTATACACAAGAGTATCATTGATATGTTAACTAACTAACTAACTAACTCTATGGCCTATGGAACCCGGAGGTTCAGTGCCGCGTTCACAAAAGCTCTCCACTGACTTCTATCCTTAGCTAATTGCATCCAGTTTCTACTTTGTATTCCTATCTCTGCGAGATCCATCTTAATATTATCCTCCCATCCGCGCCTAGGTCTTCCTAATGGTCGTTTTCCTATGGGTCTACCAGTCAAGACTTTGAAAGCGTTTCTACTTTCTTCCATTCTAGCTACATGACCTGCCCACCTAAGCCTCCTAGACTTGACGACCCTAACAATGTTGGGTAAACCGTATAAACTATGTAGTTCCTCGTTATGAAGCTTCCGCCATTCCCCATTCTCGTTCCTCTTGGGTCCGAATATTCGTCTCAGGATCCTGTTCTCAAATACTTTCAGTCTATGTTCTTCCCTCAGAGTAAGCGACCATGTTTCGCAACCATACAGAACAACAGGCATGATTATCGTTTTATATATTTTAAGCTTCAAATTCCTCGACAGAATTCGCGACGACAAGAGATTTTGAACCGAGTAGTAACACGAATTCCCTGCTTTTAGTCGACATTTAATTTCTTCGTGAATATGATTTTCGTCTGTTAATATTGATCCTAAATATTTGAAAGTATCCACTTTATCAAAAGCATTATATAATATTTTAACGCCTCCACAATTTGCCGTATTACGGTCCCGACGCACTTCCATGTATTTAGTTTTCTCTGCATTTACTTCTAAACCCATGTCCCTGCAAGCGTTTAATAAGATCTCTGCATTTATTTCTACTGTTCTCCTATCATCCCCTATTAAATTTACATATTAACATATTTACATAATAACATAATAATCATTGATATGTTAGTGTTAATAATATTTATGGAACTAGTCAGGTTTTAAACTTCCAAACTATGCCGTACATAAAAGTCGGAAGTCTTATAGAGTGGTTTCATCCGTGTGTGTGACAGATACCAGAGCAAAGAAAGTAAGTGATATCGGAAAGTGATTTTCTGCCATTGATTCTGCATCCAAAGAATAGGTTCCATCTCATCCGTTAACTCCATATTCAAGCCGGAAGTGGTTCAAATTAGCTATTTCCAGTGTTGCCACTAGACTAGACAGAACTCTTTAGGATGAGACGCGAGACGAGACAGTCTACTTGTTTCGTCTCGTTTTCGAGATGGGACACGAGACGAGACGAGACGTCTCATGAAATTTCTCGTCTCGTCTCGTGTCTGGAAATTGCAAACACAGTTTTTGAATTTAAAACACACACAGTAAACGTAACATTTTCGATGTTAATCGGATGACACATTAAGATGTTAGAACATTGAACCGTTGCGTTTGCTCTGCGTTTTTTTTATTTTTTTAAAATAAAGTTAAGTGTAATAGCCTTGTTAGCTTGCTTTTATTAAATTATTTCTTCATGTTTAATTTTTCGGCTGTTTCTGGTATATACTACTTAATTTCCTACAGTAATTTGAGTCCGGCATTTATAATTGAAATTTAATTTTGGTTCCATTGCATTTTATTGTCAATAGTAAAGATGCCTTACAACACATTTAATTTTGACTGAGGAAATGAAATTTCTTCCCGTTTTTGTGAATTCAAACCCTGCCCTGGATGACTTTTGTATGTGTCCTTAACCTTACAGTTTACAACGCATGTCCTGCACAGTAAAAAAATAGCTGTGTTGATTCAACACCATGGGCGGAGCTATGGGGGGCATTGTCCCCAATTTTTTGACAAAAAATGAGTTATTCATATTAATTCCACACTCTAGGAACTATTCCACAGGTCCGAGACCGAGCAAAAGGTCTGCCTCCCAGCAGACAATTCCTAACTCCGCCTATGTTCAACACAGTGCGATGACCAGCATGACTACCACTTTTTGTTTGAAATCAACACAGCACACAGTGTTGATTTCGGTAGTGGGAGAAAAAGTTAGCTGCAGGGAGATTTGAACATGGATTACCCAGTTAGAAGTCGAGCAGCTTACCTACTTGGCTAATTCATCAGACAGAAAAAAAGAACACTTGAAACAGTATAGGGATAAAAAAAATGTTGCTGAACAATAAACACAAAATTACTCTCACGACTTATACCATTATTTGATTACTTTTTCAATGGTCAACTAAGAAGCACATTTCCCTATCCCTTTCAGTACCCTTTCTGTAGTTTTATTTTTTTAAACCCACTACACGACCTGGCGACGCGACGGCCAAAACATTTTCATTCATCACGCTTTTGTTATTGTCTCTGGAGCCAATCATAGCATCGCTATTACTAGGTCGAATCATAATAGTAAATACGGTCGTAATTAAAAAATGCCAAGTTCCATTTTGTTCTACTCTTTCCCTATCAAAAACATTCTTAAAGGGCTATTTGGGAACGATTAGTGAAAGTTAGGAAAATCATGCCGCCATTTTAAGATCGTATTTACTATTAAAATTGTCGTGTGCTATTAATAACTCTAGTATCGCAGTAGACATGCCTATCTGACTTGACTCGCGGTTTTAGAGAGTAAGGTAGGTTGTACGGAATACTATTTTTTTTTTTAAAAAAAAAAAAAAAGTCTTAGTGAGTCGGTATTGAAATCTTGAACACGTTTAGGAAGGCCTATTTCAATTCAGTTTGGGATTTTACTTCGTAGGAGCTTTTATTTTCAGTTGTTTGCCACCCTCTAAACGTGCCGCCTTACTCGCTCCGCACAACAGTCAGTACTCTCTGGGGCCAGTGCAGTCACATCGAACTTTACTTGTCGCGTTAACATTACTTGACATTAATGTCTTCATTTTCGACGTATCTATGAGCAATTTGTATTCGTGTATTCGTGCTGGTATAACAAATTTCAATGTTTCAGAATGTAAAAAAAAAAAAAAAAGTTTAGGGTCGAGGAGCCTTACACCAGCGGCGCAAATCTGTCTCCACCATTGGGGGGGGGGCGAGTAAGACCGTTCCCGTATTTTTTTAAGAGATGTTCAAAATATTTTTAGTTGAAAAGCAACACTGTGGAGGATCAAGGAGCAGAATTGTCTTCAGGTGGGCAGATTTGAGGCTTATTCTGAAGGGAAGGAGATGAGACTCATATTACGGTAAATGAATTTGATTTCTGAGGTGAACCTGTTGTATATTATATGGTGATATAACTGAAGTGGCAGTCGGACACAAATCATCACATTTCTTTAAAAAAAAAATTCAAATCGTGTTAGTGACCGTTTACTCCACATACCGTATCATCTGGCATATCATTGCAGGTTAAAAGTAGGATCAATCGGCAAAAAGAACTGCAAGTTGTGGTCTTAGTCTGGTTTTGAGAAAAATGAAATGAAATCTTTAAGTTTTACGTCCTATGGTTATGCCCGTTAGGCTAAAGGAGGCGGTGATGATGGGAAATGAGTGAAATGTTGGAATGAAGTGGGAGGAAACGGGAGAATCCCGAGAAAACCTACGAGCACGGTGTTTGTCCACCACAAAATCCACACGGCGCGAACTGGGATCGAACCAGAGACCCCAAGCACTAGAGGTGAACGCTCTACCACGGAGCCACCACACTCCCTTAGTCTGTTTTTGATGCTATGGACTCTATCGCCTAGCACGCCCGTCTGCACCATGACTCATACGTCTATCATTCAGTGCAGGCACGTATGCAGGTTTTCTTTTCAGAAGGGGACCAACATGAATCCTCGTAAGCACGTAATTCTAATGTTTCAAAATTATCTATAATAATAATAATAATAATAATAATAATAATAATAATAATAATAATAATAATAATAATAATAATAATAATAATAATAATAATAATAATAATAATAATAATAATAATAATAATAATAATAATAATAATAATAATAATAATAATAATAATAATAATAATAATAATAATAATAATAATAATAATGCAACAGTTCTGTATTTCTCTTAAACTTTTTCTTACTTTTCACTTATGAACCGATTTACTTCAAACAAACTGCATTGTAGCACAAACGAAATCAAAAAAATATTTTTGAGACACATGTAAGGAAAACTATCTGCTACGTATATCAAATGGCAAATGGCTATCATAACAAAAATAGCAAATGGCAATGAGTGTATCGTTCTAATACATTAATGTTATAAACAGACCGGAATCGAAATTGTAATCCCATTTAAAAGTGGAGGCGCGGTGGCTCAGTGGTAGAGCGTTCATCTCCAATGCTTGGGGTCCCTGGTTCAATCCCAACTCGCGCCGTGTGGACTTTGTGGTGGACAAACACCGTGCTTGTGGGTTTTCTCGGGTTTCTCCCACTTTCTTCATTCCACTATTTCACCCATCTCTCCCCATCACCGTCTTCTTTAACCTAATCGGCATAACCGTGGTACGTAAAACTTAGAGATTTCTTTTCCCATTTAAAAGTGTTCTTTAATTCCACCTAGTTACAATGGCATTACGGTATGTTCTTAGAATCATAACAACAATGTATTGCCCACAGTTTGGACAATGCCCCAAAGTAATCTGATATAAAAGAACCTCAAAAGGGAAAAAGGTTCAACAAGTGCTTGAGTTTTGGAAGGGGACAGCTTCCAGGACCTCACGCTCGATACGTCCCTGATTCAATGCATTATATTTATTTCTTACAAAACATGATTATTAGATGCGCAATATGTAAAATTATATCATAGTTTGACTTTTAATAGATCTTTTCTTAACACATCCATAAATTCCGGCGTTCTGCCTGCCTGTTTTATGTCGGATAAGCGAAACTCTACTGTATTTCCCAAGATAGCTTATACACAGGGGCTAGAAGTCTGCACGGATCGGAGTTTGTAGCTCGGACAGGCCTGGTCCCTTGAATCTATCAGCATTAACGCATTAAGGGCGCAGTCAATGGATCCCAGGCTCCGAGACTCCAAACTCAGGGGGCCCCTTAAAATCCCTTTGTTTAATACTAAAATATAGCATTAAACTTATATTATAGACAGACCTATGCTAAATTTCTTTCGGCTCGTTACGCTCGCGGTATCGCTAGAATTAAGTCTATCCATCAGCAGTATTTAACTGTTAATAATGAATATAATTATTTAACTGTTAATAATTAATGTAACTAAACCAATTATTGTAAACTCGGAGCACATTAAAATATTACAGCATAGTTCTCGGTGGTTCGATAAGCCTATGAGGCAGTGGAAGGCAGCAAAGAAAATTTATGAGCTGAAACTATTCTTAACATAGGGCCCCCTTAAAATAGTCGGCTCCAGGTCCCCAAAAGCCTTAATCCGCCCCTGCCTATAAGCAATATTTCACGAAAAGCTGATATTTTTTAACAAATGTGTTCGTCATCAAGTTTTCATAAAGTAGACCCTTTCTCCTTTAAATAATTTCAGATTCCGCAGTGTTTCAGTAGTAGAGAGTTCACCTCTGGTGCATAGAGTCCTTGGTTCGATCCCTGCTCGCGTCAAGTGAACCTTGTGCTGGACAAACACCGTGTGCGTGGGTTTTCTCGGGGTTCTCCCGTTTTCTCCCACTTTCCTCATTCGACCATTTCATTTATTTCTCATCATCACTGTTTCTTTTAACCTAGCCGGCATCAACGTGGGACGTGAAAACTTAAAGATTTCATTTCAAATAATTTCAATCAAAAAACAGTTGCAGGACATATTAATTTCGAATAAAACAAACTACTATATAAAATTCTGAGTATATTATTCTTTTTAATGAAATTCTCGCTGACCTTATTTCTGAGTCGAAGGGTAAAAAGACTAAATTCACTCTCTTATTATTATAGTTCCGTTTCAATTGAAGCAGTTGAAATAGTTCGGAAAAAATAAAAAGCCATACCCTATATTCCAGTGTGCCACAATCGGTATAACGCGGCACACTGGTGTGTCCAGCAAAGTGAACAGTGTGACGCAAACTTGTTCCTCTTATTTGAAAGAATATTTGTCGAGTTCCTGGTATTTATTATTATTATTATTATTATTATTATTATTATTATTATTATTATTATTATTATTATTATTATTATTATTATTATTATTATTATTATTGCTGTTGTTGTTATCAACTATCCTTCCATGGATCAACTGTCTGTATACAGTTAAGCAACCACAAGTATCATATTGAGGGAATGAGTATAATTTTTCACTTTAATAGTAACAGAAAAGTCTATTTGCTTGTATATTTTGCCGAAAATAACTGCATCCGTCTAGAAAGTTAGGACTAACAACAAAGGGTCCGATATTCTGACCACACACCACCCCAAAGTCGTGAGTCCCACAAGTTCTCTTCTACGCCTTGGGACAATAAGGGCTGTTGCGTTGAGGGAGAGAAGGAAACAACTTAATTCCATTGCAGTTATATGTGATCGTTTCGTTTTCTGTTCATTATTATTATTATTATTATTATTATTATTATTATTACTATTATTATTATTATTATTATTCCATACACACGGCTCTCCCATGCAGCGCCGCGTGATGATTTTCTATACACAAATAATATATTCCAAGTTCGTTGTGTTCGTTCTATAAGTGTGTATGTAATTAGATACATATGGCGTAGAAATCAAAATTTAATGTCCACGCCACGTATATGCAAAACCACACACAAAGGAACTTATGAACAAACATTGAGTTTGAGTTTAACATCTCGTTCAGCAACGAAGCTATATGAGACGTCGACCTAATGATTAACGTGGACTCCGAACCACATGAGCTCTCTCCGAGACTCCCACGCCAAAGGCGCGTCCGCTAACCGCTTAGCCACGAAGAAGCTCATGAACAAAGACACTTATGGGCTAAAACAAATGCGAAAACAAAGATGTGTGATGTGATTTTGACTTTATCGTCTCTTTCAGCAGCGAGGCTATATGAGACGTGGACCTACTGATTAACGTGGAATCCGAACCACATGAGCTCCCGCCGGGCGGAAACAAAGAATTACTGGCGGATTGCTGTCCATGATGCATAGGTGATAACGGTCAACAGTTTTAAATTTATACAAATATAGTTTTAATTAAGCACGAATTTAACTTACAGTGTACAGTGGGGAAGGCACAGTCGTTTACAAGGATCGTTTTCTTTAGAATATCAAACTCCGTCAAATACCCTGCAAACATGTCAGCAAGCCCCGATCAATATTAAACAGGTATTGTGTTGCAATGTTCATTTCAATGTTAACCTATGTAGGTCTACGGACTTCAATACTCGCCCTCAAACGAAGGTGCACACTATCCATGATTTGCAGTATTAAACTCTCTCTCGCCCTCTGTGTTCTTTTAACACGTCTCCTAGCGATTACAGCATTTTTGGTATCTCAATCACTTCTTCGTAGGATAGTGAGTGGCCATTGATTAACCTGGCATTGAATTTTTCACTTTTTTACCTTTGAAATTGACAATAATCGTTTGGACATTTCAGTTGCACCTACCTAATATTATCAACGTTTCTTCGATAATTTCGTAACATTGTATTATTTCTTTGTATTATTGATTAGTTTGGTCAGGCTTATTTAAACACTTTTTTCTCTGCGCCGACGTGTCACATCTCTTGGACAAAAATACACTAGCTCTCACTGGAAATCAAATCCAGAATCAATGCACTTGAACCATTTGACCACAACAAGGTACATTTAAAAGGAATTTTCGATTTTGTTTCGAAAATTGTGATTAGGAAACATTTAAAAATATATTCAAGAAATGGTACGGAGCAAACGCACTGTACTTTCTCGCTCGAATTTCTTACACTGACTCATATTAGGCTGCAGCTATTATTGAAACATTTATTTGGGAAATTGCCAATAAAATAACGTGTTTTGGAAAACTTGTTAGAAGAAACTTTAGGCCCAAAAGTAAAGTACCCATTGGTCATATTTCCGTTAGAAATAACTTAAGCCATATATTACAATTATTAAGGATATAATTGTATGTGGACTATAAGTTAAAGCGTCTGAGTAATTTCTGAGAAAATCATGAAAAACGTCACCCCAAGAATAAATGTCCCTTGTGGATCTTTTCAGGACAAACGAGCTATGCTATATTGTTAGTGTTTTCATAAAACATTTATTTATGAAATACGAACACAATCGCGTGAGTCGTCCTTGAGAAAATCGCAGGGTAAAACTTAATGTCAAAAGTAATATACCACCTCTAGATTTTCAGGATGAGGGAATTATACCATATAGCTAGGTTATTTATGTAACATTTATTTATGAATAATGAACAACAAACATCTCCTGAGTATTTTTTGGGAAGGTCATCGGGAAGAACTTACCGTCAAATGTAAACTTTTCTATCTGTAATTTTGATGATAAACTATTTATGCCATATTGTAAATTATTTATAATCTGGACCAAGTATATCGAGTAATTTTTAAGCAAATCGTCAGGAAAAATTTCACTGTCAAAGTAAACTATCTCTTTTCGATTTTTCTTTTCGGGACAAGTGAGTTATACCATACTGTGAGATTATTACAGAATATATTTTAACTGAAATTACAACAAATTTGTCTCAGTTATTACTGAGAAAATTGTAAAAAAAAAAAAAAAAGAAGTCAATTCTTGAGAAAACGTCTCCTTCTGTATGTTATCGGGATAAATGATTTATGCTGTATGTTAGTTTATTAATGAAACATTTCTTTACGAAATATGAACACAATTGAAATGAGGCGTCAATGGTAAAATCATCAGGAGAAAGCTACTACTTTTGAATGTTTACATGACGAACGAGTTGTCATATTGTTAGGTTATTAATGATACGTTTATTTATGAAATTTGGTTGAGAAAATTGTGCAAAAAGATCGCATACTACACAATAAATTACACCATATGTATTTTTTCAGAAAAATGATTGATACTACGGTGCAGAGTTGCCAATAAAATATATAGTTATAAAAATAAATATAATCGTCACAGCTGTTTTTTTTTTTTTTTTTTTGAGAAAACTGAATTATTTTAAATGTTCATCCTTCAGTAAACTATCCTTACTTTTAGGTGTCGAAGGATATAAAATTCGAAACGATAGTATGTTATTAAAACGTTATATCTAGAATTCGTTCCAGGTACATTGAACAGTATGGCCTCTAATTCAGTGCATGTAAAACCGTGACGAACCGACAGACAAATAGATGGGCAGACATGGAAAAATAATTTTTTCGATATGTAGGGGCCATGTAACTTGAATCCATTGAAATCTCGTATTCGATTTTTATAACTATCACCACACTTTCTTCTTTCGTCGCTCGAATGTGAAAACGAATAGGCCTACACCGACACGCAAAGTGATAATTTGTAATCCGCAAAATTTAATTTGTTATGTTTAATGTGCTGTCACGCTAGAAAAAAAACTTATGCCTGTTACATCATTTTATTATCAGTTTTTCACGCTACTGTATAATTCAGAAGAACGTTATGATTATAGTTAATATCCATGGCATATTTTGGAAGCATTCGTGTTCCTCACAAATAGAGCTGTATAATTTAGTTTTGTTTAAAGAAAGCATTCTTTATTCCTTACACAGACTTATGATTGCATTTCTTGCACTTGTGGATATGAAAAAAAGGAGAGACAGAGAGTCAATACTCTAAAAAGAAACACACACACACACACAAACACTAGAACAATAATTTAACATCAGCTTTTTTTTATGACAATGAGCTATTGTTTTTCTTTCGCTGTGACTGTCAGGCTGCAGGTCGGGTATTTTTTTTCTGTTCCTGACTCGAAGTGAGTTGAAGTTTCTTCTGCTATGCAAAAACGGAGAGGGGAGGAACAGGCATACCATACCATAAACTGAAAACAATAGCTATTACTAACAGTACCCTAATTCTGAATAAATATGCCATTAGAGGAAACAAAGTTATTTCCTTATTATATTCTTTTTGTTCCTATTAACATAAAAATTATACACTTTCTATAATGTTTTTTAAAAAAAAGTAAAATGGATGGCATGGGATGGGATTCGATCTGGTGTCAAAACAGTATAAGAACCACTCTATCCACTTGACCACAGATACTACGTTTTTTGCCTGTCTTTTAACAAATAAATCTCATGGCTATAGAGCATGTCACTTCCAAATTTAAGAAAACAGTTTTCCTATTTGTTTCTATATTTCCGTTCAACATCTTGGTTACAGAAGCATATTTATATTTGGTAGACAATTTACACTCTAGGTTTAAAACCAATAAATGCAACATTTTACTCCACTTTCTAGTTCCTTGATTCAACTTCTGGATACTACGATACTATCAATCGTGAAATTCGCTCTGCAGTCGTGCTCTGCTGCTGCAAAATTCTCTCGAAAGCATTATTGCCAGTATACACAAAGCCGAGCATAATTTGGTTTTTTGTTATATTTTTACTTTTTTATTATCTTTTTTGGAAATATCTTCTTGGATGGATTGCTTTCTTTATCTCCACTTACTAATAACTGAATTTTACCCATAAACGTAAGGAAAATGGAATAATTGCGAAAAATCGTTTGTTACAGTATACGCGCATTTTTTTTTTTTTATTTCATGAGGGTACGTCTGTATTATACAAATGAAAAACACATTGTTTAACGTAAAGGAAATGGTTGAACCGTTCGGTGTGAAGTTTTTAACATAGTTAACACCTACCTCAAACTGAGTTGTTGTCACGTCATATTTATTAAAGTGCGTATCCTAATAGAGGAGAGAGGGTTAAAAATACATAACAAAGTACTTCGCGTTAGTGAGATGAAACTTAGTACCGTAAGACTTTGTGTACTTTGCACAAGATTTAAGCCATTTTAAAGAAAATTGCATTTAAGTTACAAACGTAATTATTTAGAACACTGTATTTTAAACATGTAATAGCTAGATATATAAGGAAAACATTAGTGCAAGTTCATTAGTAAACATTCAGTATAACCATAGCTATTGAAATATAAACTTTGGTGCAAAGTAACCCCATAGCCGGGGTTACTTTGCACAACGTGCAAAAAAGTATGTTCGACATACGAACATAACGTTTCCGTGCAATGTTTTCCCTTTAACATTTATACATTTTACTTTCTACACAAAACTGCATGCAGTCTACAAATATTGATATTAGAATGATGCTACTGGTATTAGTACTTAGTTTGAATTATCGATATTTGTAAAGAAAATTATGTATTTTCTGCTACCGGCACAGGAATCGCATTCTAATAGTTTAGCATATGTCCCACAAAAATGCCAACTCAGGGACAGAAAAAAATCCCCGTGAACTGATTTTCCTTGGTTGTTCCTTATGTCCAAGAATATCACCCCAACCGTAATTAGTGGGACATTTACGGGATTTGGGACTTTCAGGATGAAAATACCCAAATTGCATGATTTCCTTTTCAAAATCTAATGTTAGTCATTCCTATGCGTATAAGCGGAAGCCCCCGCCCCCCAAAAAAGTCTAGTCATTTCTATATATATAAAAAAAGTATTTGTGGCTGAAGACTCTCTCAAACTACTTTTCTGAATCCGCCACTGTTCATAATTTATTTATCAACAAGAAATTCATTCCAACATCTTCCTAAATAGGAAATTTACCTAAATTTAGAATGCAGTAGGTTCTAGTAGTAATTATTTCCTATCTAAGCGGTATTTTTGGACCGGTGCAAAGGAACCCCGAGTAGAGACTGAAACTGGCTTCTCCCAGTTTTACTTTTTTATGACTTTAAAACGTTTCACATTTCAATTTCAACTATTGCATCCAGGGACGTACACAGAGGGTGGGTCCTGGGGGTCCGGACCCCCGAAATCCTTACTTTTTGTAAATTTAGTCTAATTTTAGGGGCAATTTTACAATTTTTAATATAATTTAGCCTGAAATTGTGTTTGGACCTCCCCCGGAAAGGTTTGGACCCCTCCCGAAATAAATTCCTGCGTACGTCCCTGATTGCATCGAAGTTCCATTATCCACAGTAGTATTCTACGAAACTGACTTAACTTTGACGGAAAATCTTGTACGTGATATCTTTCAAATTTTGGCGGCCTTTACAGTGAGTGCTTTCCATACCTCTACAAGAATGAACCCTCTCGGTAATTAGAACTGATGTTAACCGCCAACATTATAGCCAAAATACAGTTAGATGTTCTATCTTACGGTGCCAGTTGAAACTTCCTCTTTTCTCTTCATGGTTTTGCCGACAGAGGACTGTGAAACTCTTTTCATATTTTGTGCAAAGTAACCCCTGATGTGCAAAGTACGGTATATACATTCGGTATGGTACGGTTCAAACATTTTTTTATTCAGTAGTTAGCTCCTCTAAAAAGTCACAGGCTGCGTCTCAAAGCTAACTAATAAGTCCTATTGCTATTATTATAATTGCAAATATCAATATCTAAGATTGCCTGAAGTTCTTTTTTCAATAGAAACAAATGAAAAAAAGAAGAAAAAGGATGCCTTGAGAGTAAAACGTAGACAAATTCACCAGTGTTCAGAAGCTATCTACAATGCACTGAGCAGAATGGGTCGGTGGGTTGTAATGCGTTGTTAAGTCAGAATGGATCGGTGGGCCAGAGTAGGTCCCGGTGGTTCGCCGTGGGTCACGTTCTGTTGACCCGTGGCCCACTGACCCACTCCATCTCTGGACTGCATATACGGATAAAGCAATCATATATATGTGTCTTAACCTTGCTGACTTTATTTAAACTCCTCTAGTTTAAGATAATTTACAAAAAATGCAAGAAACCAATTACTAATAACATATATAAAAATATAGAAATGTATTTTGAAAGAAAAAAGTTATCGGTGTACTCGACACTCGAACCCGCGCTGCCCACTCCAGAAGCAGACACCTTACCGAATTATCCACGCCACAACCTGTGACTTCTGCTTTTGAAGCTTTATTTATATTGCGTGTGTTACTTAACAATGCTACGAGATGTCATTACTGTTGCGACGACTTCCTTCAAGACCCGTTTCAAAAATTTACGAAATAACTCATTTAATCCTTAATCAATAATATATATATATATATATTAAATATATATATATATATACATATATATATATATATATATATATATATATATATATATATATATATATATACGTATGTACTATATATATATATATATATACAGTGGCGGCGATTGGACGTTAAAAGTGGGGGGCAAGACATGATCTGAATATTTCTATATCAATCTTAGTTTCCCTGGTTGTTTCTAACACTTTGACGAAAGGTTGTATAACTAATAGGATACTATATTTTTTCGGTTAAAGCACGATATATCGTATTTCATATTTTATTAAGTAAATTGACAAGGCTAGCGCAAATAGGTACTAGACATTTGTACTCTTAAATAACGAAAATGTAAGAAGAGATTTGATTCCTTGCTCATAAACATCTTAAAATTCTGTCTGGAAAATTGTGTAATCAGATTATTTAATTACAAATTTGCAAACCAAATAAATAGAAAGGATAATATTAATCATAGTAATGAATAACGAGTCTTGTTTTGTAGATGTTATACTGAAACTAGCGGTAATTGAACAACTTAATTTTTAATTCCAGACATGCTATTAAACGTATGTTATTACTCTTAGAAAATGAAAGACAGTAAATACTACAACCATGTGCTACGACATTTAAAGCAGTATTTGCTTTTGCAGCTTCCCGAAACATGTTCGTTGCCATTAGGTGCAGTTTCAACTTTCTTGGAATACATCAAAACACAATACTTAGAATCACTTCACACTCCTGCTATACAAAATAATCCTAAAACCTAGAATTATGTTGAATTCACTAAAGTTAATTGTATATACACTTACACCCCTAAACACACACCACTTCACTCGTATATTACATTACAAAATAATGAAAAAGGTAGTTGTTGTTTCTTATTACGCTCTTTTTAATCAATATTCCTTACTTTAGAAAGAAGAGAAGCCATTTTAAGAATTGTCAATTTTTGTTCAATTAAAGAATAGCTTGTGAAATACTTTTGTTTTTGCGAAATGTTCTCTCAATTAGTTTTAAAGCGGCTGACTAACATATCGAGCCCTTATAAGAAGGAAGGGGGTATAGAAGCAAAACCTGCTAAATCCAGTTTTGAATTTTGTCTGATAACGAAGAAAAAGTGATGCCTCATGTTTTCAATTGTTGAACAGCTTTTTTTGTTTAGTGGTTGATCTCATTAATTTGTATTAGGTAGGGACCACTAAACTAGAAAATTGTTCAACAATTCTGAAACATAAGGGCATCACTTCTTCGTTTCCTGACAAAACTGAAAATGAATTTAACAGATTTGGCTTCTATATCTCTGGATTGAAAATATGCTCGAATTTTTGGATTGTTTTCCGTCGCACTTAAAACGAAATTCCTCTACCTTTCTTAACTTCACGGGAAAACAACCAATACGTACTCATGCACCGGCAAATATTATATAGCACCATTTTTCTATGAAACAGTAATGCATACAAAAACTATATTTCCAAATAAAACTACGATATATACATTAATGGGTTGCTTCAAAAAAGTGGGGGGCAACTGCCCCCTTTGCACCCTCTAATCACCGCCCATGTATATATATATAATGTAATTATGTGTGTGTGTGTGTGTGTGTGTCTGTTGTGGGTTGTTTGTGTGTGTGTTAGTCCACCCAAGAGATTAATTCATAATAGGTTAATTTATTCTTGATTTAATCTAAAAGAACAAACGCTTTTAATGAAAACATGGGGGCTGTTGCTGTAGATAGCTAAAGGCCGTAAATAAAATTCAAACTTCAAGTGTAACTGGGGTAACTCACCGACAATGGCTGATTTAACACATTTGATAACAGCGCGTGTAATGGGTTATTTATAAACGCAGTTGATAGAGCCTGTGTAGATAAGTGGGTACCGTGTGTGACTGTCGTTCTAAGGATTCTGTGTTCGAGTCTGAGAATAGACTGAGTTACATTTTTTTTCAAGGAATTAAAAACTATAACTGATGTTCGCGTTTGATACTGAAAGAGATTTATGCTATGAAGGGAGAAAAACCAAGACAATACAGGGGGCAGGGGGAAAGACGGAGACTGTTTATCCTTAAGTGTTAAAATTTAATTTATTCCCATGTCTTTTGCTCTTTCCTTTCCCTCTTTCCTTCTTTTCTCATTTTGTTTAGCTTTACATACTTTTTCGGTCTCTACATGATGCGTATTATTCTTTTCGTTTCCTTTGCATTAATTCCTATCTCTTTGATCTTAAAGTGAATGGAATTTTTGCAGATTTATCTCGTGATTGTTTCTCTAAGTGATGCTCTCAGATAGTAATACTTTTTCCTCCAAATGGAGGAATATCCTGGCATGTTATGTTTTCGGGCATGTATTTGCTGTCATGTTGGTTGTCCAACTATCAGGCATACAGTGAAACTTTTCTGCTACTGGAAAAAGCTATCATTTCTTATGTATCCAACCTCCACTTTTTACAGTCGCTGACTGTACAAATATACGGAATCCTCTTGCTTACTACAGAAATCAGTATGGAGCATACGTTATTCGTATGCTAGATAGACACCGCTCTTAGATGTTACATCATGCTGTTGCAGGATGTCTTATATCAGTCTTCCTTATATTTTCATTATTGTTAGTGCTTGATGTTGGGATCCAGCCTGAAAATGTCCCACATGTTAGTATGTTGCTTATATCTCCGGAACTAATAAAGCAAAAACGGTGGGGTTTCAAGGAAAAATAGGCACAGAAAAGCACTAACACTAATCCCATCGCTAACGCTCCAAGTCTTTGGAAATTTCTCTCCCTTGGATTTCGTTTCTTATGACATATTTTATGTTCTTGTTTTATTTATGCTTTTAATAAACGGCATGACGCATCGCATTAGGAAAGTTAACTCTAACGAGAAAGTAGCATTGAAGCATTGTACTGAAAATAAAATGGATCATTCACTTCTTGTATGCAAATGTTCCTCAAGTGAATATCATCGTAGATGCATTCTTATTGCGAACACAAAACACAATAAGGGAAGGATATTCTGCCTTGGTGTACTATGTAAGGAAAAAGCAACATCGAATAGTGACTCAATTAAAAATAAATTTTAGGCTGATTATTAAAGAGTTATAGTCTTATGTCGACTGTGAATAGGAATCCTAATAAACCTAGCGTTACCATCCATAAGGGATGAAATGAGTTCTAGTGATGACGCTGATAAATCATGACAAGATACAGGTAATTTGTACATTGATTAAATTACCAGGACTAGAAGGTAATGTGACTACTCAAATGAAAGGACAAGTGAATAAAATACAAGTTAAAATTGAACAGTCAGACAAGGTAGGTTAGAAGAAAATGTAAATAATACAATCAGATTTAGTGAAAACTTATATCAAGAGAATGTAAATAACAAAATTGAACAGTCAAAACAACTAAAAGGAAATTGTTACACCTCATTATATCGGGAAATGTACCCACCATATTGAGACCGATATTCTTCGGTGCGTCATTACTTGCTCTTAATAAAAAAAGTGGTGGTATTCGGCCAATAGCCGTGGGCAATGTTTGGAGACGATTGCCGCCCAAAATAATTTGCAACAAGATGCGCAAATCACTAATCAACATACTATATCCACACCAACTAGGAGTCTGTGTTCATTTGGGGCGGAAGCCGCGGTACATGCAGCCCGCACATATTATTCTACTTCGCACACACAAGTGAAAGCATTTTTAAAAATCGATTTCAGAAATGCCTTCAACGAATTAATTCGAGATTCCGTGTTATTATCTGTTAAAAACAATTTTCCATAATACTTTTCGTACATCTCTGAATGCTATTCTCAGCCAAGCAACCTATATATAGGAGATAACACTATTCTATCATAGTGGGGCGTTCAACAAGGTGATCCTTTAGGCCCAGCGCTGTTTGCTTTGACTCTCCAACCAATTGCTAATGATATTAAAGCAGAGCTGAATGTCTGGTATTTGGATAATGGAACAATAGCTGGAAATACAGTCGTAATACCACAAACATTAGACAACATTTGTACACATGCATCATTAGTCGGCTTATTGCTAAATTACTCCAAATGTGAACTGGGATTCCTCGGTGCTACAGAAGAACAAATTAAGAACCTATAGGATATGTTTAATAAATCAGCACCTGATATTCAGCTCCTTACTCCAACTAATGCAGAACTTTTACGTTCAGCTATCTCAACAGAAGCACAGAGCAAAATGTTATTAGACAAGACCTCCAAACTAGAATTTTTTGTCACGACTTTCCAAGCTTTCAGCCCATTCTGCATTTTATTTATTAAGAACTTCATTTGGAATGCCGAGATTATTTTATTTCCTTCGATGCTCTCCATCTTGGAAGGAAGATGTCCTATTGAAAAAGTTTGACGATACTCTTAAAACTGGACTGGAGTCCATCCTCAATTGGTCTCTTGATACCAGCTCTTGGATACAAGCTTCATTACCAGTCAGAATTGGAGGTCTTGGAATCTGTCGCGCTACAGATATGGCTATTGCGTCTTTTCTTGCGTCTACAAATTACTTAACTCAGTTCGTACAGATTAGTACAATGTAGTACTCTGATAAGTTATGTATGATATAAAGAATAAGCTGTTTTGTATTCTGTGTGCAGTAAAATTAATTTTATTCGGGATTATATTTTACTGGCAGAATTCCCGTTCTTTGCACAGAAAGAATAATGTTTATGCAAAATCTTTTAAAATAAAGAATTGCATGAATGCTCCTATCAATTCGCTTGTCGAGCAACCTACAAGTCATCCAAGTAGTATAAGCGATCCACCGTAAAGGCAGAGCTCCTCCGTGGCTAAGCGGTTAGCATACGCGCCTTTGGCGTGGGAGACCCGGGTTCGATTCCCGGCGGGAGCTCATGTGGTTCGGATTCCACGTTAATCAGTAGGTCCACGTCTCATATACCCTCGCTGCTGAAAGGGACGCTAAACTAAAATCAACTCAACCCACCGTAAAGGCAATATGGTTCCCTGTAAAATCCGTACTATAAAGTGTGGTATTAGGTGTTACATTTAAAATAAGGAACAGCTACTTTGCCGTAAGAATATACAGTTACTCAAGAAAGTTCTATTTCACAAGTTGTATGAATTGAAATGGTACTGTTTTGCGTAAAGATTTTTGCTCTGTGAAACCCGGTTTGACAGGTGACACTATCTGCAAATTGTTTGGATACAAGCAAATCACTTTCTGTACTACAGTGAGAAGTTACGTAAATAATAAAGTAATAAGTTATAAGTTATTTTTAACATGTAGATGGTAAAAATATTTTCCTCTAGGATTATATATTATTAGCCCTTTCGTTAAAGAATATTATTTTTTAAAAATAATTAACAGCTAATTTTGCCGTAAGAAGAAAATACTTGCACTTACTAAAGAAAGTTCTACTAAATAACTTTCGTGAAGTGAAATTCAGTGGTGAAGAGAACCAATTTTAGTTGTGGTTAGTTTCGGTGTGTACAGAGAGCGCAATGAGAAAGAACACAGATAAAATGGCTAGAGGAAGTAAAGATAGAAACAAGGCAACAGGACTACGATTTCATTTAAACTTTTGTTCTTTTGCTTGGAATCCGCTGTGTCCTGACCCTCCGCAATCTAAGTTCCCTCCCCACAGTAGTTTAAAGAAAAAATAATCTCGGTTTTAAACAGCTCTTTGAAGTTTAAACAGCATAGAGTTTCCAGGGAAGTCTAGCCACAGGCCAGTTCGATCCTATCTAATATCTCAAGAGAAGTATAATATAAGATCTCTTTAACGTTAGGTCCTACGGACACTATAACAGATACCTCTCCCTAGCATTCTCCGAAGAATAACCGTTGGCTACTTGGTTTCCAGTTACGGCTAATTGATGGAACTCTGGGGACACATCCACTTCTCTAGTCCCTTTGGACGTAAGTGCTGTTCCAAGAAATCCTTCACGTCTATATCATTGTCACTTTTATTCGAAAACACACAAGAAAACTGTTACAATAGACAATGTAACATAATTTAATAGAGTTTATTCAATTTATTGACAATATGTCTTAACAATTTTTCTATCCAATAATTCTAATATCACTGATGTTTCTGATACTGTTTCATTACAACAATATAAGGTTAATAAACCATTTATTAGATCATATTTATTTTAAAAATCTGAGCACGAACTTTTACTGAATTTATTATATAGGTGAATTTGAAGAATAATTCCTGTAATTGTCTACTGCGGTTATATGTTCAATACAACTTAAGAATTGACAAAATAAGAAATTTGTATCTAAATACTAGTCATTACCTCAATGAATGTCTCGGTCAGCTTCTGTAGGCTTTTTCACAAAGCTCAAAGGAAGCTCAGACTGTCGCGTATAATTTGTATTTTACTCTGAGTTCAAAAATTGAGTGCGTATATATATTGTGAGCGTTATTACGGACTCAAGTTGAAGTTCAAGTGAGAAGAAAGTCTTATTTAGGATGCTAATTCAAATACTATAGTCATAACAATGGCAAGGAGTAAAAATGACGAAAGTACACTTCATCTAACTTTTTGAAAAATTGCAATTGGCAAATCTTGAAGCTAGTGTATATCACATTCTAATATTTTGGAGGCCCAATACTTTCAAAATCTATGTAAAATTGATTGAAATAAATCAAAATTATTGTAAGAGAGTATAGTGTTTTATCTGAAGGTCAACAAATGATCTTTTTAGTGACAATCATAGTACAACAACTACTAATACTTTTGGTATAAACATTCAAAGATATATTTCTAAAATATTACCATTGAATAATATCCTGTGCGAAATCAATGGACTTTCCAAAGATCTAGTTTTATGTTACGTTTCCTCATCTTCCCAAATTTCTCTTTCCAAACAACTTCATTACTAAAGCTTTATGAATTTTTCCAAACTCTCTTTACGAGATTTGTCTCTCAATCATTATACACATCTTGGTTTAAATAATCGAATGATATCCCGTGATATGTAGCTATTATACAAGTTACAAATTGGAATCTTCTCTATTTCCCTCTTTATGTCTCTATTTTGGAATCATATATTTCTTGCAAAACTAACAATGGAAGGACATGAACCTGTCACCCGGACATTCGAATCAAGCCTAGTCCATTCGATAAACATAACACAGATATGTTCACGCACAAAGAATTACGTGCCATGGACAACGGAGTAAGTTATATTAACCCTGTTAGTATAAAGATAATGGTTGATTCGCAGTGAAATAGCTATTGTATCAACACTGTTCATTGGAAAACCATGGCTTATAATTCATTCTCTTCAGTATGAAACAAGGTTCCCAGAGGTGCTCTGTATTGGGCCCCGTAACAGATTCAAACACGGAAAATTGGGAGGATGTCCGGAAAATTCCCTCCGGAAATCCCTCCCATCAACTTTGGACACCTCTGGAGTAGACCCGGGTAAAATCACACAACACAAATGTATCTCGAAAAGTACTATGGGAGATAAAAATGTGTATACCAAGTTTTGCAATGCTAGAGAAAATAGGTATTAGGGGAAAGCGTGTATTGGTATACAAACTTTTCCCTCGTATCTATTCCATTTACGACTTTCTTTATACTAACACGGTTAATGGGCCCCTGGGGCTTACTCCGTTGTCTATGGCACCTAGTTTTTTGTGCATGAAATTATCTTTATTATGTTTATCAAATTCACATCCGGTCCTGGTAAGATATTCGAGTTCTCTGTAACTAAGGGGTCGGTTTTTAAGCCAATATCGAAATTTTCTAATTTGTCGAGTATCTATCCCGTCTCTAATGATTTTTCTGATTACTAAATGATTTTTGCGCCACTATTTTGTTCTACTCTATCATCGACTCCTCCTGAAAGAAGGCACCTTCTTAATATCAATTTGTAAATCATTCTTCCTGATATGAGTATATTGAGATACACGAACACAAGTTGAGAATAAAAGCAAAACGCTTTTGGGATAATCATCCACGACCGTAAAATTTATCGTACATTAAAAAAATGTAATATTTACCTGATTCCAGACATTAATTCTGTTAATCATCTTTGAGTGATAAGTTCTACTTTCATTATCATTATGCAGCTTGCGTAATTAAAATATATTAAGGAATATTAAAGCAGTGTTGAACATACATCACAATTATACTTAATGTATAATGAATTGTTGTGTATGTTTATTCAGTGACATGGTATTGTGAATTAATCAAATAATAATTTTAATAAAGGAAAAACGAATAATATGATCGCTTTTCTTCGTTATAGGATTATGAAACCAATGAAATATCAAACGTAAATTCTTTTATAGTTTTAATTGTGTGTATCTTACAAATATGACACATTGAAGAGAAAAAAAAACTAAATCGTGAATGGGGATATCGCTAGCTTCAATTGTAATCTTGTAATTTAATAATTTAGTCAAAATATGAAATTAAAATAAATTAATGAAATTTGCAAATGCTTTGTGTATGTTTTTGGATTAACAAATTCATATCGGACTTCCGAAGAGAAAAAATATATTTTTAATGACCTTGTCAATAGAGACAACTTCCAGTCACGACCCCTCTTCAGTTTTATTAGAAAGAGGAAATGAAAATGAAAAAAAATGAAATGAAATCTTTGAGTTTTACGTCCCACGGTTATGCCGGTTAGGCAGTGAATGAAAGAGTGAGAAAGAAGAGAAGGAGGTAGAAGGAAGGAGGAAAAGAGAAAGAGGAAAAGGAGACATGTGGTAAAGAAATTTGAATAATTATTAAAAAGGTTATTCATATTCGAAGGTTATTACTTGGAGATCAATACTGAAGTGATCCCGAAGAGACACACGTTCTCTCATACTACCCCGACCTGCATCCACGCAGTTGCACAAGTGGGAGCTGCCCTAACCCAGCCCAGGTGACTAGAAGTTTTAATTTAATTGTTTGTCTATTATTTCGAAATGTTAAATAATCTGTATCCAGTATTTGAACTTTTGTAATGGAGATCGAACACACATTTGAAACAGCCAAGAGAAAAAAAATCAAAGTGTATATTTTCCACAAACAGAAGTTTTGAGATTTCTAAAAGACTGTCGTTATTCCGGCTCAGCTGTTATTTTGGCTTTTTTCCTAGAGCCGATTTAAACTACCCTAGAGTCGGTTGTCTTTCATGATCTCCGTCATACACTAATACATATAAAATACTATTATACATTTATTACGAACATTATCACAGTAAATCGATATTAAATGCTACCAATTAAGACTAAATTTACCATTCATTCACACACCCTCAGATACATAGAGGTTAAAGCATTAACACGGATAATAATAGTTTTAAGAGAAACCATCTAACTAAAATTTGGTGAACATTTATTACATTTAGTGAGAAATTAAGAAACAGAATTTTATAAACATGCAATAAGTATACATATTAACGTATCAATTTATACATAAAGTTGAATACTAGTAATGTAATAGTATATAGACATATTAATATATATATTTATTAATAGACCGCTTGAAGAAAAGAAAAAAATATTTTATTTAACTTTTGGTAAAAATGATATAGATTCGTGAATAAGTTTAATATGCAAAATGATGAATGTAAAGAAAAAATCTTAATATGATTATTAGTAATGACTCTTTATCTCATTTATGAGCATTTTGAAAGTAATTAAAACGAGTCCTTTCTCGTACTTTCAGAGTAGCTATAATAATATGCATATTTTCGAAGCACCAATTCTGGTGTCCACACGTCTTACTTTTTGCATTTCTTATATTCTTACATGAGGATGTATATACGTTAATCATAATCAACACATATTCGGTTAGTAAAAATATTTATCAATACACTTCTTCCATTTCTGGGTTTTAAAAAAATCAGTCTCGTCACTCGCATCACGATGACTATGTTACGTATTCTGTCATTTGCTTACTATCATACTCACTACCTTTCAAAAGATATCGGTTTGTATCACTAGTTACACAATTTTTCGTTAGATTTGCACTATGTATATGTATGCAAGTGAATTTTCCATATTCAGAAGGACTTTCGTTTTTATTGTAAACACAGCTACTAAGGTGGAAACACTGGTGAAGTTTGAGGATTCGTATGGGATGGATGGAAATTGAAAAGTAGTTCTACAGAATGATTTTTAGTCAATAATTTGAGGGTTGATTTAAGGACATATTAGGGTTACGATGACCTGCCTAAATCCCATGCTACATGCAGTTAGTATATTACAGTCAATGCTTTTTGTTACATATATTACTTTTAACATTACAAAGTTTCCAGAGAATATCTAACATGTGGCGGTATTATACAACTATTCCATTTTATATTTATCGGATATTTCGTAACACTGGCGACCAAGAACCGTTCGGGGTCGGTACTAAAACCTTTTACACATATTTATATACTCAATTCAATATTATACATTTTACTTCAATATTATATTCATATTCCACGCATATTCATATATTTATATTAGGGTGGTCCAAATTTATATGGGGAAAAGTAAATTTAGGAATTTCTTTGGACTCACCCCCTAAAATGGTTCCATATGGAACCAAATTAAGCCAGGAGAAAAATTAGATCCATTGAATAGTTTTAAATGGTGCCCCAAGCGACCTAAAATTTTCAATGCGTTTACAATACATAGTGTATGGGGAAAAGCTAGAATAAACTCTCGTATATTAGAAACGGCTCAAGGGAATGAAAAGATATCTTGGATAATGGAACTAGAGGAAGAGACAAACCTAATATTGTATACGTTATCATGGCGGCCGTCTTGAAGTCCGCCATCTTGAATTCAGATCAAAATTTTTAAATAGGTAGAGCGACATGTGACATATCTTTTTGAGGTAACATTTCACCAATCTGGTATTATTTTCAAGTTACCTATATTCATGTAAGAGTTATTACGTGTGAAAAACAAAATGCTTCACGTAATGTTATTTTATTGCAGTTATGGAACACAGATATGTAAGAATTTTGGAAGTCTTATACATAAACTGAAACAAACTGTTTGTTTCGCTTTGAATACAAGTAGTTTTTTAATCAAGATGATTCATAGACCATTATGAGGAAAAAGAAAAATTATAACTTGGAAGAAATTGAAATATTCCTTATTTATGTAGTATCTTTTTGGTAAGTTATAAATCTTATTTGCTACATAGTTCACTTTGTCGCATATAAGAAAAGATTGTCTGTGGGCCTTTATTATCTGCAAAAAAACTGTTTGTGCTCCTCATTTTTCGTAAGAACGTTGTTGTAATCTTCTATTAGTTACACTCCCCATTCTGCACACCGTTTGTTACGTGGATGAATTAAACTATTGTCTTTCCTTGAAGATAGTCATTGCTATTTGGCCATGAAATCGGATCACACTCAAGAAACCCTTTGGGTATTTTAAATCTCTCGAGGAAAATTTGTTTGTTGTAACAAAATCACTGATTTCTCTTTTCACAAGAATGTTTATGGTATCATCTCTTGCGTCAAGCCTCTTTGCTGCTTCACGGTTTCCCCTTATAGTTTTAATTCTTTCAACCATTTTTTGCTTTTCCATTATGGTAACTCCATCATCAAAAAACCGCAATGCTACGTGTTCCTCCGTCAAGTAGCAGAGTCGGGGTGAAAGTTTAGAAAGAGCCACTTCAGATAAATCAGCATCTATTTGTCTTTAACTGTACAAATCTTTCAAAAATTGTAGATCTTGTAATAGTGAATGGGATGTTTGATCACATTTAAGCCAACTGTGAACATATAGTCGGATCAGAAAGTACATACTCTCCGAAGACCCCTTTCTATTTGCTTCGTTAAACGAAATTGTTGGCGAAAGAGAAATATTTTAAATAGTAGCTTGTTTTTCCCATCCACCTTTCATGGTGAATTGCTCCAGGTAAACGAAAGGAAACTCCTCAAGGAGGTATGCCACCCAAGAATATGATGGTCAGTTCTAAAAATTCCCTGTAATCTTCTCTGCAGTGTCCTGCTTCTACAAGTTTGATACAAAATTCAACACTTCATATCTTACATCGCAAATATTGTTTGTCACATCATCATAATCAATTCCTGAAACAAAGTTAGTGTAATCTATTCTAGACCACTCGTTCTGAAAACACAACGAAAACACTCGAACGAAACACAACAGTTATCAAATACACATTTTAAAACTAATTCATAAATGTGGTGTCTACAAGGAAGGTATAGAAGGTTATTTTGGAGCTACTGCTCTAGCAGAATGCAAGCACCGTTGACAAGATCTATATTGCAAGGAGTAGTGTCACAATAAACTACCTGCACGAACTTTACCAAGTTCCATTCTTCAAGCGAATGTACTATAGTAGAATCAATATGTTCTTCTCTTGATGACGACAAAATGGAAATACCAATTAACTTTTCATGACCATCTCCTGTAATAATTATTGAGAACCTGCCGGCAGTCTCTCTGCCAGTCAAATTCAGCAGTAGTTTTCCGTTCCAATGCACAACTAACGTACTTGATGCACTCTGAAATTGTTTCTTGTAGCTCTGTGCAACTTCACTACAGGTTTTCTCTCAGCATCGGTGAATGGAAGACCCACTTATTGCTTATTCCTCTACATTATGGCCTAATGCCTCTGCCGTCGCTGTCAGAATATGTACTGCTGCTCTATGAATGATCTTTTATCGATTAAGAGCAACACCAGTCTTTGAGTAATAAAATTAGTTTTTCCCCCTTTTACATCTCTTGGACGGTCCGGGCACACAGGCATTCGTATTTACATTTTCTCTAACATTCTGAACTGGGTTTTCCTCTTCATTACTTCAACTGCCCCATGTCTTTTGGTGTATAAAGTTGAAACAAATGATTTTTAGAAGTGCATTTTCTTTCGCGTTCCTCATTCGTTTTGAAGCCGTGCATATCCCTTTCGTTCTTTTCACGCCAAACTCACGTCTTTACTTTTAGTCGTGTAAGAATTATTAATCTGAAAACTAGAAATCTTTTCACAGGTAATAATTCTTACATAACTAAACCTATCTTTAAAATAGTGCCAGCTTTGTGCTTCTGGTGAAACGATACCTCAGAATGATATGTCACATTACCCTCTTTCTATTTAAAAATTTTGACCTGAATCCAAGATGGCGGATTTCAAGATGGCCGCAATGGCAGCTATACAAAATTAGATGTTTCTTCCTCTATTTCTATTATCCAGGGTATCTTTGCATTACCTTTAGCCGTTTCTAAATTACATGAGTTTATTCCAGATTTCCCCCATATACTATGTACTGTAATCGGATTCAAAATTTTAGGTCGCTTGGGGCACCGTTTAATATTATTCAATGAAGCTAATTTTTCTCCTGGCTTAATTTAGTCCCATATTGAACCATTTTAGGGGGTGAGACCAGCCCGATCTGAAAATTTATGTTTATGGACCACCCTAATATATATATATATATATATATATATATATATATATATATATATATATATAATTATTTAATCTTTCAAATTAATAGCCTCGACAAATTGAATTTGTAGGTTGCAACACTTTACATGAAAAATATCCGACATATCACATATATACAAATTTGACTAATTACCCGCGCACAATGATAAAATTAGCATTGTCAAATATTTTATTTAAACTGACAGACATCTGAAATAAGCGGCGCCAATGAAATAAGCTAGGACGATAAAACTACAAAGATAAGTGGTCGAATTTCAATATATAACAATCCACAGCCAAATATGATTTATATGCCGAAAAGAGTTGGCCTACCAATACTTAGCCTAAGATAAATATCTCCAAGCCCACAACCAATTCCAGTCGGCTGAGACCTTGGAGACTCCGTTCCTACCGGGAAGTCAGTGTGATTTCTTAATATAGGATTTCAAACAAAAATATTCGACCCCTCAGGAACTAAGAAGAGTTCGAAGGAAAAAATGGAAAACTAGACTAAAGTCGATAAAACAGAAGGAATCCTAATGCAGGCTTGCCAAATTTATAAAAAAATAAATAAACTAAATTTTGTACTAGTTAGTTGTCTGCCAAATCTTACTAGTCGCTCCCAGTCCACAAGATTCGCTACTACTTGAAGCGTCAACTAATTTCAAAACACTATATCTACTAGAAATAGAAGAAATGAAAACTCATGGACATTGGGGTTTTGTGGGGCTGATACAGTAATACAATATTCTACTGTAATTAATTTTCTATATTATTCGATCCTATCCACTTTATCACCTTTGCGAATCATAGTAAACATAGCTTGATTAGGTGACATAAAAAAATAAAGTTGCAGAGTAGTATCGCAAACGTAAACTGAACGAGTACTTTTAAATTGTATCAACTCGGTAAACGGTTATTCTATTTTGTAATTAACTGGAAAAATATCCTGAAACATTTGCTATATGACTATTATTCGTATTGTCAGGCAGGTTGATGAGTTAACTGGTATGTTTACTTGTCAATGTCAAGCCACGAAGTGAAAATACCATCTATCATTTTACGTAACTCACTATTCTCATACAAGATTCTAACGTAATAATTAATGTGCTAAAAAATTATCATTATATATACACAATCAGTATCTTGTAGCAAAGTTTACCACTGGGCATGTATATACATGAGTGTCCTATTATTTATTCATACTTTCTACCATACACATCTAGATAACCTTTATATTATGATTGCTCATTTATTTATTTATGTGTATATTTTTCTCTATAACCTCGATTTAGTTTCGGACACCCTATATCAATACGCCCGAGACTGTTCAAAGCAGTCTCACTATCTATATTAAAATAAATTATTATAGCACATTAACTAATACTGATTTTATGTGAACTGAATATGAGTTTCTTTCACAACAAACTATTATATATTTCACTTCACGGCTTCGAATTTATTCTATATAAAACTATAATTCAATATTATCGACTACATACAATTGTATTTCGGAAAATGTCAACAATGAAATCGTTCACAGAAAACAAAGGAAAGAGAATTCGTAACAGCAGCCTGGCAACAAAAATAATGCCACATAGACAAACATTGGAAATAAGAATTGGTCAGAAAATATTTCATCACAAAATCTTATATATGGACTTCGCTGGAAAGATCTGACAAAGGATGTATGCTAACCTTGACAGCTAGATATTTATGAAAACTGGTACCCTGAATAATTGTGGATCACTAATAATAATGGTGATAGTCACTCGGTGCGGAAGTGCCTTGTTTACACGCTACGTATATACATATATACCAGTGAGTGAGTGGGTGAGTCTGTGCAGGCAGAGATATACCCCCAAAAACACCGTAAAATGGCAGCAAATGAAAAATGTGTGCAGGTAACGATACTTACGGGAGCTGAACACGTGGCCAAGAATACGGTAGTTCCATACCAACAAAAACTTATAGTTTTACAAATATAACGTACACCATTTTATGGAATTAAAACAATTGGCTTAAACCTTAAAAGAAAATGAGCAAATGGCCGGTTTTCAGTATTGATAAATAAAGGATATATGAAGCTCTGAAGTTGAGAAATTATGGGATCCGTACAGAGAAATAAAAAATGTACAAAACAAGACTGCAGAAGTAACAAATGTACAGTACAGAGTAAACCTTAGCGTATACAGCATTCACAGCATGCACGGCTCGATACGTCAATCGAAGTTGCTGCTAGGACGAGAAATTTACGTATTTTGCCATCCTATCTATGGCTCTTCTGCTGTAAGTATTGGTGTATTATGTAAAAAAAAAAAGTCTTGTGCCTGTACATTACTGATAACGTGTATACATTGTGTTTTGTCTTCATCGTTGTTTCCCATGCTAACGTTTCCCATACTCTTTACCGACACCTATCGCACGTCATTAATCTTCGTGAATCTATTCTGATGTACTTCCTTATCATACATTTTTTACCTTTCGTGCCACAGCTTTTATGTATTCTTTTCAGGCGTTACTATGTCGTTTCTGTGGTTTGGAAGGCATGCAGGATTTATGCAGTGTTGCAACCCCAAGACAGTACATTTTATAGCTATCTGGAACGTTTCGAGATATCGATTCCACCAAAATGTGATTGGAATTGTTGCTCTACAGAAAGACTTGATGTTCAGAATTCCGCATTATGTCACATGTGACTTCTTCTTTCTATGGCTACTATAACATGTGCCTTTTAATTCGGGTGAATCCTGTATCAAGCCTGTTACTCACTGGATATTGTACATGCTGTAGTTTACTCCCTATTGTACTTTTGTTCCGTCTGCATTCTTGTTGTTTTGCACTTTGTTCCTTTCTCAATACGGACTCCATAATTTCTCAACTTTAGAGCCTCATATCTCCCTTATTTGCCAACACTTTGCTTATTTTCTTTAACGTGTTATACCAGTTGTTTTTATTTCATAAAACAGTATAAGTTTTAATTGTAAAACTATAAGTTTGTGTTGGGATGGCAACACTGCTTGCGCTACACTACTACCGTGTTCTTGGTCACGTATTTCCCTCCCGTAGGTGTCACGTTACCTGCACACATTTTTAATTTTCTGCCTTTTTACAGTGTTTTTGGAGGTATAACTCGGCACAGACTCCCCGATCACTGACTGGTATATATGTATTAACATAGTGGGTAAACAGGGCATTTCCGCACAGAGTGACTATCACCGCTAAAATTAGCGATCCACTATTATTCAGGTACCAGTTTTCATAAATATCTAGCTGTCACGGTTCACATAAGTCCCTTGTCAGATCTTTCCAGCAAAGTATATATATAAGATGTTGTGCCAAAATATTTTCTGACCAATCCTTATTTCCAACATTTAATAAGTAAATAACAATCATACGATCGTACCGCACATAACACATAAGCATATTTGCGTACCTACATTTTGGTAGGCGTTTTTTACATATATATTGGCGATTTTGCACGTAAATGCATATATATAACATGCACCACATGTTATATATATGCATTTTATATACATATATATAACATGTTATATATATACATGTTATATATATATATGTTATATATAACATGTATATATACATATATATACATGTTATATATATACATAGGACGTATATATATATATATATATACGTCCTATGTAAATAAAGGTAAAATTCTGACGTAAGTGTGATGGTATTATGTGCTAGAGAGTTGAAATATTATACATTATACATAACACAATCTAAGGAATTTTTAAAATATTTGGCCAGAAAATCTGATATTTGGGGTAATCTGAAAATGATGTTACTTATGCTATTGTTTTGTGTACGAGATGACGCTAGTATTCGAAATCTCAAGGAATAAGTGTAGCAAATATTCAAGCGTAACGTCATTTTGCAATTGGTAGTTAAAACTGGTGAATCTAAAAAAGAAAAAAAAAAAAAAAAGATGGAATTCTTATAATCAGAATTAACGTACTACACAATGATGGTGAGTGAACTTAACACAAAACTGTACTAAATTTTACAATTTTATTCCTAACAGTAAATTTGTGAACAAGACATACTATATGAAGATCAATAGTCAGAATATAGTTCATTTGCATTTGTTATGGAAATTTTGATGTCAGATTTTTCTCGGAGTGGGAGACCAATAACACAAAATGTGGATGGCATTCTGACAAAACTCGAACAATACTACATGTAAACAGTCATGATATTAAGAATGACCTACACGTCAAACAGTGTCAGGCCTTTAGAAAAGTGGGTAAAACAAGAAGCTCGCCGTGTTGGTACCACATGAATTGACACAGAAACATTTACTCGATTTAACTTCCAATAACAAATCTCCAGCGAAACATAAGGAATTCGAATCATTTCTATAGCGGTTGCTTACATCAATGTGCGAGAAAAATCATGATACATACGAAAAGCTCCATAGTCTATGACAAAACCCATATTAACTCCTACGAGATTATGCTCTGGGTTTGGTGGAATTGGTCTGACGTCGTGCAACATGAACTGTTGCCCCTGGCCAGAACGATATATTCGAACCTGTACTATCGACAGTTTGCGCGAGTGCACCAAGCAGTAGAATGAAACGGGCGGCATTGGTCAACAACTTATTGGGACATCTGAAGAACTCCACGAATGTTGTTAAGTTAGTTTCAATAGAGACCTATGAAAACTATCTGTTAATTTATTGAACAGAAATAGTACAAGTACTATGGAGACGACATTTTGGTATTGCAATAAAAATGGGAGAAGATAATCGAGCACATTGTTTATATGTGGTTTGATAACGTTACTTTTAAATTATTATAATTTATTTTCACTATTCACCTCTAAAGCCTCAATACATTTTAGAAAACCTGACACAAGAAACTTACGCTAGGGCAATTTCATGAGACTTTAACGAAAACATATTTAAACACAAGTGACGCAATAAAACGTTCAAAATTGTAATCATTTAGTAAAAGCAAGATTAGGTCCGATGGAGAAGCTACCTCAAGAATAATACTCATATACAATATTTTCAAATTTGTGACGAAAGTTGTATTAGAGTGATGAATACTTTTTGTAGGTGCATCCTTTGCATTATAACAATTGAATATAATAATCGGATCCACATGATTTTTGCAAACAATGTAGAGTGATCTTTTCCAACTGGAACATGTGAAAATCTCAAATTCGCTAAAAGAAATGGCCCTACCTGGTTCTTGCGTCCAACCTTTCAATTATATTTTTAATTTTACTTTCCTAGATATTTTAGTTTGGTATGTTTTGTTACATAAGCTGTCTGCTCTACAGGTTGTAAAGAAACTTTGCATATTGATGTTGCAATAAGTTTCCCTTAGCCATATTTTAAATTTTAATTACATTGTGATTATCATAACTTCTAAATCTTAGGATAAAGGAGTGGGTTGGAAAAACATAATGCCACATATTTTAAGTTTCTAGTAAACTGGAAAAGAGGGTTAAATATTCTCACACAATTTAGTGAACGACACATACCAAACAAGCTTTCCATGACCTCTGGAGGTACATTTTCGAAATTAAACTAATACGTACTGTTCTGCGATTCGATTCCAACCCATTCCACCTAATAACTTAATTTCACCGGAGTTGGCGCTTATCATTATGTTTTTCCGAGTCGCTCAAATTGCATGGACGTTTTCGTCGTTTCATACACTATAAAATTTCAAAACTCATCAGTAAAATTTCAAAAACTCATCAGTAAAATTTCAAAACTCATATTTACTTGAAAAAATCAATAATAACAATAAGAAGAAGAAGAAAAAGAAGAAAAACTATTTTCCATTTGCATATTAACAATATCCTTTCTCCAATCCTAGAATATAGTTTAGGAATTACTCTATATCAACTCTCCTTTTGCTAGTCATTCGTTATTTAATAAAAAAACAGTACTTTCACTTTTATTTTCATGTAAGTATATGGTATTAAGCAATATGAATGTTTATACTGTCAAAGGCAATTTGACAATTCTCGGATGCTGGTCGACAGTGGATGTAGAACCGATGGATAACTATGCTCTTCGCAATTCTCCTACCCAACGGTAAAAAACGGCGGCATAAATGTCATTATGTAAGAGCAATTTGGAAATGTGATCATAGTAACGTCATTTTTTCGATGGGGTATATCAACGTTACTAATTACATTGAGCTGTGCAAGATAAATTACTAACCTTCATTGAAATAGGGGATTTGTAACGAGACACAATACAATTTAAGAATGACAAACACCATGTCATATGACGGTCATAGCTCGTCACCCGCTGGATAATTCTAAATTGGGTTCAAACTCTGCTGTTGACCGAAAAATCCCCGACAATTAATGTTTACCATCTCTTATAACTAAAATTGGAAATATCATTCAGAAAAACAAACAACAGCTACTTAAAACATTCTGTTATGAGTCGTACAATCTGTCACAGGGCGTCAGCGGCACTTACTTAAAACCAAGTCAAATGAGATTGAAGTCCGTCCGAAAGATCTCAGTCTAGTATTAAATCCAGTATCATAAATGTGTCGTTCTATAACAGTGTTCGCAGCGAAGCTCATAGTCTCATTCTTTAGGTGTCTATTTGCTTATGCCAGGTTATTATAGCGTTATAATATAGGATCAGTTTCTCCTACTTTGTAGTTTTAACTCATAAAACAAAAAAGTTAATTTGAAGTTAAAATTAGATCGTGATTGATATTTTCTGAACAAACTAGTGTTTTGGGTAGAGATCAAAAGTCTGCTTATAATGTGAGTCAGTGAACTTAGAGGAGAACATGATATTATCACAATAGTTGGTAATGAGCAAGTGAATATAATGTATTGTTCCGTAGCCCGCTCTAGAGGTCCTGGATTCGATTCCCTGCGATATATCTGCATAAAGAAGATTTTATTTATTTATTTTTCTTAACTATTGTAGTCTTGAGGCTCAGTGAGCATGCTGTAACCTCCTCTTTTTTCTGTTAACAATAAACACTGGCACACGAGGCAAATTTCCTTTCCTACCGAAACTTCCGCAAGGTTAGTTAATTTCCTACTTCTGGATTCCTTCATCATTTCCTTGTCTGTCCCGATTTCCCTATAGGTCTGCATTATCGAAGAATGCTAAAATATTGATTTAGAAGTTCCTGTTTTGGTTGTCAACAAGGAAGATATAACTTGCTGAGCCGTGTGTCTTCCGTGTAATTAGTTTGATGCCGCACTCAAGCCTTTTGCTTAAACGCCAGAATTTCTTTTCCGCTTGTGTGGTCAATCTCCGGATACATTTTGCTGAGGATCGAAGCTGACGTTTGTTTTTCATCACAAGTATGGGAGGTGCTAGTTTGGACACCATCTTCCCATATTTGGGATTTGGGGGAGGATAGAGTCAGAAATGAAAAAAATGAAATCTTTGAGTTTTACGTCCCACGGTTATGCCGGTTAGGCTAAAGGAGACGGTGATGATGAGAGATGAGTGAAATGGTGGAATGAAGAAAGTGGGAGGAAACGGGAGAACCCCGAGAAAACCCACGAGCACGGAAGGATAGAGTCAGAGTTTCAACCAACCCTAAGAAATGGAAGATTAACAAAATCAGGAGGGTGTGAAACATTCGGGGTCTTGGCGATCAGTTTGTTTAGGAGAAAATGCGTGCTCAAAGAGGGTCCTTTCTATCCATAGCACGATGGGACTTCATCTACTACAAAAAGTAAAGTGCCTATACAACAATCAGAAACGAATACAGCAAATGTATTTTTAATCCGTTCAAATATAATTCTTGCCTTAACCTTTCCTTTATAACTTGCCGTGCCAAATATTTAAAATTAATTTGAATTGTGTTTTATTTCTAAACTTTATAACAACAAGCTACATTCCCATAGCTATTAGAAGAAGTAGTAATTTATTAGATCCTCAGTTCAAAGTTTGAGTCTATTTGTTGCATTAATTTTAGTAGGAAAGAGCAACACTACCATTTCATCTGAACCGAAAAATGGTAATGTTTCAGTATGCTTTCTTCTGTCCAGAAAATATCTTTCAAGTAAACATTTCCCTACATACGTTTTAAGTGAAAGGACTTCCTAAAATACAGAAAAATGTCATTCTACAATTTCATGAATGCGTGTTGCTACTACTTTACAGATTGTGAAGCCTGCGGGAGTGTCCCGAACTGCAGAAGACACGAACACATTTTCACAAACTATATCATGTATTTTATATACTTATTCGACGAATAACATGAACCCGATCAGAACAGCGACACTAATTTTAATTAACGGGTGCTTAATTATTTTCTGAGGAATAGATCGGAGATGGAAAGAGCCCACTCACATGGGTCTTATATGGGTCTCTGACTTATATGGGTCTTTACATATAAAAAGCTTTGGAGGTTAAAAGAAAGGGTCACTAACATTGTTTCATGTACCGTATGTTGTGATCTCATACATTGTACTTGAAGCACTTAAACTTCACATTAATATATATTAGGTTAGAAAATGAGCGCCTAGCCCCTTTTCTCTTTTGCCGTTGACTTAATACATGTATTTCTGTGACTTGTAGAATCCCCACCTGTAACTGGGAATTGCACTTTTAATGAGGACTTTCCAGAAATAGAGTATAAGAAAGAAATAAACATATCCACATATATTTCGGCATTTTTATTTTTTTAATTGCTTATTCAACTTATATTATTCTTTTACGAGAAAAATGCATCAGTTTAAAATAGTGACGCTACATTTATTCAAGACACTTCAGTATCTAACTCCTGTACCAGTTGAAGTAAAAGTTTGTATCTTCGAATTTCATATTTCTTTATCGATAGGTTTGTAATTAAGGCAACGTATTGAGGATTCTTTTTAACACCAAAAGACAATGATTTGTGTAGTGAACTAAACTTTTAATCAAATAAGTTCATTCAGTGCAAGTTATTTGCCAAAAGAAAAATGTAATACTGAGCTGACGAAATAATAGTTGAATATGTCTATGAAATATCTTTCAAATTCTATCTCTACTCTTCTTCGTACTAGTTATTTTTCAATAATTACTTTGTAAACAAGTATCATCAGACCATTTAGAGTTTAGGGTGAAAACATTAATGTGAAACTATTCATTTACGTTCTGAAGTATACAATAACTTTTTTTTTCTAAAATGCTGACAAGCCGACACAGACAAACCACTTGTTCCAGTGGCTATTATCATCAACTATCATTTGTTTATTTTAAGCGTTCGTTCGAGCGATATTTTTGAAAAAGATAAAGAGTGGGTGGAAACAGCTAGAAAGGTAATGTAGCATGCATGAAAGGAGAGACACACATATAGTCATGCACTTTACAAAAAAATGGGTCAAACAGTAATTGTAATCTCTTATGTCTCTTTTATTTGTAGGCGCGTCTTCTACAGTGACAGCAGAAAGGTACACAATTTATATTGAGGTTTTGTAATTCACAAAATTGTGCATTCATGCTTCAATGTTCAAAGTAACAGAGATAATGTAAACAAGTAAATAGTATTTTGCTAATTTTCGCTGAAAAAAGGGAAGTTTAAATTTGAAAAAAGAAATATTAGATAACTACAGCGCATAACAAAGGCGGTAGTGAAATAGGAACATGAAGGTGAAGGTTATAAAATGAACCATTTTGGAAACATCAAAGTTCAAATTTGGCTTGTTCAGCACTCGCAATTGGATTTTCGCTAACTGCCACTCGAACCCTTGTCATCATTGTATTTGTTAGTCTTTTCTTCTGCCTTTAACCTCCCACTTCGCTTTTTTGCTCTTCTTGTTAGCTTTCTGCCTCTCATCCCTCTCTTCTCTCTTTTGTTCTTTTTGGACATAAAAGAATTCCTGTTCATTTACTTATGTTCACCTTCTCTTTTGTTCCTAAGTTACTTTAGTTTGTCTTTCTCTTCTTAAGCGTGTACACATTCCGCCTCTGATACTTTAATTTTGTTTCGAAAATAATTCTTTCCTTTTCAACTCCAGAGAATTTCAAATAAAGGAGATGCAAAAATGGGAGGAATTTAAAAGTTAGTTTAACTTTGAAAATACCATTCTTGGAATTTATTCAGTAATTATATGTTGGAAGGTGGACTGCCTGCTAAAAGATTAAAACACTTCTAGACAATGCGCATGCATATATATATATATATATATATATATATATATATATATATATATATATATATATATATATATATATATATAAGAGAGAGAGACAGAGAGAGAGATAAATATAGATATATGAACATAAAGAAATATATGTCATTTTTGGTCGTTTTCTGATTCTTCGCTCCGGTAGTTTGCAAGACAGATATCAATATGCTGTGAAAGTTGATAATGGTTAATTATAAATTCCGTAAGTTCCGTATTCCGTATATATAACCATCATTATAGATATAATGTGTTTTTCTTTGAAGAGAGAATTGTCTCTTACAATATAATTCCTAAGAGGTAACACATGTGAGTGAAATGAAATTTATAACCGCCCAACCACAGTTCAAGGAATTCTCTTTGCACAGTAACTCGCTCTGCGCACTTTGACATCAACGAGGCACAATAGTGCTTAATCAATGTTCTCTTTTCTTTTTTGGTCGTTTATTGAAGTTCCAGTGTCTGGGTGATCCGTACACCATTCCCCTGGAGCATTGTTCCATGTATTGAACAGAGGATCCATGTACTGAACAGAGGATACTGTACTGATCTTGCTGTTACAACGTTTGATGCATCTTTACTGTGAGAAACGTATATCTTTAGTTATGAAATAGTGAAAAGAAAAAAAAAAGTCATTTCTGGTTTTGTTTGAAGAGAAAGTAGGAAGATTCTCCACCGCCACAAATTGAGTTGTAAGTTTTCAATTAATATATTATTTCTTTTAATCATCTTATCTATATACAGGGTCGATCATTTTATATGCCCTTGAAACATTTACAGTAATGGACAAAAGCCTGAAATTTTGTACTATTCAAATATCGGCAAGGAAAAATTGTTTGTCATACTACGCAATACCCCAAGGTTAACAATGTTGCCAACCCAACTTAAAATTTTATTTTTTTTTCAAGTGACACTACGTCATATTATTTCATTTTTTCAAATATATTATACATGTAAACCGAAGACATACAATACTACATTTGTCATGCAGTGTTGTTAGCTAAGGATTTTACCACATTACAAACAGAAAAATTACAAATTTGGTATTCTTCTATAGCACTAATAACACGAATGACACGGACGTGGTAACACATAACCAAAGTTATTAATCTAATACAGCTGTCATTATATGATGGATTTTAAACAAGTAGAAACTAGGTTGAAAATTTGACTTTTTTAGAGCCCTTTACTTTGAAAAAAGTTTTGAAATAAGTGCATAACAAGTTAAGTAGATGATTTTAAATATATTATATATAAAACTCATAATGCCATTTATAGCAATTTGATATCTTAAACCATCCGGCAGATACGAAAAAATTGTAAAATTTGCTATATTTCCTAAAATGCGCGTTTATTGGAACTTTTTAGAATATTTTTTCATTTACTATTCTCGTTTCTATAGCATCACAACAATGCTATTTGATAGGTGTAGTTACAAATAGTCCTCTGAATTACATAATTTTAAACGTTGTTTGCAAACTTTAACTCTTTCTATCATATCTCGACAACGTTTTGACATATTCAATTGATATAAATAGCATTATGCTCTTCACATCTATGCAAAACTATCTATGTAATTGAGTCATGTACTTCTCTTAACACTTTTTCGAAACACTCTCTTGAAGAAAGATTTTAAATCCCTCGTAACTTTGTTCGTATTCACTCAAAATCCATTATATCAAGATTATAGTGTTAAACCCTAAATTGCTTTGGATATGTGTTGTTACGTCTGTCTCATTTACGTTATTATTACTGTAGAGGCCATTAAAATTTGGATGTTTGTGATACTGTAGCGTCGTTAGTTTGGGAACACCGTTAACATTGTGATATCGCTGTATGTGACAAACAAGTGACACTACCGATATTTGATGATACAAAATGTCAGCGTTCTTTGTTCATCAGTTTAGAAGATACAACGACGTGTCAAGATAAATAGGCCACCCAGTATATACTGGCAGAAGTATTTGGTTTGGCACGGAAAGTATAACGTTTACGCACAATTGTTGAAAATGAAGAACAGACTAGAATAAATAACAACGTATAATTTCTCTGTTAACAAAAACGTACCAACAATTTTGCTGACATGCACGTACTTGATTAAATTTGGGCCTCAATATAAGATATGTCGCCAATCAACTTAGCGGCGCCAAAAAATATGGATTATACACTAATCTCGGTCATTTTGGACATATTTATTTACACTCCTTCTTACCTTCTCTTTGGGACAGGGTTTCAGCTTTGAACTTAAACGTTATCGGGAGTGTTACTATGTACCATAACGACCCCGAAAACTATGATCCGACAGTGATATCGTCCATTATTTGTTATATTTATAGATCACCCCTTTCCATCCTCCCAGGGAGTGTCTTTGCCTCACATGATGTTTTCCATATTGAAGTAATATATGCACAAGGTTTGTTCAAAAAGTATTCGATTTTATTCATAACAAATTGTATATTCAGATACTACACTCTTACATATATCTTAAAGTAGTCCGCTTCGACTTCAACACAGACATCTCTCATCCGTTTTCCCACTGTTGGAAGTTGCACTGGAACTCCTCTCTCTTGGGATTGCTCGTTGAATGCGATGGACCCTATAGGGTCCATCGCATTCAGCATGATGACTCTTCTGATTGCTTTGAGGAGTATTTTCAGTCACGTTGAAAGACAGAAACCACACAGAGCCATGGCGGGAAAATAGGAATCCTATCAAACCATGAGATTGCTGTATTTGACCACGTAAGTCTGAATCTGAAAAATTAAAATGAAATGAAATCTTTAAGTTTTACGCCCCATGGTTACGCCGGGTAGGCTAAAGGAGACGGTGATGATGAGGGATGAATGAAATGGTGGAATGAAGAAAGTGGGAGGAAACGGGAGAACCCCGAGAAAACCCACGAGTACGGTGTTTGTCCACCACAAAGCCCACGCGGTGCGATTTGGGATCGAATCAAGGAACCAAAACACCGGAGGAGAAAGCTCTAACACTTAGTCACCGCGCCTCCAAAAGTTTGAATCTGTTGCCCAAACTTGATCCATTAAATGTTCCCGACTTCAACGCCGAAAATCAGTTTGATCTTGTGGATAATTTCCACCGGGGATTCTCCTAGCTTGGCTTTTCTCAGTGGTTTTGTCAAAAAAAAAAGAAAGAAAGAAAAGAAAAAAAGAAAGAAAGAAAGAAGGAAAGAGATTTAAGCTCACTTACATTCTCTGAGTCTTAGACAGTCTCCTGGTGACTGACTGCTTGTGCAGCTAAAAGAAAACAAGAGTATGTATTACGATGCGCATCAAACCTCGCTCTCTAATTACATTTCTTTTCGCTAAATCAAATTTAGGTTGGAAACTTTTTGGACAAACCTTATATGTCAACTTCTGATTAAAAGTGAAGTTTTCATATTCATAACATGAGAAACGCATAAGACTATATTTTTGGCACACACATTAAACCAGCTATTCCATTTTGAACTTCCTCTTATCCCCCTTAGGATACGTATCTAAAAAGAGTATGTTCTCATTCTGACCTCTGTCTCTTCAATATAGTTACTTAGAACTATATCAGGCCAAGTGTGGAACTGTATACCAAAGGAACCTACAGCTGAAGCTGGTAGGTGTGCAAAAACTGGTTGACTTCTTAATTAGACGTTAAGTTGTTGCGCAATGAAGATTATTAAACTTTTCGCAAAACTGCTCTAGATTTTGTAATTTAACCTCCTTAAATTTAAGCGTGCTGCCCAAATCCATGACGAACTTTGTGCTATTTAGCAAATACATCCGCATAAAAATGTTTCACTAGCTTTCGTTCCGAAAATGTCGATGTGTAAGATGCTTCTTGTAATGGGCGACCAACGATAGAAAAAGTGGATGAGATTCTGGCCAGATTTGAGCAAGATCAGCATGTAAGCAGTCATGACATACCGAATAGTATTAAACTATTTGGAGGAAAAAGCTCAACTTAAGAATGCCACAAGATCTTACTCAAAACATTTGTTCAATTGAATTTCTATCAGCATGTTTTTAGTGAAATGTAATGAAATCAACGATCTGAAGCTATTGCTCATAAGTGGTGGAAATGTTGTGGAATTTACGACAAAAACGTGCAAAAGAGATCATGATTGAAGCGAGGAGACGATCCACAGTCTAAGGCAAAGCCCACACTGACATCCAGAAGGCTAAATTGTAAATTTTGTGGAGTTGGAAGGGAATCGTGAATCACAAGCTGCTCGGCGGGTCAGAACAATAGACTCGAACCTATACTATCGACAGTTAGTGCGAATGCACCTAGCAATTCAAAAAGAACGCTTGGAACTGGTAAATATATATATATATATATATATATATATATATATATATATATATATATATATATATATATATATATATATATATATATATATATATATATATATATATATAACTCTATGGCCTATGGAACCCGGAGGTTCAGTGCCGCGTTCACAAAAGCTCTCCACTGACTTCTATCCTTAGCTAATTGCATCCAGTTTCTACTTTGTATTCCTATCTCTGCGAGATCCATCTTAATATTATCCTCCCATCTGCGTCTAGGTCTACATAATGGTCGTTTTCCTATGGGTCTACCAGTCAAGACTTTGAAAGCGTTTCTATATATATATGTCATGTACCACATTGATAATTTCAGACCTCGTACATTTTTAACATGTCAGAAATTTTGAGAATTAAGCTGGTAGGTTTTAATGCATCTACTTTATACCTGGACCTAGCACTGTAATACTAGTAGTGTTTTTGGTATCCGCACAATTATCTGAATAGAGTTAAATTAGTTTCTGAAAAGGTCTGTGAAATCCACGTGTTGCAGTTTTTGACCATAACCCACGGAAGTTCTACAGTGATGAGATGATGGTGTTTGCAGAGGAATCACAAAAGGTCGTCGAATAAAATGATTCATGCATAGTGTCATAACGCTATTTTCAAATTATAATAATAAATGGCTTCTCAATTTTAACTTCCAAAAGCTCAATACTTTTAAATTCAACCAACCATCCAAATTACGATATTTTACATCTTTATGGTCCGGGATAAATCCATGGTTTAATATGGTGCTTTCCTCTTTACATAATCTTTGCTTTCCAATTTTGGAATTCCTGATTCTGCTTACTTCCAATCTTAACATCTTATCCTGAGTTTCAGAAGAAAGTTAGTACGTACAACTATTTAGCGAGTAATTGCAGTAAAACAAGACTTTTAAAACACATCCTTGCTAAGAGCATTGCTAAAACTATATGATCACACACACACACATACACATACACACACACAATGATGGGAAGTTGAAATCGTTTCAAGCTTGTTTCAAACAACTTTAGGTTTCATATCATTTTGGCTACTGTCTTGAAGTAATTTAAATGACTGGAAAGGGAATAAATTATACTAAATCCAAACTCACAGTTATGTACTGTTTAAAACATCTTCGGGATTTATCTATGTAAAAAGTAATTACATTCCCCCCACTTTCTACCGTGTATATGACTATGATTACTACCATCCAAGGACAATCTCTCTATTATCTTACACATAATGTGAAAAGAACTTTGAATAAGAAATCTATTTTAAGGGACTTCTGTTAATATTAGAGATGAGACCGAGACTGGGCTTGATCTCATTTCGGTAAAGTTTCGAAATACAAATAACCTTTTACTCTCGTTTTGCCTAAATGTCATTATGGTGAGTCTCGGTCTTATCTCGATTTATTAACATCAGTCTCAATCTCAGTCTTGTCTCAAAATTTCGATACGAGACAGAGACTTATCTTACGCTGCCAGAGGCCGAGACTAGTCTTACGATTGGTGCAATAGAAGTTTAGCGGCTAATTCTCAACAGCCACTAGTTTGAAAGGGAGATTTCAGATATACGTTTTTCAAATTTTTAAGATCAACGTCGAGAAAATGAGTACGTACTTCCTTTTTTATTATTATTATTTATTTATTTCAGAAAACAACAGGCGGATGCCTAATTACAGTTTTCCATCATGATAATAAATTTAAAATACACATATGATAACAAAATAATACGATAGCAAAATACTTTAAAATACATATAACATGATCTACACCTTATTTATGTAGAGTAAAATTCTGTCCATAGCTAAAAATGTCTATCTCTGGGTGCTTTTCTGACATCTTATTATACAATAAACACATTTTTCTGACAGGCGATACATCCAATGCATTAGTCCTTTGCGCTGAGAGATGGAATATGCTATTATGGAGTCTGGTTGCTCTATGTGGGACGTGAAGTTTGATTTCTGATAGTAAATATTCTGAATCTACTGTATTATGAATTATTTTATGTAAGAAAGATAAAATGAAGTGAGTCCTCCTGCTTTCAAGTGATTGTAATGAATATTTGCTTCGAAGATCTTCATACTTCTCAAATTTCGGATATATCCCTGTTTCTTTATATGTTAAAAAGCGCACAAATTTATTTTGAATGTTTTCGATTTTACTTGTATATTTCTTACTATCAGAACCCCATATTATCGCTGCATATTCCACCTTAGACCTTACATAGGCAATGTATAATGTTTTGAGGACATCGGTGTTAGAAAAATCACTTCCTAATCTCATCACAAAGCCAAGGTTCCTAAAGGCCTCACCAACAACTCTGTTGACATGAATATCAAATGATAGGTTTGACTGCAGAGTGACTCCAAGATCAGTTATATAATCCACTCTTTCAATTGGTGTTTGATTAATAGTATACACATTGCGGACATAGTTCATTTTCCTGGTGTATGATACTACTTTACATTTTTTAATATTTAACAGCAATTTGTTTGATTCACACCATTGGAAAATAGAATTTATGTCGCTTTGCAAAGAAATAGCGTCTAACTCCGTGGAGATACTACGATAGATTTTTAAATCGTCAGCAAACAATAGCTTGTGGGATGATGTTATTACAGGTGGTAAATCATTAACAAATAATATAAATAATAGAGGTCCTAAGTTCGATCCCTGAGGCACACCAGAGTCTACGACATATTCCTCAGTTAGAATATTTTTTTTATCGAACGCGATGTTTGCGTTGGCAAAGATAGGACGCTATAAATTGTTGAAGGTTTCGTGAAGAATTGAATGTCACAAGTTTGCTTAGAAGTATATCGTGATTAATTACGTCGAACGCCTTGGAGAAATCTGTATAAATTACATCTACTTGTTCCTTTTTATCAACTTGATTAGCTATAAAATGTGTAAGTTCTGAGAGATTAGTTACAGTTGACCTCTTTGGCATGAAACCATGTTGAAAGGGAGATATTACTGACCGTACATGTGAGTAAATTTTTTCATATATAATAATTTCAAATGCCTTAGATGGGGCAGATAGCAGTGTTACCCGTCGATAATTTTTTATTTGGTCAGTAGGACAACCTGTCTTGGGAATGGGACAGACGTCACCAATCTTCCATTTCATAGGAAACATAGAAGAAGCTATTGACTTGTTAAAAATAGCCTGTAGGGGATGTTTCAGTATTTCTGAGCAGCCTTTAATGATATACGGTGGTAATTTATCCGGCCCACAAGATGACCGTGGCTTAAGTTTTCTAATAGCATTCTCAACATCTTCGATGTCAATAAAGTTAATATTTAATTTATCCAGAATTTCCGAATTATTGTATTGCTCCATAGGAATAAGATTATAACTTGATTTATTGTGTGTTACTTGAAAATTTGCCATAAATGCATTTGCAATAGCAGCATCGTCACTCAAAGTTTGATCGTTATAGTGAAACAAATTACTTCCCGAATTACTCTTTTTATTCTTAACATACGTCCGAAAGTCTTAGGATTGCTTATAATATTGGCCTCACAGTTGTTTAAGTATGCATTGTATGCCTTGGAAATTTCTTTTTTCGAAAGAGCTCTCAATTCTTTAAATTTGTTGTAGTGATACAGTGCGTCCCAAGAACCCTGCTTCCATTTCTTATGGTGATATGATTTGCTCTTAATTAATCTAATTATGTCACTTGAAAACCAAATAGGATAATTGAATTTAGCTCTTTTTTTCGGAATGCACCGGTCAAAAATAGAATAGAGTATATTATAGAAACAATCCACAGAGCCGTCCACAGTCAAACTATCTCTGATAGGTTCCCAATTTGTTTGTGATATTTCGCGGTACAGCTTTAAAACAATTATAATCTCTTACTTCGCTTTTCGTTGTACATTTAGCATTTCTAAAGTTAATATATTTATATTCGATTAGTAGGGCTGGATGGTAGGCATCCTCGGATACAAGGGGAGGGTGTTCGTGTAAGATCTCTACGCTAGTAAGGTTTGAGAGTATTAAGTCAAGCGTTTTGCCGTATGAGTTTTTAATATTATTGAGAGTTCGTAAATTATAAAAATTCATTAAATGAAATAATTCTTGACAGGTTCCAGTAGATGCTAAGAAATTAAAATCAGTTGCAGTGACCAGTGAGAAATTATAATCGCCTGTCAGAAGAATGTTACTCCCTGGTTGTAGTACGCTAAATATGTATTCAAAATATTCTCTATATGTTGATTGATTCTATGCAATTCTATGTAGTTTATATGCCAGACCAGAGATGGTCATTCTCCCTCCTTTGCCCTCATGAGGGCCGCCCTCACCCTCACCTCACCCTCATTTTAGTAGTTGAGGGTGAGGGCGATAAAGTAATTGAGGGTGAGTGTGAGGGAGGGTGAGTGTGAGGGCGTCAATGGAGGATAAGTGTGAGAGAGGGTGAATGTGAGGGCGTCAATGGAGGGTGAGTGTGAGGGAAGGTAAGGGTGTCAGTTGAGGGTGAGTGTGAGGGAAGTGAGGGTGAGGGCGTCAATTGAGGGTGAGGGTAGGAGTTCATAAAATTAATTATCTTGCAATTCTTCATTTCTGGAAAATATGTTAGAAAATGCAATATAGTTTTTTTCTTAGAATTAATCGTCGTTCACAAAAAATCATCATATCAATATTCCATCGGTTTCATACACTTTTCATACGCGAAGATAAGATGTTTCTCATAGCTTTATTACTTTTCTATATTTATATATTTTCACTTTATAGAAATAATAATTACGAAATATATAAAAATATCTACTGCAAGTTTTTGGCTACCGAAAATTTCAAAGTTTAACGAAAGTAACCCATTAAAAATACTAGACGTTCTCAGGAAATATTGTTTATATATATATATATATTCGTTCAGAAGTGAAACTAATAAATATTCATATATTCATTCATTCTGAAATTATAACTACGAAAAAGCTTTATTTCTTCTTCTAAGTAAGAGAAAAATATATATAAGAAAAGTACAAAGCTGCAAGCCGCAATAAATAACTTTATACTTAAATGTCAAATAAAAAGATATTTCCTGCTTTTGGCTATATACGTACTTTTAGACTTCCAAACTACGTTATGCATATGAAAGGGAAGTCATATAGAACGGTTGTGTCCGTCTGTGTGTCTGTCTGTCAACAGGTATCACATCAAAATCGGTAAGAGCTATTGACAAGCAATTTTCGGGAATCGATCCAGCATCCCAATAATAGGTTGCATCTCCTTCAACAACCTCCTACTTAACAGGTACCCTCAAATCACCTTGGCAGTCAATCTGTTAAACCTTGGCATTTACCTGCGTGATGTGTGGCTTATGGGCACCCGCTCGACCATGAATCCAAGGTTTCTCAACTCCCGCCTAACTGTCATAGTACTTGGAGTGGATTCTGATGTAGTTTGAAATTGCTGTGTTATGGTCTGGATAAATGTCTGTCTATTAACCATTACGATCCTCTTCAACTGTCGGCGGCCTCTGTCAGTCAACAGACGAGGTCGGCCTGCACGCTTTTGTGCTGTACGTGTCCCTTCACGTTTCTACTTCACTATCACATCAGAAACAGTGGACCTAGGGATGTTTAGGAATGTAGAAATCTCGCCTACAGATTTCTGACACGACACCCAATGACCTGACTACGTTCGAAGTCCGTGAGTTCCGCGGAGCGCTCCAATTTGTTCTCTCACGATGTCTAATGACTACTGAGGTCGCTGATATGGAGTACCTGGCGGTAGGGGGCAGCACAATGCATGTACTATGAAAAACGTGTGTTTTTTTGGGGGGGTCCGAATACTTTTGATCACATAGTGTACCTGTGGCTAGTAGTTTGATAATTAAAAATGAGGGGGAGTGCTCTGAATTTCCTGAATGAGTATTTTCCTGAATGTGAGTGAAATAAGTTCAATTACATTCTCAGGCAAACACAATTTTACTTTTCCATGTGGGCCTATTACGAAGTATTCAATTTTGATAGTAGTCTTTTCTTTTTCTCAAATGTTGCCGCCCATTAAACTTGCCGCCCTGGGTGGTGGCACGGTTCGACCACCCTCGCGCCGGCCCTGCTACATAGTAAAAAATGAAAGGTTAACTACACGTTAAAAAAAGAAAGATTTAATTAAGATAAAATGACTAGCACCTGGTGTTACAACACAAAGCCAGTTACACCTAGTCTGTTCTTCACTTTAAAATAAGTCAATCAAATTCAATGAGGCTTTTTCCTCGCCTATTATTTTCATTCTTTTTATTTGAGTTAGCATCCGTTCAGCGTAACACGGGATCCAAACCACATGAGGTCCCGTCGGAAATCGAACCCGTATCTCCCGCGCCATAGGCGCGTACGCTATTCGTATAGATAAGAGAGATCTCTCCTGTTAACCGCCAATTACTTTTAAAATAAATAATCTTATCAGATTTATCCTAGGGCCCAGTGGTTCCCATCGTTTTACCTGGCGCTCCCCCTTCGTAATTCCTACATACTTTTCGCCCTCCTTCATCCCCGCTTGTTTGTCATACGTACTTTTTGTCTGGCCTTTTGTGGGATTTCAGATGCAGCATTTTATTTTCAAATCTTCAGTAATAATAACAATACTATGCTATTATATAGAACAGTAGAAGTGAGTGACTCATTATCAGCCAGACCATATTTCTATAGGGAGGAATGTGCAATTTACATAAAATGCTGCTCTTGTCACAATAACAAGGGATAATGAAGGATTTTCGGAAACGTGAATCCAAAAAGAGTAAATGGTAGTTTTTTTCAAGGAACTGTGTCTCCCATACTTCTGAAGTTAGGAAGATAAAACTTGGAACACCAATTTATCATAAAAAGTCATTTTTTTTAAAGCTTTTTTGAAAACTCCACACCTTAGAGGGGAATTAAACGTACGTACTATTTTACACGTACTATATTGGGCACATTTAAGTTTGTCGTGTCCTGATTAATTTAGTTGCTTGAGGGTAAGTGTGAGGGTGTCATTTGAGTGTGGGTGTAAGCAAGGGCGAGGGTGAGGGCGTTAATGGAGGGTGAGTGTGAGGGAGGGTGAGGGCGTCGATTGAGGGTGAGGGCGTTAATGGAGGGTGAGTGTGAGGGAGGGTGAGGGCGTCGATTGAGTGTGAGGGCGTTAATAGAGGGTGAGTGTGAGGGAGGGTGAGGGCGTTAATGGAGGGTGAGTGTGAGCGAGGGTGAGGGCATCACTGGAGGGTGATGATGAGGGCGTTAGTGGAGGGTAAGTGTGAGGGTGGGTGAAGTTGAGGGCGTCAATGAAGGGTGAGTGTGAGGGAGGATGAGGGGAGGCTGTCAATGGAGGGTGAGTGTGAGGGCGTCAATGGAGGATGAGTGTGAGGGAAGGTGAGTGTGAGGGCGTCAATGGAGGGTGAGGGGCGTCAATTGAGGGTAAGGGTGAGGAAGGGTTAGGAAAAATGACCATCTCTGTGCCAGACAGGTACCATGCGCATACTTGGGAACAGGATCTGAAGGGCTTACACTTTTCATATATGCTGATCCACGTGTGACGAAAAGAAGGATCCTGTCGTTTTTCATGCTTTTCGGCCAGAGAATATCAGCTATTTCGAAAAAAAAAAAAAAAAACGTGGAATTACTGTACCATTTATTTTTCCAGAACTTCTGATGTAACTAAATACGTTTATGTGCATCTTATCCTTTCCAAAGTTCAATTTATAACATTAGCAAGGAACGTCCTAAAATATTGATTGAAATCCATATATTTTTGTCACCAACACCTTTACAGATATCGTCAATAGTTCAATTCTCCGCGCTATCAACTTGACTTTTTCAATGACGCTTCACTTGGGACTTTTTTGTTTTGTGTACTTCTAAAGAAAGTTTCTGAAGGAAACATTTTCTAACTTCCATAAAGGAATGTCCGCGTTAATTAGAGCTTCACACAAATCATTCGCAAAAGTGTTAGTACGCGAAGCGCAATTCGTGAGTTTTCCGAAAAGTTTCTGAAACTTTCACCAGCTGATTTCCGTATCCTTCAAGACTTGTGTTTTGCAGTTCTTATTAACACTTCTTAGCGGAAATAAAATGTTTCACAGAATTTGTAAAGCAATACAAAACACACTGTCTGTTGTAAACACACTGCACCTAAACTGATTCACAAATGTTTTTATCTTCTTCTTTATTTTTTTTCTAGAAGGGACTAATTTCGACTTCTTGAAACATTGAAATGTACACCATAGCGATTCATATAAACTGCTCACATCTTGCAGTTTCTTCCGAGAACTGGAGGCACACTAGCATCCCCCTTCCACTTGTCATATTCCAATGCCAGTAAACTTCATTTATTGCCAGACACTGAGATGGCATGGCTAGGTAAGACGTAGAAAAATGTTTGGTATGGTATCATTCGTGCGTGGATGAAAAGCGCATACGTGGAAAATAAAATGACGAAAAATTGCTTCTAAATTGTGAAATTACAATATTCTTTAAAATATAATAAAAAATGCAATATATGATCTTTTGCCATTAATTAAAAGATTTACTTATAATTCTGAGAGAAGACGTTTTACGATCCATGTTTATTGAAACTTCTTTCTTGCTTTTAATATAACGAACCACCTCACGATGAGCATGGACACGAGTTTTAGACCACCCAATACCTAGGTAGATAAAAATGCCACTTCTTCCCTTTAAATGGAAATTTTCAAAAACGTCGGGACATGTATCCCCTCACTTTTAACTAGGGATGGCCACAAAGTTCCGGTTCCGCCCATAACGGTTCCGCAAGGAACCGGTTCTCGGTGATCCGGTTTTCAGAACCGGTTCCAAACCTGATCCGAAAACCCGGTTCCAGAACCGGATCTTAAGAACCGGTTCCAGATCTGGATCTGATAACCAGGTTCTAGAACCTTATCTTAGGAACCGGTTCCAGATCTGGATCTGAAAACCCGGTTCCAGAACCGGATCTTAGGAACCGGTTCTAGACCTGGATCCGAAAGCTCCCAAAGACCCGTAAAGGAGGCACAAAGTTCACCTTCAAAAAAAAATGCAAAGAGGACCATGTGCTTGTGCCTTCCCCGCCCAGACCCGCTTGTGCCCTAAGAAAAAAATTTGGTCCACCAGTGGGTGTTTAGCCAAATGAGTTGGCCAGTTTGCCTTTTTAACCAATGAGTTTGCCAGTTACCCAGTTTATTTAGCCAAATGAGACAAGCTGCCGCCGCCTGGGCGCCTGCCTGTCGCTTCCATCATTTCACCACAAAGTTTCGGTTCCAGCAGAACCGGTTTCACGAGGAACCGGTTCTTGGAGATCCGGTTTTCAGAATCGGTTTCGGATCCGGTTCCAGACCTGGATCCGAAGAACCGGTTCAAGACCTGGATCCGAAGAACCGGTTCCAGACCTGGATCCGAAAAACCGGTTCCGAAACCGGATCTTCTAGAACCGGATCCGTTCAGACCCGAAAACCGGTTCCACCAGTAACCGGTTCTGGCCATACATTACTTTTAACCCCTTGCGTTCCAGGTATCATTTTCCTATGTGCGTGTTTTTATATAGGGCATAGTTATTATACATGCGTGAGAAGATCATTCAGAGTACTGATAAAAACAATTATTTACATTGTGGAATATTTGGACTGAAAAAGGGAAATTTTGACTTTCTGAGGGCCTTTTATGCTGCTTCAGGTTGGCAACACTGACGAGATCAAAGACAAAGTTTTTTTCTTTTCTCTTTTTCCGATCTCGAAATACAATCTCGAAGTTGTTAATTGTTTATCGTCAAAACAAATACATGTGTGTTGTAACTGAATGCTCCTTTAGGCCTGCCAAAAGGAGAAAAGATTTTTTTTTATTTATTCTTTTCTGTCAGTAAGGCGCTGTTACCGAAGGAGAAATAGTAGAACTAACTCTTGCTTTACATCCACTAAAAATTTCGTTATCTTCAAGATTAATAGGAACATTAATAATTGATAAATTTTCATGACAACCCCATAGATATCACTGGTATTTTGCTTTATGACATTCGCATGTATGTCACTGATACGGAAGGAGTTAATTAGAGTTTCATTTTTCTATCTTTTGACAAAAATTTTAAACTCTCTATCTCCCATGAGGATACGCCGTTCAAAGTGATATGATAAAAGTCTAAGCTGGTGCAGGGTCAGCTAATGGATTACATGCGGTTTACCTCAGTGTTGTGTGCCTCAATTCAATTATTTCATGTTGAAATCGTGGTAATTAACACAAAATCAACTCATAACTTAAAGGTTGCCAGATGATTACAGCATAACAATCAAATCTATATTTATAAACGGAAGACATGCTGGACATATTTCTCAAAACTACTAGATTTTTGATATTATTATTATTATTATTATTATTATTATTATTATTATTATTATTATTATTATTATTATTATTATTATTATTACTTTACAAGTCGTAAAATTGTGTAAAGTAGCTATAATATATAGAATAATTGCACAAATCATTGTTAAATACTCCTGCGGACATCTCTAATTTGTCATGATTTTATGGCATACAATTTGAAAATATTTTAATTTGAAAAGTTTTACATTAGTATTACAAGACATGCCCCATACAAAGCCACGCACCTTATCGGATTATTGTGCTATCAGCTCTCAACACCACAGCAGCGGCGCAAGTCTGTCTTCAACATCTGAGTGACAAGTAAGACTGTTTTTTTTCTTTCTTTGTTAGGCGATGCTCAAGATATTTGTGGAGTTGAAAAGCAATCCTGTGGAGGATCAGGCAGCAGAGTTGTCTTCAACATTGGGAGGCAGGCAGATTTGAGGCTTGTTCTGGGGGGACATCAATTTCATCTCACTTTCTTTTGTGGCAATCGGACACAAGTTATCACATTTTTAGCAAAAAACACATTTCAAATCGGATTATTGGAGGTGGCATTACCTAGTTCCAAGATTGGAGGGGATATGTCCCTCTCATTCCCCGGGTATTTGCCCCAGTGCACCACAGTTAACCCTTATCCGGGCAACCGGGGCCTCCCAGGCCCAGTAGCTTCATTTTTCTAAAATTTCTCAATAACCATACATATTTCGAAGACATAAAATACTGAATTCTTCTATCTTTCGTCGAAGTTAAAATCATGAACATATCGAGTTGGTAAAGCTAATTTTTTTTTTTAATTTGAAAATCTTTTCCTGACGTAACCGGGCAACCGGGGCCTAGGAGGCCCCGTATAACTTTAGTGAAGTTCCTGTCAAATATTAGATCAAATTGTCACATAATTATATATTGAACACGTGACTATTGTAACCTTTAGTCGGAACAGTACGGTATGCGGCAACAGACATTGAATTTTGAGTGTTCTGTACTTAAAATATATACTGGGCCTGACAGGCCCCGGTTACCCGTTTACGTTACAAAAATGTCTGGGCCGGATTTGCTATTCTGCTTGGCGGCTTACAAAAGCGTGACACGAAGTTTCGCTACTTGACAAAAATATATACCGGTACATTCTAGACTGGTCTAAACAGTAAGTGACAATAGGCATTGATTTTGTGTATTCTGCACTTAAAATATATACTGGGCCTCACAGGCCCCGGTTGCCCGTTTACGTTACAAAAATGTCTTGCCCGGATAAGGGTTAAGTTTGTTTAATTGAGTTCAAGCCTTTGAGGTAATTACTTGTATACCTAAAAGACAACCGAATATGTTTCCAAACTAATATGAAATACGACTTGAATTATATTCTCTTTTAATTTTCGTAACTTTTCTAGAGATTAAGTTAAACAAGATTATATTTAAATATTTAACGATCATTTCAACATCCTTTGGTAACAAACATGAAGTTTAGTCCATTGATAATACAAGAATTGGCATTTCTATATTGTTGTTTGGTTATTTTGATGGCACTAAAGATTATTAAAAATACACTGGTGAACAGGGACAAGCGCAAGGTATTGGTCCTGAGATTCCGGATCCCCGGAAATCCCGACTTCTCTGCAAATTTAGTCTAATTTTAGAAGTAATTTTAATATAATTTTTTCTCATATTGAATTTGGACTCTTTTTCAAAGAGCTTGAGACCCTCCACTTACCGAAATAAATTCCAGCATACGTGTCTGCTGGTGCGCGATCCCTTCATAACCTTTCTGAAAAGGATGGAGTATACACAAATTGAGGTGAAATCCATAGTGAAAAAAAAAAAACTTCCAGAAGAAATGAAAATTTTACAAAATACAGTACACAAAACCAATGCAGCTTGTCTTAAGATGGAATAGCAGTAATAAAAGGGTTGATTTTTCCAAACTTAAAAAATTGGTTTTTATGAACTTTTGGAGAGAAATGTTAGACCATATAATTGTAAGGACGTTGGATTCTGCAGCCAAAAAATAACTCTTTTGATACTGAAATTAACAATATTAAAGCTCTTTGACGCCATAGACAAGAATGATGTAATCAGTTTATGATCTAAATGCTTTGTGTTTAAGGAGAGCTAAAAGAAGTAAGAACGAATTGGGGGTTTAAGTGCTTAAGAACGAATTCGGGTCGTCCACTATTACCTTCGTAATTATTGGCCACACAACCAATTTGTTTAAATTTCCCATATACTCGCTGAATGGTTAAAATAGTCTTTGTTATATCACAATCTAAACTTGTTTGTTACTACTGTAGGTGACTGATATGCTTCCATCCACGCCGTAATCTCCCTTCGTTCCTCGAGACATAATTGTCTGGCTATTTGTTGTTTGAAAAAAAAAAAAAGAAAAAATATCCTATATTAGCAGTAATTTTTTTTTTCGTTGGTCGTGTACTGTGTTATGGTTTGATGTTTATTTGAAATGACTTAGCAGTCCTGCTTGAGCAAGAAAGATTAGTGTTGAGGGTTCCTTTCTCTATCTTTTTTCTTAGATCTTATTACAATACATTTAATTTAATTTGAAATAAGTTCTTGGGGACGAAACGACTGTTGCTTTAATCTACTTAAACCACGAATAAGATAGAAACAAGAAAAGAAGACGAACACATCCACCCCTGAAGAAGGAAGAAGAGGGCCTGCTTGATAAGGCTTTCAGCAGATAAGAAGTGTTATACGAAATCCCATAATGTTGTTGGCATTCCACTGTATCAACTTGGCTTCTACGACAGACGCACAAGGGAATAAAAGAAACGAAAAGTAATGTCAGATTGCATTATGTCTTAAAATGTGGAGGAGACTAGGAGACATCCAGTTCCATTATCTGAAGCAGGATTTGATCACAATTGAATTCCCTTAAGTAAGTGTACTATGCTATCAGATTCTGTTGATGGAAATGCCATTATTACCTAGCCTTTTCTATTTTCTTCTTTGGTTTGATTTCATTCAGTAAATAGAGAAAAGCTTTCTTATTCCTTTATCAGTGTATTCAGTATTTGCTATTATGCGGAACTCAACTATCATTTGAAAATTCTGCTTTAACGCCTTGTTAAAAGTTGTTAAGTAGTTCAAGAAACAATGATATGGACTATCCAATTTGAAAACAAAAGACATTCGTTAAAATAATTGTGCTAAAGTTTCACTGCATTTCTTTTCTCCATATAGTTCACAAAATGCGAATAGTTATATCATAAGTAGCAACTTCATGTTTTGCTTATTAATTAGCTTGCATTTGTGGTACTATAGTAAATACAAGTATAAACCGAATATATTTAACCTTGAAGAAGGTGATTTAAATTTCGAACGTTAAAGAACACTTTCTGCCATTTTCTAAATTGGTTTAAAAATGACGTATAAAGCATTATCAAATTCCTTAAATTCTCAGCTCTTTTGTATGCTCTGATATCAGAAATCGAGTAATTTATCTGTAAATCATTAAATCAATTTCCTGATTAACACTAGGCCTGCAACTCTGTCAATTGTTATTTTGAGCTGGTTCATGAGTATAGAAATGACAGACTTGGCAATCATATTAGTCTTTTTACAACTGCCTTAAATTTGATAAGGAAGATTTTGAACATTTTAGGTAGCACGAACCACACCTTCAAACTCGCCATTCAACGTCACCTACTAGTAATAATTTAAGTGTATCCCATCTATAAGGTAACGATATTGCGTTTAAACTAACCACACTGATTAACATCTTTTGAAGAAATTGGTGCAATGTAAATTTTTTATACGAATAAAGAAGACTGCTTAGAAAACAACCTTCAAACTGAAAGAAATAGTCACTTGTTCAACTGTTGTTAGGATTCCGAATTACATCTTGAACGTTATGTCCGGCGAACTGAAAGGTCATTCGAAGAAGCAATTTTGTCAGCAATGCAGATGTTGCTGTTTTCCTATACTTTCCAGTATTATTGCTTGGAATCGTTAAGTGTGGTGAACTTTTGTTCCATTTTAAGTTAGAGAATAATATTCTCAGTTTTAAAACAGAAACATCTGTAAAGTGACTTAACAATATATAAGATCTAAAAGGTAGCAAGAATAGGAATTGTTCTCGATTCATTCTGTACACAATTAAGCAAGACCAAATAAATAGGTACCGATTGAAATAAGTATAGTACAAACAGAGAAAATGGTTGTTTGTACCTCTTTGTACAAAAGTTTATTCTCTGTCTTAGAAAATGTTGCAGCTGACAATGATAAAACTTCATCAAAGCTATCAGCAGATAGTATGAGTTCTTATAAAAATAAATCTTCTTACAAACAAATGTTCCCTAATTCTGTGGTTCTCCAGATTATCTTATCAATATTTGGAAGAGTACTTTCATTGTTTATATTTTTCGTCTTAAGTGACATATTCTTTAACTTCCTCTCCTACATACCATACAATTATGTTTGTACACTGTAATATTACCATATTCACATTGGAAATATCCAGGGTGGCACAAAAGTACCTATACGGTACCATACTGATTAGCTCATTGCATTTTATATCATTTCTTATCGTTATCCATCAGGTAGAATTAGTTTCTTTGTTATTTGTTCTTAACGTGTTTCTAAGCTCGGAGAAGTCGAAGCAAATAAACCTATAAACTAGAAAGTTATACTTGATCAATGCAAGGGTGTATACCTACTTTTGGGCCACCTTGTAATTATTTTATTACTAAATCATTTCGTTCTTAGTCGGCTCGGATAGCCGTGTGCTCTGGAAGGCTAGACAACCGACATATTGGGGATCGCGGGTTCCACTCCCGTCTCGGACATGTTTTTTTGTACTTTTCATCTTACATTTCATTATCATATTTTTCTTTCATAGTGATTCAGATCCCACTTTACATTATAGGTCCTGACCTATATAGCTTCGGAGCTCACACAGGACTTAAAAATGGCATCACTCAATTTAGTTTTTCAAACGCATCAATATTTTGTGACACTACTGACATTTTGCGATGTTATAATATCTGTGTTATGCATTTGAACTAAATTCATATTATGAAATGGTATTAAAGATTCATTTATTACCATCTGCTGCCACACATCAGAATTCTCCATTGTACATTTTTAGCACACGTAGTTCCAACAGTATGCAACACTGTACTATTAAATTTCACTGTTATGTTTAGTGATAATAGTACATTTTGAATCTGTGCACACTTGTATATGGTGCTATTTCAAACAAAATATTTTATGCTGAGTTGGCAACACTATTTCACTTATGACAACACTGTTTTTGGTTTCCGAAAGGGCATTTTGTTCTCATTATATTATGCCGCTTTTGTTTTGATTGTTTTAACCGTTTCTAAAATATTTACTTTAAACGTACATGATTCCATGATATAATTTTTTTGGATACTCAAATTTTGATGCCCCGCAGCTCCTATTTTTCTGGTCCATAGCACCCTAAGTTTTTCCCATTTTCCTTTCTCATGATGCTCTATTAGATGTGCTATGTGGCAATCAGATTTGAGCGACAACTTGTGCGACCTTCCCATGTGAGCCTCTCTCAGTTGTCTATAACTTGTCGTAAAGTCGTTTAATGATTGTTTTATTCAATGAGTTTTATTTATCTTCCCTGGATGTACTTCTATATAATAAAGAATACAACATTTCATAACTCAAACTTCTTATGTACTCTTCTAGAATAAAAGTTCTTTCTTCGAGTGTATACACACGTTGCTGCGACAAGTTCTTTTCCTCATTTATTACCACTTGTCACCTGGAAAAAAAAAACGCAAGGGAGATTGAATATTCACATTATGGGTTTCAAGTTTATGTGACCACTCTGTATAATACAATAAAAGATTGCAGCTACTTTGAAAAATTTAATCGAAACCTTATTGGAAAAGTGTAGTGAAACATCTTCATATCAAACTAAAATGAACTTGTACTATTCAGAATTTCACGAACCGGAGCACTATTCCAGTCCATTTCAATCACAGTTTTTTTAATCACTTCTGTTGATCTACAGTTCACAAATATGTGGCGTAAATTACATGGGAAAACAATTATGTTAATTATATTGACTAATGAGGAGGGAGATAAGATTGAGGAAAAAAGCTTATCCTTTTTACTAGATTTTTTCACGCAAAATCCACGAAAAATGAACAAAAATAGAAGCCAATATTCCGTTTGTGCCTAAAAAGTGCGTTCAGCCTCATTACAGTTATACTTGATCTATAAGTTGAAGTACTTTATTCTCATCTCCTAAGGTACTAATACGTTACTTTTTACCATTGGTATTCTTTCTCGATCCTCTTTTTTGATCAATTTTCTAATGCGTTTCCTGACAAAGTTGTTACTTAATTTACACTCATTATAAATACTGAACTTATCATTAGTTATGCTGTTCCCCTCGTCTATTCTGTGATGTTCCTAAGAGAAGCAATAGTGTGTCTTGGATATAAAGTCTTTATAGTGTTCTCAATCTCTATTCAATAAGATTCTTTAGTTTTTGAGGAAATAATGTTATGCGTACGTGGCTCTGGCAAATTAAAATTAACTTTCTTATTGTGTTGCGACTTTGCATATATCCTTGCTTTGCAGTTTTCATTGGTTCTTGTAGTTTCAATAACTGATTACGTCATTATCGCATTTCTTGTTCCCACTTATTTCCAACAAAGTGGTTGGTGATGATAGTTATAGACTTCCAAAAAGTAATAAAAACAGTTCGTTATTGTCTCCCTTTTCTTGTAAACTTCCGTGGCCGAATTATCGACACAGCTGTGTTACTATAAGAATAAATAATGAATTTATCAATTGGAAGTAATAGCTGTGAAAAGCAATGTAATTACAGTTCTTTTCAGATGAGAAGAGACGAGAGTTTATACGGAATGTTTAGTGCACCTTTACAAATTGCAGATTACCTTTTCCTTCATGCTGGCTTTCAATCTATTATTATTGGAAATGAATTGGCAGCACTATACGTGTTAATAATTAAATTCTAATAAAAATGTTACTCATTATGCATACGTTACATATAAATATAAACTAAAGTAATTATCTTTTAAATTATTCCACTAAAACTGCTAAAACCCTCTAGCCTATTGTATCCTGCTATGACCATTGTCTAGGTCGTTGTCTGACCCTGAGTCTAGAATTCTTATAACATTTCAAAATTTACTATTTACTATTTTTTAATCTGCCTCCTGTAACTTTCTACATGCCATGCAAAGAATATCCCATCTCGTCGTTTTTAGAGATGCATCCCTTCCTGAGACTTTCTTGCTTCACAACAGATGTATCAGACACGAAAAATTAGTTTTGAAGCCTCTGATAACTAGTTTTCTGACACAGTTTTTATAGATCACCAAAGCAAACAATACGAACTTCATTCACCAAAATAGAATTTGAGATGTACGAGAACAAGGTAATATGTCATGATTCCGCTCGATTATGTCAACTTTCTTTGATTCCAACCTGTCTCGATGCAATCGAGTTTCTTTTGAGTGCAATAATTTATTGTGGCATTTGGATGCTTACCATGTTTGTTCAGTGATCTTGAGTCCATATGTCAAAGGGAAGAGAAGTGAGAAGTGGGAAATGGATGACGAAATACTCAAAGCTGAACGAAAAATAAAAAAATAAACCACATCTACTATACCGGCACCGCGTAAAGAAGTGTTTATTTTTAAATTATTTTACAGGACAAATATGATGTTATTATTTTATTTTTCTAAACTATTTGTATTATACGTATGGACATATTTGTAAGAAAAAAATAATTTCATATGCATCTACGTAGCAGCAAACACAAAAAGTATAGTTAACAAGTTATTTAGTTTACTATTATGTGATAGGTTAAGAGTTTGATTTCCTGTAAGAAGAAAATATTAAACAAACCTACTCTAGTTTACAATATACATTTCCTATTCGAAACTTATTCTAAATACTGCATTTTCACAATTTCTTTTTCAGAAGGAAACATATAAAAGTTTGTATCACGGCAATCAACTGAGATTGAAACGTGCAGATTGTACGCACGTTCATACTTCATTTTTATATTTTGCTTAAGAGAGCAATTAATATAGTAATAATATATTTCAATGTAGTGCGTCTGCTATTGGCAACATTGGTAGTAATGCGAAACATCAGTGTATATACTATCGCCTACTGCAAATTATCAAAACTACTTAAGTTCGATTGAAGAAAGCAGAAATTCTGTTCTAGGACAAGTAACTTGTTATTTGAAATGCGCTAAAATTCAGTTATTCAAGCAACTGTTTTCCGTTATTTGAGTCATTGCAGTTGATTTTCGTTCATTAATGACCAACACTCTAAACTCTTTTCACATAACAGTGTAAAAGAACGCTCGACCTCTAAAGAAAACAAATGTATGTAGAGAGATATTAAGACTATATGTTTTTTTTTTCTAAACTGTATGTATGGCAAGATAGGGATCACTGATGGGAGATGTAACCATAAACATAATAAATAGTATGCAATAGGCGCAATTTCCAGCTTTCTTTCGGGAGGAGCTGGGGATATGGTTGTTTTTCAACACTTCTCTATATATAACTTAAAATCTGCAAGTTGACACGGAACATCGCAGAACTTCTTATCTGCACATTTGATTGCTGATTTCAATTGCAAATAAAATTAACAATTACAAGTTAAAATTGCTTCATTCCAATCAACAATTAAAAGCTACAATTGGTTCTTTGAGATTAACAATTATCAATTACAAGATTTAATTCGCTTAAGACAAATCAACAATTCCCAGATTTTAGGATTGAATTCAACAGCAATTAATATTTAATTGTAAGAGACAAATTGCAAGTAGTTTCCAAAGCCATTATTTTCAATTGGTTGATTATTGGCGATTATTTTTAGTCGATTAGTACTCAACACTGCTACTGAACATGCATGAACAGTCCTATTTACTTTGAAATTTCAACTTATATGTGTAACTCAAACTTATACTGTATTTTGTTAGATAGTTCTGCTAGGATTTAACTTTAAATTACATTAATTCGTGAGCCATTTGATACCAGATTTCAAGTAAATAACATTGAATTAGAAGCATACATAACTAGGTAAAGAAAATTCATTCCGTATACTATATATAATTCATTTTTCTTTTATTTATGATAATTATTTAAAAGGTTTATGTATGATTGAAAATTAAGTGTTTCCTCGTAGTTAACAATTAGGATAGCTAGAAACAACAATATAATATAAGACTTCCTCAGTACTTTATTTTAAATTGAAAGTTCGCATAGTTAAAACAAACCTACAGTTTCATGTCAAAACCCGTTCTTAGACCCGTGCAATGCACTGCTTCTACTAGTACGTTTAAATTAATGGGAAATTATCACCAATATTTCCTTAAGAATTTCCACTCTGACGAAATCATACACACTATATATACTAAATTTAACTGACGTAAGAAGCAAACGAAAAGGTTTAGTTAGACTTTTCTACTGGAATTAAAATGAAAATGTGTTAAATATTAATAAATTCTAGTGTGGAGGTCTATTAAGTTTGTTTAATAATACATATGCTGTTTCTAAAGAAGATATATAATTTCTAAACAACGTGAAATAACTGAGGACAGTATGAAGAAAGGTATTTAAAAATTATGAAGCTAAATTAACTGAGGAAGGGAGAGTGTTTATTCCAATTGACTGAGCCGTCTAAGAGTAAAACTGTGTTTGCTTCCCATACTGCACAACATTGAAAAGAAAAGAAGTGCATATGGATGAAATGAATAGAGTTTGAAGGCGACATGGCTCTGCTGGTGCGATAAAGTGATTTTCCGCTAAGAGCAGATCGACAGGGGAAAGCCAAATGAATAACCATTGCAGATTACCGAATTCACTCTGCCTAGTCCATTTCAACTCTTCGTGTGAACATATTCGCCGAGCATTTCCTTTCCCTCTTCCATTTTCTACTGTGATGGTTTTCTCTAGAAGTATTTGAGAAAAAAAAAAAAACTGGATAACAAGTTTCTCTTCTAGTCTAATATTAACATCTTCTATAAGGAAGCTAGAACTTCGTGGATTCGGAAACTTCTACACTTTTCTGTTAGTATTTCTTTTTCTTCATTTCTATTTTTTTTTAGCTTTTCTTTCCTTTTCCGTCTTGCAATTTTGTAAATTAAAAGAAGACAACTTTTCTTCATGCTAATTGGACATATTGCCTTCCATCTCATTTAAATATTTGAGTTTACTTTCAATGAGTTATTAATTAGGAATTAAGTAAATTGAAAATTTATTTTTTCAACAACTCTATCTTCCAAATATATATATATATATATATATATATATATATATATATATATATATATATATATATATATATATATATATATATCTGTACAGAGAGAGAGATGAGACTTTTCACTATAAAAATGCCGAAGCCCCAAACAGTATAACAGACTAGTTGAAATAAATATTCCTGTTATTTCTTTGTATTAATAGCCAAAAGAATTTTGTTATTATATTGTTTCCTTTCCCACTTCTACATTTCCAAACTACACTAGTTGTAAGAACAAGAAGTTTTATAGGTACTGTTAGGTTCATTCATACGTTTGTCGACATATATCAGAGTAAAGGCAATAAGAGATATAGACAAGTGTTTCTTTTTCATATTTGCAATAGACAGTGCACCAAGAGTAGGTGCTATCTACTGTTTTAACAATTTGCTCAAACCAGAAGTGATAGAAATATACTGTTTTTGGTTCCAACGTTGATCACCATAGAATAAAATATATAATAGATAGCGATAACCGGTACCTACTTAACATCTCAAGGAAAGGCACCACCTTCTCCCGTAAAACTCTCCTGAAACCTGACAGGATAAACGATTAGGAGGTCTTTCGGTTTCTATATTTTATATATTAGATCAGAAGTGGTAAATTATATCGAGAAACTGTTCCTTTGCAATCGATCCAGCGTCCTAAGAATATGTTTCACCTCACTCGTTAACTTTCTATCCAAAATCGAAGCGATAGAAATTAACCATTTCCAGTTTTAAGGTTGATCGATATAAAACTAAACGGTATTAGATTGTTGCAAGATATTTTACTATGATGCATCAGCCTCTCAAAACGCATACCACCTTCACACGTAGCACTATTAAAACCACAAGTTGTAAATACATGCGAGTCTACATACTTGGCGTACTGAAGGATACATAATTATAATCGGTTCAATTAACAGCATAGATTCATTCATTTGTACATGTACGTTTCGCAAGACCTCCTCCCCTTGACATCTACGAAATATAATTATTTAAAAAATTAAATATAAGGGCTTGTCTCATGTAATTGACATTTAACCATTTTTGACTTTAAACTTTTGTTATCCTGTACAGTGAAATGATCATTAAATAGTAGAGATATTTCAGTATATTGTAATGAACTAAGCCTCTGAATCAAATTATACACGGTTTACTTCATTTGGATTTATCTTTAGCTTTGGCAGTATCATATACAGGGGTGTAGACAGCAGGTTATTCTAAGGAAACCCACCACTCTTTAGTGTGTCCAGGCTTTTTACAAACTGAAACAAACCAAAAGTCTTTTTTTAAACTGTGAAGACATTCACAGCTTACCATAAATGCATATGTATCGTACACGTACACATTATCGTAATTATTATTATCATATACATTTCCGGTATATTACCACTCTGAAACATGATCTTCACAGTGGATAAAGTAAGACCAACAGAGTTCAATCCATTTTCTACTGTCAAACATATCACAAGAGACGTTCTGAGTTTGTGTTGCAGTGCAAGGAGAAGTTCTTGTAGTTTTCAAATATTGCATTCGGAAAACGTTGCCACTCGTGGAAATGTCTTGAAACACTAAAGTCAACTTACTTCCAGCTGAATGTCATGTCCCAACTGCATGAGAAGCACACCCAGCATCTGTACGATTACGAGACTATAAATGTATCGGTCCACAAGGACAAATTCTCCAGCCATAGTGATCGATCATCAAAGGCATTTTATAACTCAAAACAAAATTACGACCATTACCGTAACAATTGCTATAAGAACAAACTAATTTTGTTTAGAGTTATTACATCGATGTATTCGATTGCTATTTATTTATTTATTTATGCGAGGGAATGACTCATGGAACGGTTTGGGCTTTTACTCTGGGGTCACATTGGCCTTTTATGTGGGTCTAGGATTCGGAAAGAAATTGGCGCCGGACTTCTATAAGGCATTGCCCTGGCCTTCGCCTTCTGTGAGTAAAAAAAAAAAAAAAAAAAAAGGATGAAACGAATGGCAACGTTCCGATGTAAAAGCATCAAACGAAGTCCGTGTTCAATTTTGAGCGACAAAAGTGATGATCCCGTTTATTTGGGATTAGCATGAGGTATTATTTCTTGCTTTAAAGGGAAAAGGTACCACAATTATCAGGATATACTATGTATCACTGCTGCGTGCGTTGCAGGATTCTGTGAAATCCCAGCGCGTGGTATGCTGACAAAAAGTGTCCCCCACTTGGAAAACAGCACATTCATTCAGTGCTCGAATGTTGGCCCTAGTAATGCACTACCCTAGGTATTAAATCCGTCAGAGTTCGCGTATTCTCTTGGCCGCACACCATCTTCATTCCACCTCTTCATAACAATGTAGTCATTTCCTAGGGGCAAGTGCTTCTGCAATTCCAGCGACTCTGCTTTCTGAAGTGCAGTAATGGATTTTGTACCGCTACACCTTACTTCACGTTCGGACTTATAATACAGCAACTGTGAAGAGTTACGAGCTGTGCATTACAACATTACCTACATATGTATGCAGGACTACACATGTAAAATTTCATTGGTCTGTGATATGTGAAAGTGGGTCAGGGTAAAACTTACTCTGTGCTTCTCGGTGGCCGGCGAATTTCAAACAAACCACACATATGCAAATTACTCAGAAACAATTGATTTGAGATCCCTTTTCATAGGGAAAAATGTTCCAAAGCACTTGTAAAATATCCCCTTACAAGGAATACATCGAATTACTACAAGGGTCGTTCAAGGTTGACCGAGACTTGAATTTCTTCAGAGGAAACAGGTAGCACAAGAAGCATCAAACTATGTCAGCCTTTTGAAGTATTCTGTGTGAAACGCAAGGCTCCTTTGCCATTTCTCTGTCAACTCCCTGATACCTTTGACGAAGAAAGAACTTGGTTGTTGTCTTATCCACTGGAGGACATCGTTCCCCAGTGCTTTATGTGTCGTGAATTTCTTCCCTAATAGATGGTCTTTAAGGGTGCAGACAAATGATAATCACTGGGGGCTAAATCTGGGCTGTATGGGGGATGGGGCAGAGCTTTCCAGCGCATTTCGGCCAGAGTTGTTGTTGTCATATTGGCCGTGTGAGCATTGCCATGGAGTAGAATGATATTTCCAGACAAAATCCTAGGTCTTTTATTACACATGGTCTTTCGTACAGCACCACTCAACATTGTGGAGTAATACTATGCATTAATTGTGCTCCCTTTGTTAAAAAATCCACACGGATAACACCCTTCATATCCCAGAAGACACTTGCCATGATCTTACCAGCGGACGGCTGCGTTTTGCTTTTCTTGGGCGGCGGGAATCTTTATGCCGCCACTCCATGCTGCTTCTTTTGGTCTCTTTGGTTGAATTGTGCAACCATGTTTCTTCACACGTGATGATGGATTGCAACAATTCATCACTTTCGGCTCGAAACCGATTCAGAAGCTCTTTACAGACCGTCATGCGTGCCCACTTCTGATCAAATGTCATCTGGCGGGGAAGCGTAAGTGGTCGTGAATGATTGTCTCAACACTCCCGACACTGATATTCAACTCGAAAACAATATCCCGCACTGTTTACTCGCCGGTTCTCAAGAATCATTTGTTCAACACGTGCGATATTCACTTGTGTGACTGCAGTCAGTCAAATGTGTCCATGCGCTTCATTTGTCACCAGCTCCCGTCCTTCGCGAAACTGTTCCGTGGCAACGTTTGTTCACCATTCTGTGCTTGCAATCTTCTGAAAATCTCAGCTGGATTAACTTTCTCCTTCACAAGAAATTTGATTACAGCTCCACAGCCACAGACGCACTGAATGCCGCCATGTTCGCTGCAACTGCGCCAAATACGTCATGCTGGACGCTAGTTACTCAAGAAGGAATACATTACGTCACCCACAAGTTCATCATGATCCGGCTATTCATCGATTATTTACGTATGAAAATACCGATCAACCTTGAACGACTCTTGTAGTTACCCTATATATATATATATGTCTCCAACTCCTCGTAGAACGCTAAACCGATTTTGTTTATTTTTGGTACAAGAGTGTACCATGACTTAGATTGAGTTTTATACATATTAATTTATTAAAATGAGTATTCTTAAGAATTGCAAGAATTAACCTGATAGAGCCAGATTTTTTTGGGGAGAAGTTTTCTGTTAATTTGTACTTGAATATGTTAATTGGGCTTCATTCATCACAAAAATACCATTGCATATGAGAAAATAATTTTTGGTGTCTATATATATGGTGTGTCCGTATGGTCACGCTAGGCCTTCGTGATACATAAATGCAATTAATAACATTACAGTACGGTTCTAAAACTATATTTTCCTTAATTTTCTTTCATACAAACGTATTCTCATTATCGTGGGAAAATAACAACAATAGTGTGTTTAATACTTCTTTGTGTGGAAATTGAAAAAACAAGGAGCACAAAGACCAACATCATATTTTACACATGCTGTACGTCTCACTGATGAACAATTTTCTCCAGCACATCTTCTTTTATTGCCAATAACAGGAATAACTAAGTGACCAATACCACCAAATCTTACTGAATCTTGTATTCTGTTTCCAGAGAAACTCAGTCTGGATACAACTGGACGTCCAGCACCTCTTGGAGACGAAGTAAATGCAAGTAAATAGTATTGAGCAATTTATCTTCTAAATTCTAGTTGATTCAAAGTTGAACCAGCATTGAGAGATATCTGCCATGCTTTGTGAATTGATACATCTAACAGCCAAGTGAAGATTGACCACCACCATTTCTTTCCCGTATACCAATTCTGTAGTCCTTTACGTTCCTATCCATTCGATCTGTGCCCCCCATAAACGTATTGTATTCTCCGATCAAACGTGGACGAGTTACTGAGATTTCTTTCTTGGCTGACCTGGAATATATTTTTACATTTCCTTGTAGGAAAACACCATGAACTGTGGATGCGGCTGTGACTATTGAATTGTCATGACATCTTGAAACAACTACACCACCTTCACTGCCTCCATGTTCATAGTAACCTCCTTTCTGCTTCTTGAATTCAGATAACATTGAGAAATTGCATTCTTTGGGACCTCTGTTTTCACGTATAGTACCAGTTTCAGTATATCCATTAGGCTTTAGGTGTAACAGAAGTGGCATGCTTGTGAAAAGATTGTCGAAATAGAAACTTAATGGTAATTTTTTAACGTCATTTAGAAAATCATCTATCATATATAGCAGAGGAGCGGATGCTTCTTCCAAATTTTCGTTCATATTCTGCAATGCATTGCAGATTTTTGTCTTGGTACACATCAAAGTTGATTAGGTATCTATTTGGGCTATTCAGGCACCAAACCTTGTACCCGAAACGCACAGGTTTCCCTTTTATAAACTGTTTACAACCATGTCTGCCATAGTATGCTATTATTGCTTCGTCAAAATTTAACATTTGCGTGGGAACAAAATGTTTTATGCAATTATTTTTCAATTTATTCATTAGTGAGCGTAGTTTCCAAAGTTTATCTGATTCACACACTTTGTTGTTGTCCGCAAAATGCAAAAATCTCATTATCTGAATAAACCTACCCCTTCTAATTGCATTGTATACCATTAAACTTCTCATATCAGTCCCAGAATCCTAATAGTATCTTTTGCGCGGAAGTGTATTATACCCTGACACAAACAAAACACCAAATTTCAAATATTCTTTAGAGACATTCGGATCTGGCATGTTTTTAAACAGAGCATATTTCAGGATTTCACATATAGCTAAATCGAATATATCTTCATCAATGAAAAGTTCAAAAAGTTCAACAGTCCCTATATTTGGAATAATCTCCCTCGGGGAATTCAGGCAGCGAATTGTTGATATCGTTTTGTGTCCAGTTTCTCCTTTTATTACACTGATTCCGCTTCCGTTTCTTTGAAATATTACTTTCCTCCTTCTCTATGTTTTCACTCCTTTGTTCCAGATTCTCTCCCTCTTTCTCCCCATCAGTCCCTCCCAAACGCATGTTGCTGGAGAATACTACTTCTGCCAAAGCATTGAGTTGCCTCCCGCTTAGGTTGTCTATCAAACCGCCAACACCGTCTGCCAAATCCTCGTCAGATAAAACATTTGATTCTGGAGGCACAATAAATATACACTATTTCTCCATGACCAATCTCATCTGGTTTCTGAAGCTCTTCCAATACTTCATGCACTGTTAAGTACCTGGAAATGCAAAGGAATAGTTTCTCTTAGGACGGAAAAATTAAGAGTTACCAAGCCTTAATGCTACCACTAAAGCCTAGCATGACCATGTGCTAACATGAATGATACATGGCTCTGTACAATGTACATGTTTGTTTCTTAACACAATACATTATTTACCTCAACACCTGACTTCTTTCTGAATCAAAACACACAATAATTGCAAATATGTTAACAACAATGTACAGATCAAATAAATTCTTATCTTTTACTATGTCACATTGTTGCAACTCTAGAAGCAGAAAGATTTTCAGATGCATGTAACTCCACACTAAACCAAGAAATCTCAAGATTGATACTAAAATCATGTCAAACACATCATTAGCTGAAAGTTGACAGCGCTATATGCAAGTCTTTGTTAAACTAAACAGAGGGAAACAATATAAAAGTCGTCGCGCGCAATGTGAGCGTATGGTAACGCAAGGATAAACCAGGTCTTTTTTAGCAAAATGAAGTATTTCCCTATCCTGTATATATATATATATATATATATATATATATATATATATATATATATATATATATATATATATATATATATATATATATATATATATATATATATATATATATATATATATATATATATATATATATATATATATATATATATATATATATATATATATATATATATATATATATCTATATATATATATATATATCTGAGTGTAACGATGATTGTCTGTAAATAACTCCCTGACCGCTGCACTCATTTTTATGATTTTAGATACACAAGTGAATGATATCTCCTTAGTTTATTGTTTTTTTCTTTGACTAAAATGCTTATCTAAAGGGGTTGGAAATGGAAAATGAAATCTTTGAATTTTATGTCCCGCGGTTATGCCGGTTAGGCTAAAGGAGACGGTGATGATGAGTAATGAATGAAATGGTGGAATGAAGAAACTGGGAGGAAACGGAAAAAGCCTGAGAAAACCCACGCACACTGTGTTTGTTCACCACAAAGTTCACTTGGCGGATGCCGGGATCGAACCCGGGACCCCAAGCACCAGAGGTGAACGCTCTACCACTTTTTAAAGCGTGCCATCATTTTCCTTCAGAAAATGTATCCTACTTCCCTTAAGGAAATATATTCCATACGTTGTTGAAAACATTTTACAATTAATACTGAACATATTCTCGCAATACACTCAAAAACGTTGTAGAAATATTTTATACGCCAAAAGTTTTCTGTACGATTTCCAAACATTACTGAAAATTATTTGAAACATTTTATACAATGTTAACGGAATGGTTTTTAAAATGTTTCGCATGGAATATTTTAAAATTATTTACTAATAACAGAAAATAATTTGTCAAGAATGAAGAAAATTGTTTTCTAAATATTTTTCAAATGTATTGTGTACATTAGTTGAAATGTTTTCTGAAAATTTCTAATTCATTTTTAACAAAGATTAATGATCTGTAAAATAATAATTTTAAAATGTTTTCCATACATAACAAAAAATATTTTCTATATATGAACAAAATATTTAGTGAATATTTCCTGTATATCACAGATAATATTTAGAGAATATTTTCTGTAATGACAAAATATTTAGAGAATATTTTCTGTACATGACAGAAAATATTCAGAGAATATATGGTAGACATATCGAAAACATTTTCAAATTAGTTTCCTTGGTGTTCTGTAACAGTAGAAAATGTTTAGAAAATATTAAACTAGTTTCAGATATGCATTTATGATAAGAAAGAAAATATTTACGAATCATTTTTCAAATAGCAATTGATATTGATTTATTATTGTATGTAGTTTCAGAACGTACTTAAAATATTTTTCCAATATTTTCTGGTTTTCGCAGAGAAATATTTTAAATTCTTTCTTAATAGTTTTCGTCATTACCACAGTAACACATACAGTTTGAAATAAGTGTATATAATAAGTTTATATAATAAGTATATAAAGAGTCATTATAAAACGTGATCATACCACCAGGAAATCATTTTATTGCACCATGACTCTCAACACAAGGATGACGTGGACCACTCAGATGTTCACAGGTGGGATGTCTTCATTGTCCTCTTCGTTGTATGTTTTAGTAGTACGTAAAGTAAATGACAGCGCACAAAAAAGACAACTCCGGGTGTCAACGTGTGTGTGGTTTATGTCGTCCTTGTGGTGGGTTCACCGGTGCTTAGATTTATATATGATAAATGGAGAAAATAACTGATTTTATATCATGTAAATATTTAATGTGATATACAATTGATTATTCCCTTGAGTTATCGTATATAAAAGATAAATTAAACCGTTTATCCTTAAAATTATCTAAATTGCACCATCCTACATTACATAGATTGCATAACAAATCGAAAGCCAAATAAAGAAACGAAGGTTTAAAAGACAATACATAAAATAACATACTGTACATTTATTGAGAATAATTACAGTAATAATTACTTAATTTTTCCCTCAAGTATAAATTTGTTGTGCACAATATGTTTAATGTGAATACATAAACAAAACGTCTATAATAATTTAAGTCTAGTAATTGCATACCGTACATTAAAATAGTTTGAAATGTATATACACCTCATCAGTGTATCAATTTTAACCAGTGTTCTATAACATTTTAGAAAAGCACTTACTTTGTAAGAATAGTTCGGATAGAGTTGCAGCTTAGATCCATTTTCAGTCTCGTCCCCACATCCTAGCATTGTAGATCAGAAGATGGCAGTACCAATCACCGAAAACCAAGCAGCAGTATCATGCGTTTCCTTACGTTCTCCCTTCCTTCAACACACACCCAAGTATAAGTTAAACTATTTCTTGGAAAGTTCTCTGCTACCTTCTTCTAAGAATATATTTAACGATACGAAATAGGTATATTAACTTTACTGTAGCATTTGAAGTGTGATTTAACTGCTATAAATTAAAACTGAGCACAATATGCATGCAAATTAGCTTAAATGGGTACCATATACATCACACTAAACGAACTATACCAATACAAAAATCACAGTCAATAAGAATTAGATCTTCAGTCTAGATTTTTAAATTGCTGCTATGTTGATGCTATGAAGTTTGGGCTTCCTACACTAAATGTCTCTGTGCCAAGCGTTTTTGGTCGAAGATGTGAGCAAACAGCCGGCTAATGATCGGATGATGATGATAGCATGCAGGCTGATGATAGTTCATCACTTATAGAAAGACAGTTCGAAGACAGGTGAGACAGAACACTCTTCTTTTTCCTGAGATTCATCCTCACTTACGGTCAAATTTAGTACCGTCTATGTAGTATCTATGTGTGGTGTACCTTGAAATAATCTCGGTTGATAGCCTTCACAGTGCACTCCTAAAATAAAGCAATTGTTTTAGAATTATAATTTGCAGCATGTGTGGGAAAATTTAAAAACGAAATACATCTCAGAATCAAGGTTAAGTCAAACGAAGCGATTTATGCGTATTTTTTTTTATATTACCACAGGCTATCCAAAACACTAAAACATTGTTTCCTATACTTTTCAAAGATATACACTAAATATCTTAGTAGCTGTCACTAAAATTTGGAACGCTGAATAAAGTTGTAGTGCAAATATACAATTGAAGCTATTATCCAAACATAAAATAATGATATTACAAACAAATAAAATTATCTTAGGATGAAAATGGAAGTTGTAGACGCATGAACATTACTGAGTGAAGGAAGGAAAGTACCAACGTTATGGCACCTTCAACTGGGTTACGAGTTTGAGAGAGTTCATATACATAAATCGTTCGGTGGTTTATATTTCCTGCTTCGACTTAAAAGATAAAGATTTGCTCGCTTTAAAAGAGTTAAAAAGTAAAAACTTTAAAAAGATTTAATTTATTGTATTTTTGTTAATGTAAATAAATAATGTAGAAAACCGACACAGAGCTTGCCCGCTGTACCTTGGCACCCTAATCCAACTGCCATTTATATGCCTGCCAAAAAGTAATAACGATATAAACTTTTTTAAAAAAAGTGCAGATTAAAGGTAGCTTAATATTTACATTTTTAAACGATACCTATAAATTAAAAGGTAGAAGTATATGTGGTCCTTCTCACTATGCTCACTTATATGCATATATATATATATATATATATATATATATATATATATATATATATATATATATATATATATATATATATATCTTAAAGCCTAGTGATAAATAGCACCAGTCCTCTGCTCCTATACCACCCTGTGATACCGGAGCAGGACGTTTGGACGCAAAGCCATATATCTAAATAGGTTAATCTACTTAAAGGGTTATGTATTTCATAACTAGAAACTGGATGATTACGTACTAAAAGTCTTAAAAATAGGCACTAATATCACAAAAACTTTTAAAAATAACTGCACAAGCTAAAATTTAGAAGTTTAGAAAGGTGAAATTTGATACAAATTTTCTTTAAAATGCCATCTTCAAAACTCTAAATTTCCGTTATGTTATAGTATGTCCTATGGTAAACAGTCACTGAATGTCTCAGTTGCTACAAATGCTGTACCTAATAAATTTTTGTGTAATGCAGAAAGAAAACATATGGGTCTAATTATTTTGTTTCTAGAATGATATATCCTAATTTCAGGAAAATCGGAGACAATGACCTGCAGAAATTTTCTTCAGCATGAATCTATAATGGGCTAAAATAAAACTTGATGTAGGCATCCTACATCTAAACTTCTGTGGAGTTATCTTTATAATATATCTAACATAAAGGATATTCAAAACTTCATAACAATTCATAACATTGCATTATTGCTTATTACTATGTCTTTGCAACGGAGATAATTGGAAAGGAAACCACAGTAAAACAAGAAGTAAACAGGGAAATCTAATATACATATTGAATAATTTATTTTGTCTTATGTTACAATTACCATGACATTATCATTCCATGACGGAATTATGGGCCAAATCCAGCATTATTCTACAATTTCAAAAGTTTCAAAATTCTGTACGGCGAATTCTTTCATCTGCCTGAATATATTTTCTTCTTTTGAGTTGAGTTAATTTTGAGATTAACGTCCCGTTCAGCAACGAGGCTATATGAGACGTGGATCTATTGATTAACGTGGAATCCGAACCACATGAGCTCCCGCCGGGAATATTCTTGTTTTCTTGGGCGGATCGTTTTCTCGAAGCTTTGCCTCGTACACTGAGTCCTGCTTTTTATTCTCCGAAATGCATCAATAAAGCGCCAAATCGACCAATATCGTTCCTTTACGTTAGATATACTATAAAGAACAGAAGTTCATTTATTTTGGGGTGTCACAGGTCGCCTAAAGTAAATTTTATTTGCCCATTATTCCTATTTAAATGTATATTTAATGCCCATTTTTATCAAAATTTATTAATATTATAGTGTCTCAACTTTCTAATAATACAATAGTCTCCACTATACGGTGTAATGGGCATATTGAATAACAAAAAGGTGGCTTCCATTTCAATTCAGGTAGAGCGTGTATCATCTCAGATATTGCTGAAACGTTTTTTATAGCAACTAGACATGTTTTTAAGGGACTCGAATTTTTTTGTTTTGTTTTGTCGAAAAAAAATCTTCCCGCCAGGTAATGGGTTATCAAAGATGGGGAGTACAATTTACGAATTTTAGAAAAAATGGAAAATGGTCAACTTTGGAGCCCCACCATTCAGCTATTTAGACAGATAGTTATAATTCTTATTGTGGTATGTACATGGGGATATAAATAAAATATGTTTTATTATAGTTTGGTTTGCGCATGCGTATCTTTCTGTATATAAGTTAACATATGAACCTCGAGCACTTCCGGTTCGAATTTTAAAATTCTGTTTTTACGGTTAGTGAGACCTAGTTACCCGCCTTCCGAAAAAAAAAAGATTGCATCGCTTCTGGGTGCAACCGTTTTGTCGCAAAAAAAAATTCGAGAAATCGTCAAATTTTCAAAAATTGCCATGTTTGGGCGCCATCTTCTCGAAAACACCATAATTTATAATTCTGAAATTTCGTCAGATGGTTCAACTTTAGATGAATAATAAACACACCAAATAGCATTTTAGACCAATGCTTCATGAATTAACTACAGCCTTTTGAAGTTAGCGAAGTTTCGTTAACATTGATGTCACAATTGGCAACACTGAAAATAATGAAAGGGCAACAATTTAATGATGCTTTTGGTTCACATTCATTAAATAAAGAATAAAACCTTTTCCTGGTTGCTTTTTATTATTTTGATCAAAATGGCTCCCTGAAATGGTAAAATGAGCCTCCAACTACTCCGTCTTCTTAAATCGATCTAATCTGAGATGGAAATTACGATTACGAAACACACGCATTTTAAGTTTACTTGAAACGGCCATCCAATAGATCCTGATGATCTACAAATAGCCTGAACTATTACCTCAGTGATGAATTGGAATGCTCCAGACAATATTCCAATAAGTGCGATGTCATTACGGTGATCGAAAATGGACAAAAATTTTAAAAATCGAAAGGTTTTCTTACGCGTTCTGTCAAAGAAATTTACGGGTTGTTTAAACAGAACAATCCCATCATAAGAATGGTTCACTCGAAATTTTATAGTATTCGACCAAAGTGGGTCAGTCCGCAACCTGCGAGGGAGGTGTTTGTGTATTATGCAAATTTTAAGTTACCTGCTACTGCGTTGGAACAAATCAAAGGAACAGCCTGTATTGAAGCTGTCATGAGTGACCTATTTCCATTAGTAGTATGGTTCGTAGTAAATGACAACTGTCTTCTTCAATAATGTGGTGATTGTCCTGGAGTGGAAGGAGTAAGTGTGGAGTCTTTAATTATTGATCCTGATGGAAATGTTACGTATGCCATATGGGAAAATAATGATCTCGTTAAAAAAATGAAAATAAAAAGAAAACTGTGACACTTTCTGCTTTCGTATCGTACGTTGCTGGTTAAAACTGTAAGAATTATAATTCATGACTACATCGAGAAAATCCAAAGAGAATTAATTGCTACCGAAAAGCATCGTGTAAAATTTCAAGATACAAATTCTATTTTACTGCATGCATTCCTTAAAACTGGACTGTTATTCTGCAAAGTGAAGTTCAGAGTGATCACTGAAAAAACGATCAAATCTCCATCTTTACGGCAGTGGTATATTATTATGAAACAACTGACAGTTTTGCTGTGATAGGCGACGACAAAACACACGATTCGGCTCGTACTCATAGCCATGGATAAGATTCTAAAAACACTCGAAGAAAAGCGAAAATATAGGCTTTTGAATAAGGGTCGAATACGTGAAGATAAGTGTCTAAAATTTACCAAACTATTTCAGTGATTTCTAATGGTCCTGCATCCCACTTCAAAAACTGCTTTCAGATGTCCGAGACGCAGACAGGTCCGATAAAGCAGTGGCTTTTCAGTGAAACCGGCTGTGGCAAGGGTCTGTGCGACGGAATTGGGGGGAAAAGGTGTAGAGAATATGGCAACACGGCATAACCTTGGGCAAAAACAGATTCGTAGTATTAAAACTGCAGAAGAATTCGTGAGTATAGTACAAGTACAAACTCCGGGTATTACTCTCGTTTTGTTGTCAACAACCGAATTCGACAATTTTCCAAAAAAAAAAAAAAAAAAAAAGTATTCGACAAAGTCATCTTTGGCTTTTATGGCAGTAACGGGTCACCATGGACTAACTTCGTGCTCTCCCCAAAATCGAGCTTCTGCAATTCAAAGTGTAAATTTAAGAAATTTGCAAAAATGAACTTTTGTTACATGCATACATGATAACCAGTAATGCATAGCAGAAATATTATCAATAAATCATGAATTTCATGAAGTTGAAGTGTTCCTTATGTTTCCATATAGACCTTCAACAGGATACAGATTTCCAGAAAGGTATAAGAGAAGTGAAAATAAGTGTTTTGTGACTATCGACAACGTGCTAAGAGTTGTGAGTGCACCAACACCTATTGAATCATCTGCACGGTTACATGCTATTAGCGAAGAAGACATTAAGCAAGCGAATAATTACTTCAGTGTGAAAAAAATCAGTGAATCTTTGTTCCAGAAAACCATTTTAAGTAAGTAAGTTTAAAATCTGTGTGTTTCGTAATCGTAATTTTCATCTCTGATTACATCGGTTTAAGAAAACGGAGGAGTAGTGGGAGGTTCATTTCACCATTTCAGAGAGCTATTTTGATGAAAATAATAAAAAGCAGCCAGGAAAAACTTTTATTCTTTATTTAATGAATGTGAACCACGAACATCATCAAATTGTTGCACTTTCATTATTTTCAGTGTTGCCAACTGTGATATTAAACTTAATGAAACTTCGCTAACTTCAAACGGCTGTAATTAATTCATGAAGCATTGGTCGAAAATACTATTTGCTGTGTTTATTATTCATGTAAAGTTGAACCATCTGACAAAATTTCAGAATTTTAAATTATAGCGTTTTTGAGAAAATTGGCGCCCAAAAATGGCGATTTTTGAAAATTCGACGATTTCTCGATTTTTTGCGACAAAACAATTGCACAAAGAAACGATACAATTTTTATTTTTTTGGGGGGGGGAAGCGAGTGAAAACAGAATTTTAAAATTCGAACCGGAAGTGCTCGAAAAAATCGCAAACTTCGACTTTTCAGATAAACTGACGTTCATTTGTTTATTTATGTACAAACCGATACGCATGCGCGAACCAAACTATAATAAAATATAGTTTATTTATATCCCTATGTACATACCACAATAATAATTATAATTACCTGTCTCCATAGCTGAATGGTGGGGCTGCGAAATTAACTATTTTCCATGTTTTCTAAAATTCATAAATTGTACTTCCCGTCTTTGATGGCCCATTACCTGTTGGGATTTTCTTTTTCCGACAAAACAAAAAGTACGGGTCATTTAAAAACATGTCTAGTTGCTACAAAAAAAAAAAAAAAAAAAAAAACTTTCAACAATATCTGAGATGGTGATGGTACATTTTTTTGGGGGGGGATAAGAGGATGGTACATTTTTTGGGCTGTTCCAAATACAAAAAAAATACCTAAAAAATAAAAAAATACTCCTCTCTTTATCATAGCACTATCTTATTCTAGATTCCTCGCTATACTAAATGAGGATTGGAACTTATGAAAGATCAATAACACTAAAACTGTATTCCATAACCATAGCTGCCCGCTGCAGGGGGCAGTTGCTTTCCCCATGGATTTTCAAAATACATATCAAAATTTTAAATTTTCTTTTTCACACACAACAGTGAGTGAAGTTAGTAGTGTATGCAAATAATTGTTTTTTTGCATTAAATATTATATGGTTCTAGGTATTTGTAGTCGTGACTTTCCTTGTATGTCGGTCCTTTTGCCCCCTCCACCCTGTAAGAAATTCCGTGGGAGTTACTATGTCTAAATTTCCCTTTAAAATTCTCTTATATACTACATATACATCTATATAGCAACTAGTTTTTAATAAAGAATATATTTATGATTACACCAAGCAAAGCGATTAAATTAATCGTGAGCCGTAATTAGTAGACACTACTTTACTCGGTTAGTGCATCGCATACATGACAATGACAACTAGCATATCTGAGGACGTTTCATACTTTGACTAGAAAAATTTACTTCGAAATATCCCATACTGCAGCTAACTTAATATTGTATAAGAATTTCGATACTCGAAAAGAAAGATCAATTCAGACGTGCTAATTTACCCTGAATAACCGAGTCCCGTAACCAAGGAAGAGAGTTTAAAATAGCTAATTGTCTATAACAGTTCAAGTACCCGGCAATAATTAAGTGCAATGAGCAATTTCAAAGAAGAGACAGTTATTGTTAGCGGAAAACTGTACAATTGTTATTCCTCTTGCTTAATGTAACCAAGTATGTTGGTTAACACCTTTTGTTCATTTTCTTGGTAACTAAAATCCAGAAGGTATAACGTCATTGGCTTCCAGCGCTTGGACATGTTCGTCATTGGGGGCGTGGTAAGAGGATAGCCAATCACCAGCCACAATTCACCGAGCTCAGCAAGCCAGGGCGCGGTAATATTGGCACCGGAAATTTTGGCACCAGCAGTTTTGACGCGGTAGTTTTGGCACCAAGAAACGAAGCAAACGGAAATTTTTGCACCATTTATAATTGAAGTACAGAAAATGTGAGATAATACTCTGAATGTAATAGATATTTAATTTCACATGTTATTAATTAGGACTGTTCCAGCGCGGCGAATGAAACCAGTGACGAATGTATAGTCAGCGACAACATTTCTTTCTCTTCTGTAAAATTTATTTGCCTATAACTTTGGAATTGATGGACTGATTTGAGAAGTTTTCTGTAATTTATGGAAAACTGTATCTTCTTTGAGTTGCTGAAGACTGCACTATGTTCACTGCACTGGGTTTGTATTTTACTTTGAAGTGCAAACAGTAACAGCTGATTCGAACCATGGAAATGAAGTACAGAGAAAAAAAATAGAAAATACTCTGGATATAAGAGATATTTACATTCACATGTTAATGACTAGAACTGATCAGCACGAATAATGAAACCAGCGACGAATGTACAAACATCAGTAAAAGGTAATATTGGTAGCTTCATTAGGTACTCAAAGCAAGTCAAAATGGAAATTATTGAACTCAAGAAAACTTAAATACACACTTACGCAAAAAAAGAAATAAGAAATCAATAAATGAATTTCAATAACACATGATTTGCAATAATATATGGTTCACAATAATCCCAATTGTAAAACATTGCACCTTTTCTTTACATCTTTAACTTTTGTTGTGCTCAACAGTAAATGAAACAGCTTGCAAAAATTCTTGCATGCTCTTTGTTCCAGCATTGTAGGCCAAGCACAAATTTTGAAGTCTTTTCTGCAAATGCTCATAGATCCGCTTTGTCTTCTTGGCTGGACGCTCCCCTACAGCAATCTGCAAAAGGAGTCTCGAGACCATGGTTTCATCCTGCTGGATGCATTGGATTAATTTCCAGATTGACGGATGAGAGACTCCAACCAGATGTTTGAACTTGCTATTCCAGAACTCGCACATGTTGTTTGTTCTCGGTTCGTTATTTAGTGTGACATCGTGAACATTCCATACTTCTGGAGAGAAAATAGGGCGCACATTTCACAGACGGATGTTATCGTCGTTTCTTCCAAGAACACGCCGGTATGTACCGGAAACGTAGGTCTGGTCGAAGTAATCCACAAGCCCTATTGCTTCTTCTGCAGCCTCTTCTCTAAGTAGTTGCATCCCTTGACGTACATCTTGTATTGGATGAAAAGCAAGGCCGTTCAATTTTCCACAAAATATACGAAATTCCTCATCCTGTTTGTAGAGATTTGTAAGCCCAAGTTCTTGAATTTTCCTCCACGTAGACTGAGCTAAGTGGAAGAAACAACCTCGTACACGATTGGAATCACCGAACGTTGTCTTGATTGCATTCATTGCTGCAATTTCAAAATGCATGACAACGTTTTCAGGATCAGGTAAAAGAGACAGTTCGTTGCATCGTTGAATTAAGGCTCGAAACAATTCCTCGTACGTAGCTTGAGTCTTTCGTTCCATCAGAGCATACACTGTTGTGATAAACGTTTGTCCTGTCGGCACTCGGATTACATACACTTGGGCGAAGTGTTTAGGAGCCATATAAAAGTTACCCGTCCATAAGCCATGTTTCACTGCTGGATAATTCACTTAGACAATTTCTATCCCAAAAATGATAAGTCTAGATTCAGCTTCCGCTCCACTGTCATAGCATAAAAATGATTTTTGGCTCCGATCCTTTAGTGAGTATCCATTCCCCTGAAAGAGCAAACAAAGGAAATTAGAATTGTTCGTACACCACCAGGAGATCTAATACAGTTATGTATGAAACTAAGCTAGAAAAATGTGCTCATGAAACGTTGATAGGCTCCACACAACTGATTAAAAAATGACCACGTTTAGGCCATAACTTTCAAATGTTTAACCTTCAGTTAATTATTTTGACTCTGTAATGTACGAAACACAGCACGCCTAAAATAGAATTAGCCGGCAACTAGCTTTTTTGCAACATAGGCCTACAAAACAAAAACTGCTTGCATTGAATAAGAGAACCTTACTATTTGCAGAATGTATCATACTTTACCTAAAGAAAAAATTCAAAACAAATGTTGCTACAGTGAAAGAAAGAGAAACTTTACTAAACGTACCTTCAAAAACCAAATTTCGAAGATCCGCTGGTTCCGGAGGAAATTTCTTCCTTCTCTGATTCCTCATTGTTCTTTTACATGCTTCTGCATTTGGCAAAATTGCACGGGCATTTTCAGGTAACTGTATCACAACCGCAGCGTAAACCTGTGATGGATTTCCATCATTCAGAAGGCACCTCTTCTTCATTTCTTCTCGGCTAACAGCAACCTTCACTGCATCTTCGTCACCGATATGGTTATGTTCATAAATCGAAACTGTATTGCACTTATTTAAATCACTGTTCAAAATTCCTGGGCACTGAAGACTAACTCTTTTACAACATCTCCACCAAATACTTTCTTTCGAAATCTTATGTTTTGTATACATATAACCCTCTAAACACAATTTCTCGCGTTCAACTTATCACCTCCATGCTTTCAGTTAATGACACTACTGAAAATAATGAAGTAAAATTCATATACTGAATTTATACTTTCACTTTTCGACAACATCCGTTGACCGGCCAATCGGATTTCAGCACCATCGTGTGACAAACCAATCACATTGAGGGATTTGTTTCAATTTCAATTTTAAACTTTTAATGAGGCTTTGGGGTATGCGTGAGAGGGAAGATGGAAGTTTCGATGGAAAGAATCTCAGTGTAATCTCCTCTGCAAAATAAATTGGTACATTAACATCTATTATATCCAGAGTATTTTCTAATTTTCTTTCTCTGTACTTCAATTTCTATGGTTCCAATTAGCTTTTACTGTTTGCAATTGAAAGTATAATACAAACCCATTAGAGGGGAATTTTAACTTGCTTTGAATATATAATGAAACTGCCAATAGTATCTTTACCGGTCTCTGTACTGTCAGTAACAAAAGTTCTTTTCCTATGTTAAAATTACCGTGCCAAAATTACCATGTCAAAACTACTGCTGCCAAAATTTCTGGTGCCAAAATTTCCGCCTTTTCTGCGAGCCATGAGTATGCTTCAACTTTACACATGTACTACCTCGCCACTATGACATACGTTTATTTTCAAAACTCGATCTGAAGTCAGTGATGCCATTTTGCAACAGCGCAGCGAAATTCCCGTCCGAAACCATAAATTTCCCGATTAGATACAAAATTTCCATTCAACTTCAGTAGATATAATTTTCAATATCTAGAGCAGGCCAAAATTTTTAAACAAAATATAATGTACACCTTTTTTTTTTACGAACACTATGATATTTTGTGTGGTTTGGAAGGGATGTTATGTTCAACAAAGCAACACTTAATTAAATTGTGTTGGCCTTAACACGATTCTGGTGTTGCTTGTACACCGCTTGCTCCTTGCCAGAAAAATAAATAAATAAAAATTTAAAATGTTTAAAAATGCAGCGCTAAGCAGGGTATTTTCCAATTGTTTACAATAACTTGATGTTTCATGTCTTTTGTGTGTTTGTAATGTTCACTTTTACCAAGGGATAAAGTAGAATTGAGATGGTAGGGGGACCCATTACGTAAAGCCGTCCCCTGTACCTATCCTTCCCCATTGTAATTTTTAGAAGCGGGAGATGCCACAGATATTTTCTGAAAGTCGGGAGACGACTTCCACCTGCGTTCCGCTTCACTTTTAGTCCTGCTTTTACCCAGGGGTAAAATTGGATCTGAAAAGGTGGGGGGACGGTAGGTAGCGGCATGACGTCACTTCGTTCCTTCTGCCTATCTTTGCCCATTGTAATTTTTTGAGAACTGGGGGACGCCGTACATATTTTTTCGAGGTGGGGGGACGGCATCCATCCGCATTCCTCCGCACTTTTACCCCTGCTTTTACCAAGAAAGAGGTCAATGTTGCACGCTAGGTTGTTGTACGCCTAGAAAAGTTGAGAACGCCAGAATTTCCCGTTTTCAGCCTATTTTAAAGAAAAATTTCCGCATTCCCGTCTGTTCTCAGAATTTCTCGTTTTACGGGAACTTTCTCGCCAACTGGCATCACTGTCTGAAGTTCAAATAGTTGTCCCCTGGCGCTGCATACTACAGGTAATAGAATTAAATGTAAAAAGCGTCTACATGTATCTTAACATCGTCATATTTGTTACGATTATTTAACGTAACAAATGACGTTATATTTCTTCGCCTGACGTGTTTGGAATTTCATGACCAACATTTGACGTTATGACGTAATTGTGCTACTAGAGCCGGGTTCGATTCCCAGCGGGAGCTCATTTAGTTCAGATTCCACGTTAATCAGTAGCAGTGTTCGTAGGTTTCTTTAAGAAAATTTCCCTTGACTGACACAAAATTTTCCTTTTTCTTATGAATTTTCCCTAGTTTTTTGAGTGCCCAATACCTATGACAGAAGTTATGTAGTAATATTAATTTAGCTATATTAAAGGAACTACGAACCACATTTGTTTTATTCATTTGTTTTTTGCTTCTATTTTTCTCGTTTATTTTTCATGCATTTTTAAAAATATACACCGAAATACACCAAGCCATCAAAATGAAATGAAATGAAATGAAATATTTCAGTTTAACGTCCCACGTTTATGCCTTTAGGCTAAGGGAGACGATGATTAAAGCAAATGAACGATGATGGAAGAATGAAAAAGTGGAAAGAAATGGGAGTACTTCGAGAAAATCCACGGACACGATGTTGTTTACCACAAGCTTACTTGGCTGAGGATGTAAGAAAATACCCCACGCACCAGAGGTAAGCGCTCTACCACTGAGAAACCGTGACCCCCATCCAGTCGACAATGGTTGCAAATTATGCTACTTTTAGCACACACAACTTATATCTAATGTATTGCTTTTCTTCTGAAGAACAAAGAAAAATTTAACCATGGATTTTTCACGTTTTATCGAGAAATTCCCTTTTTGTTAAATTTACCTATGAAATTTCCCTAGATTAGGGAAATTTCACTCAAACTACGAACACTGATCAGTAGGTCCACGCCCCGCTCCTAAAAGGGACGTTAAACTCAATATCAACTCAACAATATATATATATATATATATATATATATATATATATATATATATATATATATATATATGTGTGTGTGTGTGTGTGTGTGTGTGCTTATGTGAATTTCCTCGCGTCTGTATGGTTAGCACATACGCCTTGAGTGCAGGAGACCATGATTCGATTTCCGCTGGAAGCTCATGTAGTTGTTATCCCACATTAAACTGTAGATACATGTCTCAAATAAGCACGCATATATTATATATGCCTTTGGTACACTTATCTTCTGAGCCGTCGAACATTTCTGAACACAGAGTCCGGCAGACCGAAAAGTGAGTAGCACTGGTACAGAGAAAACTGTCATGGAAATTTAAGCTATGTTAATCCTTACATATAATGAAACTAGCTTGGCCAAGTTACAATAGGAGAAATGCAATCACCTGCAATACTCTGATAATAGAAAATATTCTCCTGGTATTATTATCCCACTCTCCTGCAGAATGAAAGTCCTGACGAAAACGCAATATTATTTACATATAACTACAACCTTATCTTGTATAATATAACAAACAGTGGCGTATTTTTTTTAAGAGATCCTTCCGAGGGTTCGCTTCCATCTCCCCCTCCATCAAGAACTAAAATAAATAAAAATTGCAATTACTTGTTATTTTTGCACAAAAGACGCAATTAAAGTCCCAGTTCAGCACCTTCACACTTAGATTTTACCCCTGGAAGACATTTTCTGGAAGAAAATCCATTAGCATTGTTTCTTTGTTTCTCATGTGATCTCAGATACATAAACAAAGTATAAAAGTGTAGAATTTCATATTGCCTCTATTTACTGGCACATACGTTTTATTCTATTTATTTTATGTTCCTCGAATTCATTGGGAAGCAAGTAAAGACTGTGTCTGTGTGCGTGACAAAACATAAATGTACCAGATAATTATTTCTTCACTTCCTTGAAAAAAATCTACAATTTTAGTCCATCTCATATCTGCTAACAAAAGGAGGTGGGGGAACAAGGATAGCCGCTGATTATTAAAGGTCGTAACCAGCAGAGGTTTCATTCAGTCAGAGGAAAACAAAAAAAGAATAATTGGAAGTTTCTATATTCGATCGAACGGCAATATACTATTATTTTAAAAACCATTTCCTTCCTATTTGTCTGCATCAGGAAGAAAACGCCATAAAAATCACTAGAATATGCAGATTTACTCGAAGTACATACTAGATCACTAGTTCAAATCTAGGACGAAATTACTAAATGTGGCATCCCTGCTTTTGACCACATGTTCATGAACTTTTTTTCATGTTTCTATGAGTAGATTCACCTCCCAAACGCTGTAAACAGTGCACACGAACACCCTATATATATATATATATATATATATATATATATATATATATATATATATATATATATATATATATATATATATATATATATATATATATATTAGAGACCTGCAAGACCCGAATTTTTCGGCCCGCGCCTAATCCGGCTCGAATGAAACTAGGCCCGGCGCAGCCCAACCCAAGCCCGGAAAATTTTGGAAGTTTTTAGCCCAAGCCCGACCCGGAACAAATTAATAATGGAGCAATCTCGCCCAAGCCCGGCCCGTGTCGGTCACTAGGGTGAACAATTAATTCTCTATATAGCAAAAGTGGAGTCGCTGAGCAATACCAAATGTAAAAGTTGCATTGTTTTAATATCTTTCACTCTTCGTTGGTTTTATTGCAATTACCATTTAGCTAAGGTCAATAATTATTAAAGAACTGCAAATAATCGCCCGAGCCCGGCCCTACCTGAAGCGCAGGCCCGCCCAAGCCATAGCTGGACTTCCCAAGCCCGACTCGTGCAGTGCACGAATATATATATATATATATATATATATATATATATATATATATAATCTCCAAAATATTAAAAAATCTCCAACATAATATCTAAGGATATGTAATTTAAATTAGAAAAATGTTTCAGAAACATTTCCGGTAAAATTCATTTTAGATACAACAAGGAATATGTACTTTTATTGTAACTGAAGCATATATTATAAGAATAATGTAAAAGTTTCTTTGATATATCAGAAAATGTTATTAGCTTAAAGCACAAACTATATTTCATAAACACGATGGTAAACAGTTTCTATTCATTTTTATTATCTGTTTTAATTGTTTAAATTAAACATTAGATAAAATATTCTGAAAGTAATTCTGAAGTATTGTATGAAAATATTTCATTTAAGTTACAGGAGAAGGTAACAAAAACATTTCCGTACAAAATTAATAGGCGTTTTAAAAATATTTTTGGAAAATATTTCTAATATTACGAACGATTTTATTTTTTAAAATATTCGAAACATTTTAAAAATTATATTTCATACGTTTTCTCGTAGCAATAGAAAAATTGCAAATAATACGTTGGGAAACATTTGTAAAATATATGAAATACATTTCCTATTCTGTTTCCTATATCATATATGTAAAACATTTTTAGTATTACTTCGAAAACGTTTTCTCTCTCAACATTATAAACATATTATATTACGTTCAACACAATATTTCTAGTACAGTTTGTGAAAATTTTCCTTACATTATTTTGCTTCTAACTTTCTAAAAAATATACTTCCTTTATTTCATAAAAAGTTTTCTAAACATTTCTTTAAAAAATCTTTCCTTTAAATATTAGGGTTCTTCTCAGATATAACAAGGAATATATTTTCCACAGTAACAGAAGAGTATATTCTGAAAACAATTTAAAAATGTTTCTATAATATGTCAGAAAATGTTGTTAACTAAAAACACAAAATATTTTCCGAAACGTAACAGAAAACATTTTCTATTCATTTTTAATATGTTTACTTTTCCGTGTTTCCGTTTTACGTTCAAAATTCGATAAAATAATACTAAAATATTGTACGAAAATATTTCATTTAAGTTATAAGAGAAGATTACCAAAATGCTTTTGTAAAAATTAAGTAAACCTTTTTAAAATATTTCCAAAAAATATTTCTTATACCACGAAAGAATTTATTTTTAAAATATTCTAAATGTTTTTTAAAACATATATTCAATATGTTTTCTGGTAAAAATAGAAAATATTGCAAATAATGTATCAGAAAACATTTTTCAAATATAGGGAATATATTTCGTTTCATTGTTTTCTGCATCATATATGGAAAACATTTTTAGTATAATTTCGAAAATATTTCCCTTCTCAACAGTGAAAACATATTACACAACATCCAAATCAATATTCCTAATATATTTTGTGAATATTTTCCTGGATTTACTTTCCGGCAAGCATTCTCAAAATGTACTCTCGGTAATTTCTTAAATGTTTTACAAACATTTTTGGGAAAATATTTTCGGGAAATATTCGGAATACATTGGGGAAACCAGCATGGAAATCTCCAGAGAAGGAAAACCTTTTGGAAACCAAGGAAAATATTTTCTTTTGGTTGAGGAAATATTCTTGCTGTGTGGGCATTTACTTTAATTTTTTCAGTAAACCTTATTCTCCCCTTACGAGGAACAGGCAACAAATAATTAAACATTGTTAGAAATATATTATGCAAAATTAAATTTCGGTTTCTGTCTGATCGCAACACGCAACAACTATTGAATCAATTGAAATGATAGTTGGCATTTTTATCTGTTTAGGCCCCAAAGAATTAATTAAGTTGATTAAAATACATATCCCAAGAGAGGACAGGGATTATAATTTATCGAAAACTAGAATTAGTCAATAACTACAGAACCGATTAACATAATAACCAACCTAAGGCTTCATAAGGATATTAAATTCATTAAAGTGTATGTTGTAAAGGGGAGTGGGGTTCATATTTTATAAAAATAAAAAAAGAGTGGTGATGAAAAATAAGAATCAGTAACGACTGATATTATCATTTCGTAGTTTTAGAGACGGTAAAATTAATAGTGACACACTTAATACACCGTAATTGTATATTCAGCTTACTTTTGGGTTTAGAGACAGAGGGTGACATGTTAAAATAACCAAAATCGGCCGATATTAGTTTCAATCCATAGTTTTCCGGGTTGCTGAGAGGAATTGTCACACAACCGATGGCGTTTAAATTCAAATTCATCCTCTATTTTTATTGGAGTGAGAGGCGGAAAGAGAGTGACTTTACGGTATTTTATCATTGCACTTTCATTCTAATGCGCATCCTAAGAGAAGTGCTTAGGTTCCTTGTAGGAAGGCAGTGAAAGGGATAAGGGTAGGGGTTCGAAGAGGTAACATGATTCAATAATCGAAAACGATCGATATTCGTGTCTAATACATAGTTTTTTGTGATGATTAAATGAACAGTAACACTCTGATGCCGTATAAGTCATAGGCTAATTTTTCCTCTATCGATATTGGATTGACAGGCTGGAAATGGGGTTACATTGCGCATATTTATCATTACATTTCTATTGTAATGCATATTCTAAGAGCTCTGTGGTATGGCGTTCACCTCTGGTGCTTGGGGTCTCGGGTGCGATCCCAGACCCCTCAACTGTACTTTGTGGTGGACGAACACCATGTGCGAGGATTCTCCCGTTTCCTCCTACTTTCTTCATTCCAACCTTTTTCACTCATTGCTCATCATCATCGTCTTCTTTAGTCTAACCGGCATAACCGTGGGACGTAAAACAAAGATTTTATTTTATGTTATTTTATTATATTTTTGTGTGTGTATTCTCAGGGAGAAAGTGGTTCAAGAGATAAGAATTTGAATGAGAACGTAGTAGCATGTAAAAATAATCGAAACCAAGCGATAGCAGTGTTCATTCCATAGTTTTCGGGGTCACTAAGGTGAGTAGTGAATTTCCTGATACAATTTAAGTAAATGTTCAGTCCCTTCGGGGTGGAGTTAGATTAAATGAGGGTGAAGGTTTTGTAAAAATATTCTCTTTACACCCTAGACTCTAGATTAGACGGAATTTGTCGAAATGACACATGTAAAATGCAGTGGAGATTTTCATAACATTGTGAAGTATTTGATTGCTATATCCTTACTAAGATCAAATAATCAATGCTGCAGTTGAAACTTTTAACATTTTTGTGTATTTTTAATAAATACTATGATATTATGTTAAATAGTACAAAGATAAATTGAAATGGCAATAAATAACAAATTCATTTTTCTAAAGTTTGTACTACTTACGTTTATAAATACACACATCGTTATGAGATTTCCTCCTGCCCCCCCCTGATGTTTGCAGCTTACAACATTTTTCCATTACATTTATCGGTTTCCTGACATGCACGAGGGAAATAATCTATACTCCTTACTATTAAACTTTTTCGGATAAAAAAGCGTCAAATGGGAAAAATGTGCTACAGCATGTCAAAAATATATATTTTTTATTTTATTTCTTGTCCTTTTTCAGACACTGACTGAATTTCATGTTTGTGTGCTTCGTGCTTATATGACAGAAGTCTTTCAGTTACAGTACTTGGATAAAGATATGATGTTATTCTCGTGAGCAGTATATGCATGGCTCTTTTCAATCTCTTCAAAAGGAAATTCCAATCTGTAAGAGAGGGAAAAGAGAGAAATTCAATACTCATAGAATGTCCTACTAGAATTATATATTATGAAACATGCGATTTGAATATTGAAAGCTCTGGTTCAACGAATAGAAAGGAGTAAAATATTTGCCTTTAATATTCAGAGGATAAAAAGCAGCGAGAAGTATAGATGTGTTTATATAGTTAAAAAAAAAAAAAAAAAAAAAGCTATCAATATTATGCCATATTCTGTGAAGTTGTCTCAGCGTTAAGATAAACGGATATGAATTTGTACATTGAAGTCTATGGAGTTCAAATTTTCCAACACCAAGTTATTGCACGATTTTACCTCAGATTAATATTGGATCCAAAATCATGAATTTAGATATATCTGGTGGACACATGTGGTTTGCACTCCACGTACAGCTTTAGAACCATATTGTATGCAGCCTCGCTGCTGAAAGTAATTGTTTAAGATTAAATCAACAAAACAACCAACGCCTTTAGACAGGAAATTCAATGTGGTTCTCCGTCATGGAAAAAATAGTAATAACAATTGAAAATTTTAGAGATGATCGTAATTAATGCAGTGTTTAACAGATTCGTTCTGCATTTTGTCTTAGCAGCTCATGTTACACTGGTCTGCAAAATGAAACTTTTTTTCGTTCCCACGAACGAATATTGGTGATTCGTATAGGTTTCGAGCTCCTGAGTTCGAATCCGTAACCCGTTTTTCCCATGACGTACCAGTTTTCAGGGAGGAGGGGGGTTCAATACCGCCCAAAGATGCTATTCTCCATTCTATAATGATTTGCACGTTATAACTTAAATATCAATATAAATTATACAGATAAAATTGCATAAAAAGTTAAAGTTTAGGACTTACGTGTCACTTGGTTTTCCTACTCCCCTTGTAATTACTACAGGGCGTCCCGCGTGTCACATTCCAAAAGAAGTCTGTCAATATATTCACATTCCATTTACCACTGTAGCGCCTCTCCATGGTAGCTATTTGCTGGTGAAACCTTTCCCCGTGTTCGTCAGAGACCTCCCCCAAACTGTACATTTCAGGGACGAAGTCCAGGTGGCAATGCAGGAAGTGTAACTTTAGGGACATATTACATCCCATGTTACGAAATTAAGTAATTAACCTGCCCACAATGTCTTTGTAATCAGGTAACTTATGTTTCCATAGAAAGTTACTGCACACTTCTCGAAAGGCCTCCCAAGCCTCACTTTCCACTTCATTAAGCTTAGAAGAAAATGTAGTATTCTTAAAAGCGCCTCTGATTTGAGGCCCCGCAAAAACACCTTCTTTCACCTTGGCCTCGCTGAGTCTCGGAAATAGTTTTCCGGGATGATTAAATGCTTCACCATCCAACGAGAAATGCTTCACCATCCCGGTTCAGGGCCTTGACGAAGACCTTCATGAGCTCTAATTTGATATGAAGGGGTGGTAAGAATATTTTCTCAGGATCTACAAGACGTTCATCTCCCCTGGGACCAGTTGCTTCCTTGGCGGCCATTTTGTGATGGGGTACTGATCTTTGGCTCGACTATCCCAATGACACAAGAAGCAGTAGTGCTTTGTGTAACCTCCTTGTAAACCGGTGAGGATGGCAATAACCTTAAGGTCAGCGCATACAGACCACTGGAACTGTTCGTACTTTATTTTCTGCAATAGGCTTCGCATGTTCTCGTATGTTTCTTTCATATGTACAGCATGAGCAATGGGGATGGCTGGCTTTTCATTGCCATTGTGTAGTAACACTGCCTTGAGACTTATCCTAGAGGAATCTACGAATTGTCTCCAATCTTCAGTGTTGTAGTTCAACTTCAGTTGCGCTATAAGCGATGGAATGTCACTGCAATACACCAAAACACCATCTTTTGTAAGATTACTAACTAGGCTCACATCTCTTTTCCTATACATCGATATATTCACATCTTGGTTTAGTAGATTCCATTGTTGAAGTCATGATACAAGCAACAGGGCCATGGCTAGACTTGGGAGGTTTAAGTCTCTGATCAGATCATTCAGCTCTTCCTGACTTATCGCATGTGGTTCATTAGTGTCAGGCACTGGAGCGTAATTGGGATCTGACTGTGTACTCGAAGATTGTGCAACATCCTCACAAGCAGCAGGTTCTTCATCGAATGAAACACTGCACAGGGTGTATGAGTCTGGTGGTACGGGTACAGGCAGACAAACATCATGTTTCACAGGTCTCCTCGCGGAATCCAAGTTAGGATACTGTATTTTATGCTTCATATTTTTTGAGAAACTTTTTGTATTAGTCAGGCAGAAGTAACGCTCTGAAACATGATCACGGGGCTCACGACAAACCATAAGTACGGCGAACGGCATCGATTTATGTCTACCTTTCAACCATCCTGTGAGAGTACGTGCACACGAGTTACAACTTTGTTTCGGAGCCCAAACGTGATCCTGGTCGCCGATTTTACACCTGAAGTACAGATGGTAGGCTGTGTTCAGGAACGGTGACCCTGGCCTACTTTGTCCCTGGAAAAACACTTCCCCACATATGTAGCAGAATGAATCTGTCGAATTGTTGCAAGTTCTCGGCATGTTCGTTTAACATAAACGTCAATATTTCACGCAGAAATATTTTTTACCTACGGTATACACAGACACAGCGCAACACCACCTTCTAACACGAAGATCAATTCGAAACTGAAATATTTGTTTCATGCGACAACGTGGTGATGTCTTGGCACCTTATTTTCAACAATCTGTCTGTCGTCTAGACAAAAGGGAGCCGACGAATGATCGCAAGTTGATTACGAAACCTTTCTCCGTCAATAACGCCTAGGTTTTAGTGTATGCAGTGTGGAACGACAATAAATCTTTGCATCCCAAGGGGAGGGGTACGTTTCCGTGGGGGTCGTGAGCTACAGAAAAGAATATTCCTGGGATATAGATAGTTATAGTTCTTGGATTAAGCTAAAAATTTAGAATTATGCACTCCAAACACGGAAAACACATATGAAGTACGAAAAGTACGATTTTTCTGTCAGCACCCCGCCAAAGAAACCCTTACGTGCTGGAACTTTCTCGATAAGATGTTCGTAATCAACTTCTCGAAATCTATCCGGTACACCCTTTCACCCTCGTGGCAGGATTTTCATGCCGACCAGTGTTATCATCAATTCTGATTTCGTAACTTTTACTTACCATCTTCTTGTCTCCATTAATTTCATAATTATAAAATTGAGTTAGTCATTATTAAAAAAGGATAAGTTGCTTTATATTATATTATTCGTTACATGACACATAAATAATGTTTAACAGTGATTGATTCCATTATTTCTGATTGATTCCAAGTACGTACTTTTAGTTTCACATTTATGAAAGTTGTTCCGCTCCTTTGATTAACAAGTGTGTTTCGATCCAAATTGTAAAACTGACAGACTTTCGAGCTAAGGGGTTAATCTTTTGAAATCGGAAGATTACAATAGAGGGATTTCTAGTTATTTTGCAGGGATAATAATATAAATAGTCTACTGACTTCATATAAAAGAAACATGTCTCTCCATATTTTACTGAACCTGCCATAATGTCTTGTTACCACATACTATTTTCGTTTGCAGTATAGTTTTAATTTCATTTGATCGAAAACATCAAAAATGGAACCTATTATTTAGAAGCTAAATTTTAAAAGCAAAAAAAAAAAAAAAAAAAAAAAAGTTACGATCTCTTAAAGCTTAAACTCTGGTGACAGAAGGAAGAGAGGACGGGTGATATGGGTTCATTTATTGAAGTTTAGCGCCTCCTGCATCAACCATACTATGTAAGACGTTAACCACTACTTTAAGATGGAGCCCAAACCACTGTAATGAGTTTAAACCTAAAAGGTCTTGCATCGGAAATTGAACCCAGGACCGCTAACCACTAGATGAACGGAAATGACCAGCAGACGGAAATATTCACTCTATAAAACTTCCCATGTATCTACTGGTCTTGGGGCCAGACCATGCTTGTTGGAAAAGATGCGTATACGGCATTTCTCTTTTGGAATCGTTTCTATGGTGGTGATGGACTATTTATGATTTGGTCACGTGATCCCGATCGTGTGACTTTTCTTTCAGTTGTGCTTCAAATTTTAACCCTTTGGAGACGGCTGTATGGGTGGGGAATGAATTTTAAAATTTTTTAAATTAGATAGAAGTCAATTTTGTATCTTATTTTATTCCCAAGGCTTTGTCGTATACAAGCGTAGGCAGTTTGTGTTTTTGTTTGCAGGAAGGGTTCGATGACGTTATTAAGTAAATTGCAAAATACTGTTAGCCTATATAGAACCACTTCCGTAGCTACTCCGATCGTGATTATAATTTAATTATGATTTATACATGATTTTAGTCAGGAAAGAACACATTTCGAAGATTACTACTCACATAGGATTGTGGCGTCACACATAAGACTGGTTACCGAACAAAGGGCATGATGCATTTTGGGCATCTCCACACAACAAGCACAATGTTCAGCAGTTTTTTGTACAATACCTTACGGAACGTTGTTCCCAGGAAAATATTCGTATTTATATGTCAGGACTTGATATCAATGGATAGAAGAGTGTATGCCTTCCGAATGGTGAGTCTACTGAAATAAGGGAGCTAATATCACACCTTGAAGAAGCAGATGAAAGACTTCTTTTACATGTGAATTATGACATAAAGATATCAGAAGTGATCCGCGTTGTACTTGCTTCATCCGATGCTGACTCATTTCTATGTTCAGTGTACCTTTATGCTCTGGAGTCAAGGAAATTCCCAGGCCAAAGGAAGTGGTACTAAGTGAAAGGTTTCTGTCAATTTTATGTAGTAATTTTTCAAAATGCATTTATGCGTAACAAAGGATGTACGAGTATTTTCCAGTTATTCACTGCAAACACAATCGTATCTGACTGAAAACGAAAGATAATGTGGAACAGGAAAGCATTTTTTTACAGCCAAAAGTAAATGTGAGGTAGCGTAAGAAATAGTCTAACGGTTTGGGTGAATATTCTGTTAATCACGTATTTCTGCATTCAAATCTTAGTGTAGACCAAGCTCTTTTTAGTTGTGTGCCTATAACCTAACTTGGAGACTAAAAACAATACTTTGAATAAGCCTTTGCCAACCGCTTTCAATTCACTTTCGATTGAAATATCAATATATAAAATTGTAATGCTTAAAAAGCAATATGTAGAATTGAAGACTTCGGGGCAAAAACACGTCGAGTCCAAAAAGTGAAAATGTAAACGAGATAGGTTCACAAGGGTTTTTCGTCATCCGATTTTCTTCAAACTTGGCACATATAAACTAGAACAAAAATACATCGATACGTATTTTTTTCTTTCGGAAAATATGGTAATTGAGGCAAAGGGCCCATTTTCGAAAACGGGTCCCCTTGATTAAAAGGGACACATTAAAGAAACGAAACTCTGCCAATGCAAAGATGACTTAAAATAGGAAACACAGGTTTTAAAGATCCTGCGACAAATATGGGTTGCAGGAGGGAATGCTCCCTTCGAAATGACAAAGGATTCCGCACAATCCTTACGGAAATTGGATTTCGATGGAATTGCTTGAAACCGTGATATGTTGTAGATATTGAGTTACTAAGAAAAAAACTCTCAATGGGCACAACCCCAAATCACTGATCGTTTGGCCACTACAGGGCCACTTTTTTTAAAACAGCCGAATATAACGACATTCTGGATTTCGGTAAAAATGACTAAGACCGTGATATGTTGTAGATATTGTGATCCTGAGAAAAAGTCTTAATGGGCATAACCATCACTGATCGTTTGGCCACTACGAGGCCACTTTTTTGAAAGCAGCCGAAAATAGTGATATTCTCAATTTTGATGAAAATGACTGAAGGTGTGATATGTTGTAGACGTTGTGATCCTGCGAAAAATTCTCAATAAGCACAACCACCAATCTCTGACCGCTGTAGTCAGAGATAAATAAATAAAATAATAAATATAATAAATAATAATTATAAGTATAATAAATAATAAGTATAATAAATAAAAAATTAAAATAATAATTTTCCCTTAAGATCAAGTATCTTTCAACTAAGCGTTTTGTTTAGTGTTGAAACTGTATTAAAATATACCAAAACTCAAAGGAAACAATTTTGAGAATAGTAAAGAAGAAGCTACTGCAGAATTTACTGTATACAAAAATGGGCTTAAAAGCTAAAACGAGCAACGAATGAATCTGAAGAAGATTCCAAAATGTTTATTAAGTTCTTAATTTTAGTCTTTGAGTTTCATACAAACTCCTTAACTTCCTAAATTTTATGTCCAAAATTTGTTTCATTTTAAGGAAGGAAGAATTGAAAGTTAATGAATTTTAATTTTTTCCTGGAGCAGTAATGAGTAACCATATCCTGAAAACAATAGTTTATTCAATTCTCCCTATCACGTTTCTTGCGTTTTTATTCGTAACCTACTCGCTTTCTTCTAGTTATGTAGAGCCCACTGCGGCTTCGTACATCAGCCAGTCGGAAATGACTGTTCCAGTATTCCAAACCTACGTAGTCAACATATTGCTCTTTCACTCTTACTTCACGATTTTTAAAGATGATTGTTTTCTAATGCCTCTTTATTGTGCAGCAACGCCGCATTACATTATTATAATTTTTAGCGCTTAGCGATGTGGAATCAATCTGTATCCTGACATAAAATTCACAAGCAAAATGTTTTCGAAACGAAATAAACAAACAATAATAATAAAAGTTTATTAGTGATTCAAGAAAGGTGGATTTGAAAGATTCTTTGAAAACGTATATATATCCAATAATTTATTGGCGAACTTTAAAGGAAATTATTTTACCAGATAAAACTAGAGATAAAGAAATTTTATTATGTGGAGAAAGAAGAAATGGCAGAAATGAAACAAGAACTCCAAGTTTATGTCGGAAAAGACTTCTCTCTCTCTCTCTCTCTCTCCCTATAATGTCCTGCCACTGATATAAAATGATCTAATTAATACACAAAAGTGTAGATAATCTAAGCAAAATTCCTTATAGTGTGTCTACTATATTACTAAGACTTGTCCAAAATCATTAACACATCTTTGCTCCAAGTATCTCTTTTATTTCTATAGCTCTCGTAAGTATACACCATTCATATGAACTATCCGAAGTAATCTTTATCGGATAAACAATTACACTGCCTGTACTAATAAATATTCAATGGGCTTCAACCATGCATATCTTAATTACCTCAACACAATCTAGTTCCCTTTCAATCTAAACAATATACATACTATTTCCTTAACAACCACTACCTAATAGTATGTGTACATTTTTACGCACTTTCTTCCCATACTACATCCTAATAAAAAGTTAATTGATTTCAAAATCCTATGTTTATATGCAAACTTGTTCAGATTCTATTGGGCAAGTATTTACATATTACGTAAATTTGAATTTGGAGAATGAATAAGATTTATGCTCTCTCTGACTATCTTAACTATAATTTAGATCAAATATCGATGCTCAAGTAATGATGCTAATGTTTCTGAGAGATGATGATATGATTTTAGAACGTGAAGATAATAACTCTGTCGTATAAAGTGCATTCTTTTAATTGGAATTTATTATTATTGATTATGGTGGAACTAACTAACTTGCCAGAAGTGAAGAATGATATTGTAATTAATATAATGAAAAATGTTAAGGAATTAGAAAATAAATAGATAATATAATATAATAATATAATAAGATGAATCAGTGACTTACAATAATAGAAAGTAAATATTATGATGAATAATTTCAAAGTAAATGTATTAGTTATTCCACAGTTTAAAAAAAAAAAACAATTATAAAACATAACCTGTACCCGAGTCGTGAAAAGAGGTATACATATGCAATTTCATGTTTTTTTACGAGTTCTTTAAGAGTATTATATAATGATTTTTTGATTATGAGATTGTGTAGGAATTACAATTAGATACAATCTCTGAGGTTCTCAAAGTGCCGGCGTTCAGCATTTAAACATTACTGCAATTTAGTTCTCTCAATCAATTTTTATTATTACTTTCTTGGTACGCTTCTCTTATGTATTTGGTCATGTTGTCAATAGTGCATGGTTTCTCGAAAATATCTTCTTTTCTTTGTATACATGGTTTTCTTTTAATCGTAACTTATCAGAAACTAATAACGCTATTTTGATTAATATGATAAAAATGTGACGAAATTAGAAAATAGATAGATAATATAAGGTAATGATATAATAAGATGAATAAGTAATGTACAGTAATTAAAAGTAAATAATATGTGAAATATTCTCAAGGCCAAATGAGTAATGTATTAGTTATTCCGCAGGTAGATATGAACAATAGATGAGCAACTGAATTGAGCTAAGGAAACATTAAACTATATTGTAATGATTTTGGTAGAGTCAATAATGGACCGAGATTTATCCCTTCACCAATTTATTATAAAATTTGATAAATACAAAACGTCTTTGATTACAAAGAGTACAATACTGTTCTCTCGTTAATGTCCAAGTAGAGGAGAATAGGTCTTTTGCACGGTGACCCTTTTCTCAAGGCAATCTCCAAGGCACTTGCCGGTTCGGTGAGTCTGGAAGGATAGCCCCCTCAGCTCAAGGCAGCTTCGCAAGGCTTGGTTGTAGAAAGTACCCCTAGTCCAGTGCGACCTCAGGGCGGTATAGGTGATTTGATCAGTTGGACGACTGATGTTGGATCCCTCGGTGGTACTCCTTTTATTTGTCCTCCTCGGGTCCTTCCGTAGGGTCCGTCTTCTTTCGGTGTTCCTCGGTGTCTTTCGTGTCGACTTCTTGTCTGCTAGGTTGATTATAAACAATAGCACGTGTTGAGGTGGCACGTGCGTCTGTCGTGATGTGGGGATCCTTGCAATATCCTTATTCTCAATAAAGTAAAGGTGTAATATTTTGGTAAACAAAAGCATAATTTATTCAGCATGAAAATAAAATATGTTTACCATACAATTGTATGTTAGTTACGACTCTTTGCAGATGTTTTTAGACGCTCAATTGCAAGATACTTCACTTGCAGACAGCTCATATCTCCATGCATACAAGGAATTTAGATCTGAAAGTTCTATAATTGACAAAGGAGGTTAAATATTCATGCATGATACTCATAACTCAAATTCACACTTTTGTGAGTTACGCCCCTACGTGCCTTTACCGACGATATGCGGGGGTTGTTCCCACTAACCATAACCTGTGGGCGTGCCCGGTTACACTAAATAATAACCGCAAAAACAAATAGAAAACTTATATAAAATGCACAAGATTTTTTTTGTCTGTTGAAGTTGATCGGGCGAGAAGTTATTCTGAACTGATGTGCTTGTAATTCAAAGTTAACTTAAGAAGTAACGTGTACATATATTTCCAATATTTCAGGCGAAGAGTAGCATCACCCAAGGAACACCTGCTATACTGGTATGTGCATTACGACGTGTCCAAGAGTCATTCTTGCATAGCTTAACCCTAGAAAGGCAAACTTCACTATCAACCCATTAAAGGTAAACATACGTAATATTTACGTACACACTAAATAATGATCTATAAATATACGATTCATACAGAAACTATTATTGTTGCTTTGCTTAAGGTTCCAAAATTGAAGTTTGTTTGTTTAGATAGTATTACAGCGCAACTATTATCCAGGGCCGTAATTTGTGGGGGCAGGGGTGACAACTGCAACCTAGGGAAGCTCCCCGCCGTTTGAGAGGCCCCATTTTAAGACAAAATTTTCTAACCTCATATACGGTACGAACATGAAATTATAAATGAAGCATCAAACAGGTTCGCTACATTACATAAACAAAAACACACAAAAGGTAAATAAAACAAAAATGAGTCGTGAGCCCATTTCAGTAAACAAATATTTACTATTAGGGGTCCTAAAAATAATATTTATTCGTATGGCTTTGAGATTTGTCAATATTGTCCCGTTAATTAGTTTGTCATGTATGGAACGGGCCCAGGGGCGTAAGTAACGGCCCCGCAGATCTTGCCGTGTGGGAGGGCCCACAGCCTCCGGGCCCATAAAGAGTAAGAGAAAATGGAAAGAGAGGGGGCACAAAAATTATAAAAACAACTTTATCAAGGGGGCCCAAATACACATATTAATGTTTGCCCCCCCCCTCAGAAAAAATCTAAGTTACGGCGCTGCTATTATCCTAAATCTTTTAGAAGTACATAGAAAAAGAAAGCAAAATAAACATTATTAACACTTAAGAACAAACCTCTGAGAAAGTCTAGATATATCACTGATTATTTTTGTTACTAGGAAATATTGAATTCATATTGAATAGTTCATTTACATTATTAGTCAGATTGGTTCGCAAATCACACACAGTTATAACACATTTTGATCTGATGTTCACCACATACTGGCTTATTGCAGTTATAGCAGTGTTCCTTCTTGGGATCTTTCCACTTGAATCTGTCATTGGATTTGTGTTCCAGGGACCATTCTTTCCTAGCAATTCAGTAACACCACTAACTTTCACTTGCCTTTCGTCAACTGGAATTTCATTTGCCTTCTCATCTCTAAAATATACTGCCCTTTGTCTAATTTTATCCAGATTCTTCTCTTGAATGCGTGGCGAAACTACTATGTTCGTTTATACTACATGTGGAAACTTTCCGCTTGTTTAGTTGAATTGGAGATTTCACATTTAACAGTTCGAATTGCTGACACAAAATGATGATCAATATCATTTTCACTAGGGTAGTAATCTGGATCTTAGATTCAGAAATGGAGGAAGATAACGCTGAATTTGATGTGAGATCAGAAGAAGAAGCAGATGACTCCGACAGAGGTTCCTCTAATATCCGTAAAAATAGCTTCCTCGCTATTTATTGCACCACACTTGTCCATTTTTGTAGTAATAATTAAATATTTACGAATGACAATGATCCATTGATGGTAAACATACGTAAAAAATGCGTTCAAGAAAACTAACGCTAAAGGTAAACACACGCTAAGCTTACGTGTAAGATTTTACGTTAAAAGGTAAACATACGTCAAATTTACGTATAAGGTTCTACACTCAATCGTTTGGCAGAGGCAACGTAACACCTACCGAAGTAATTAATGTCGGAACGTCAAGCCAACTAACCGGCGATAGCATATCTAGAGGTTTGTATTTCTACACACAATTCCTGCTACGTCACATCAGTGTTTCCAACTCTTACACGTAAAATTTACGTAGTTTACCTTTCTAGGGTTAATAGTGGTGATGATTAGTGACGATTTCAGGCGGTTGAGTGAAGTAATTGTCTCTAGAGCTCGAAATTTCCCCTGGGACATATATATCAGATCGTACTCAATGTCGAGTACCAGAATTTTGGCCCTGCCTTTTTCATTCTCTGTGCATGTAAAGTTTCCTCTCCAGAAATGTTGTTACGTGTTTCGAGATATAGAAAGAGAAACACACAGCTGATACGTTTAAGCTATTATTCTTGCGAGTTAAAGAAAAAGGAACTGCGATAGTGTACTATTTAGAAAGTTGTTTTTTTTGGGGGGGTTGCGAAACGAATGTAACAACGCTGCTATCCTTATAGCTACTCAAGTTAAATGTTGCGTGCGTAAATTGTACATTTCAAACAGCGTTTCTCAGGCCAGCAACACAACAGAAAAGAAAAACGTCGGCATAAATGGTTTCTTAGGGTTGAAACAAGTCTGCTTGTGGATCATTCGAAACCTGACTGCAGTAGCAATAATGCAAAGGAGGGAAACACACTCCTAAATATTTAACGTGTGCCTTTAGCATGTTCCAACAATTACTGATATAGATGAAGGCCTTATAACCACCTTTCCGTAACTCTGTAGACATTATATTGAGATATTATTGCTGAAAGTTGAACTTAATGTATAGTCTAGTTACTGAATAGAACGAAACATGTTCCACAGTGTGAAAGAGTGGTTTTGGACCATTTTTGACAAACGACATACTTTATGGAAAGCCCAAGGTATCGAAACTTACTTGATGTTTCTTACTTAATAAGAGTAATATAATTCATAATTGCGTAAAACTATGCCTTTCTATCAAGTAATGTCTCTGTGTAGTACTGCGCAATCTTGTCGCCGCTGGAGGTATTAACTGATACTGTCTGCAGATAAAATTGATTTTAACTATTAAGAACTTCATGATTTGAGATTCTAAAATTTCGTGACACGCCATATGTACCGTTTGGGAACCACTGCTCTAAACTATTAAATGATTCCTTCTCAAGACGAAGACATTTCGGAATATTAAACTCTTATATTGAGTGCTTTTACTATTTGCTTTTTTTGGAAAGTTGTAGCAAAAGTTGTAATTTTTTAGAAAATTTGATATAAATTAACATGAATTAGAATTCGCTATTTTCTTTCTCATTTTCAATGTTAAAACAAAAGGCAATATTAAAGCGAAGCTGGCATGGCGACGTAGCATCAGGTTGTAATCTATTTGAGTAGCTCACAATCGAAGGGTTGTTCCTTAAAATCTTAGGGATTAACGTGTTTATCGAAGTATTTGTTACATTATTAGCATGTAAACACCAAAAAATTATTTTTGTTACTGCTATTGTTGTTTAGTTTAAGAACATTAATTAAATCAGGTATAATGTTTCTATGGTTATTCAGTATCATTAGCGCTGATTGGAAGCTCTTGAGATCTTTTCATTAAAAAAAGTATTTATGCTAACTATTTGGTACCAATACACTAGTTCACTGAAGTCTAGATCCAGTCAGGAAAGTGTCTGCAGAATTCAAATATTTAAAAGAAATGTCTATTTATTACAATTTTATTTCCTAAATTCATATTATATAAGACAAATGCCCCAGTCTGTGCGTAAAGACAATCCCTAATAGTGAACTCTCCTTTCTCTGCTATATGTACTGCCTGCCTGTCTTCCAACGGAGCAAGTGGCAAGTGTTAACTATTCCTCGTAGAAATTAACGTTAATCACACTAATACATTTTCTTTTTTATAATAACGATTATATTATTATTTTTTTTGTAAATATGTGAATAATCTTGTAGTTATTTTTTAATGAAGTGTTATTGTACCAAGAAACACCTACAGGTCATATGAACTAAAAGCATTTTAATGAAATGATTATACAGATGCTTTAATAATATCAACATCTGAAAAGCTCTTTATATACATAGTAAATGATCAGGATTTAAATATTTTAGTATTATTTGAAATCTTGAACCTAGGTGTTTTGCCAATTGCTCGAAAATATACAGAATAATTTTCTTCTCAGCCAACGATGAAAATGTAAGAAGCTCAATGACATGCACTTATCAGATATTCGTTTCAACCCGGAATTATTACTCTTGAGTGATAGTCGTTACCTTTTTAATATAAACTTCTTTTCTAATATTCTTCATGGTGGTCTTTACCTGGATGAAATTATTTCAATGACAATCCCTTACAATCAAATAAGAAATTTCACCATTTTTTGTTCTAATTCCCAATCAAAATCATCAATTTATAAGGCTTTTTTCACATTATCCGGCGATTTGCCAGATTCGTTTCCGGCAGTTTGCCGGATGAGAAGTGTACCCTTTCATATTATCCAGCGTTTTGCTGTGGATGAAAAATATCCGAGCAGGGTTGTTGTGCAACTCAAGAAACAAAACCTTGTGACTCTTGTCGTATTGTGGTGGTTGCAATTGACAGATGCAAAAAGTGTCTTCTACTCCCCTTGTTAAGATAGACAGAAAAAAAGTCAGAGACACATATGGGTTCACCCTTTTTTAGAGAAATGGTAACTTGAAGGAGATTTTTCTATACTGTTTCCACAATCGACAGACTTGAGCAAAATAGCGCCCAGGTTCTGGATATTTAAAATACGATCCCGGTATTCACCTATTGTGACTGGGGAAACCAAGATAAAGTCCTTTCAGGATAGTGGGTGGTTGAGATCTATCCCAGAATCCAGTGGCAGATCTAGAAGTTAAAAACTGGGAGGCTGCCAGACCCGAGACTACGAGAAATATATCATGAGTTTACTATAAAGATTCAAAAATATAATAATAATAGCTTAAATTATTTTCGCCACTCTGAAAACTGGGAGGCCTAGGCCACCCGGCCCCGGGCTACATCCGCCGCTGCCAGAATCCCAAGTCAACACAACCACTGAGCCCAAGGCTAATCTGTAGGCATTATTATTATTATTATTATTATTATTATTATTATTATTATTATTATTATTATTATTATTATTATTATTATTATTATTATTATTATTATTATAGTATTTCGGGATTATTCTTTTATTTTAAGCGTTCCGACTATTGACTCAAGTATCTTTAAAGCACTGGTCTAGTGCCTGTATTCAAAGGACTATTCAAGAAATTACAACCATAGAAGTGTTAAAGATAATTATAAAATATATAAGGTACGGTATATTTATAAAATATGGCATCATGAATTCTCTCTTGCTTTGCGAAAGTACATAAACGTATTATTAATAAATATATAATATTGCTGAAATATTTGATACTATATATATATTTCAATTTTGGGGCACCACAAATTTATAGAATTACAAGCTCATTTGTGCAGTGCTACCCGGACATTTATTTCTCCCAATCTTCTAATACATAGAAAAAAATAATTTATATTGATTTGGACTCTTTAATCAACGACCTATGGATTCGAGACTCCGGTGTATCGGTCGTTCTCGATTATTTTCACATGCCATCTTTTCCCATATATTGTATGTAACAAGTTCGGTTAACAGTTTCCAGTAACAGTTTGCTACATATATGTACTTTTTATATTGCTTCGTTATATTTGTATTCCCAAATAATTAAAAGATCCATGTTTCGTGTTCTGTCCCAAAATTTATTTATCTTGATGCAATGTTTGTGTTTCTAGTGTGTCTTATTAATGTTCATTATTATATTACTTATACCTATATATATATATATATATTACTTACTATTTAGGAATGTATATATAGGTATGAAGTGTTTTTATTTGAGTACTGCAATGCAAAATTACAAGTACCGAACGTGTTTGTGTTTCGTTGTAAGAAAACGTAGTAATAGTAGACAATTCAACTTCTAAATACTAGGATAATAACTTTTAAAAATGAGCCATGTCCTAATAATATATATACCATTTGAAATTATAGATAAAGATATAAAAATTTAAAAATAATATAAAATTCTGTACTCCAATGTGTGTCAATTGCGATTTTGCAAATTATTTTCTCTTATTTTTAAAATGTATTAGCTTGTCAGAATTTTTTGAAACTAGTGTCATTCAATAAACATACATTCCATATATAACAGTCAAGTTCTGTGTCAAAATACCCCTCGGAGTATCTGGATTTGTGATTTAGATTAGCTCATACTGTTTATTCTGCATTGGATTCAAATGTATTCAATGACCATCATGCATCCCCTACAGACTACGCAGTGAAAAACTTTTTAAAAACTATAAACAGATCTAAACTCTGTGTTCATAGGAGGGGAGCTGTCAACATCAGAATTTGCAGATTGGCAGTTTTGTAATTGGGGTGCATGTACCAAGTGATTGAACATATTGATACGGCAAGAAATGAATGATATCAACAACTGGGAATTGCTGATTGTATCATTAGTATTAATGGATCCGTTAGAACATTTACACAATCATACAAAACGAAAACATATCAGCTGGGCTATACTTCTACTTTCTAATTTGCGTAGTAACTTTGGTACTGATCATTTTTAATGATAACAACAAGATTCTCTTTTTCTTAAAAAATAAAAATGCATTAATTATTACATTATTAATAAAAATATAAGTTTACCAGAATTATACCTACACTGGCTACCATTTACATAAGACCTGAACTTCTAGTCTGTTTGACGATAACTACCCTTATAACCGATTTAAAACAAAAGCGTAACGTCCTCAATTTGAAAATACAATAGATATTTTTTCAAATGATATTTTAACATACTTTCACGTGTAGAAGTCTCGCACTTTAAGAATCATATGTTATGAATAAATCATACATAAAAGATTCAAGGCGTGGAGGATTCGGGCTTGATCCCGTGATTTCGCTCATAGGGATCGTAGAGATGTAGGCCCAAGACTTATATAGCCTCGTTGTTGAAATAGGCGTTAAACCAATTTAACCAACTAACTAAAGAAAACTTAATGTGTATCGTATATACTGTATAATGAATGAAATTTATACTTCAATTTCTTCAAACTGATAAAGGTGCAGCAGAAATATACTGGTAAACAACTTCTACGTTTATTTTCAACCTTTTACATTATATTTCGCTTACAACAAAATAATAATAATCTTCAGAAATATCACATTTCTAAAAGTAAGTAAACGACACTTTTGTGATAAGTGAAATACTAATTCAGTCCGGACTGATAACATAAACAAACTAAAAATTGACAAATGCGCTTTTTACTATATTGTCCTAGAGAAATGAAACATGAAATCTTTAAGTTTTACGTCCCACGTTTATGCCGGCTAGGCTATAGGAGACGGCGATTATGAGAAATGAATGAAATGATGGAATGAAGAAAATGGGAGAGAACGAGAGAACCCCGACGTACAGTGTTTATCCACCAGAAAGCTCACTTTTCGCGACCTGGGATCGAACCAAGGACCCTATGCTATCCGAGAGTTTGAGGAGAAACACACGTATACAAGATTGCTTTCTGGGTGACAGACACTTAGAAAAGTAAATCGATTATCATAGAAAATGTATAAAAAACATGAAGTATATTGACATTTTTACAAGGTTTTCAATGTACAACATACTCTGTTAACTGCTAAAGATAAAATATTTTAATAAATTAATAACAATGTAGTATGAACATATATTAGTATACTATAGGTCCAGTAAAATGAATTCAAAAAACTGCTTCGAAAACGTTTTCAAAGTAAGTACGCAATAACAACGTTAAAAAATAATGATTCATTTTTAAATTTTTGTGCCATCTAACGGAAACTAGCTAGTCATTCTTTAACACTAGAAGGACAAAACCGTCAATTTGATAGCATTGCTTAAAACAATTTTCTGTACCTCATACAATTATTTGAGTTACGCAACCAAACTTTGGGACTTTTATTATTTTAAAGAGAGGTTTGATATAGCATATAAACATTGTGTTTCTATTTGAAATAAATACATATTTTTGTTGCATACTCCTAGTAGGAGCAGACCGTCAATTTGACTGCCTCATTTAAAAGTCTATATTTTGTTGTTGATGTGAACAGTTTTATAGGTACTACGCTATATGGTAGTATCTCTGTTGGAAATAACAAATTGTGAAATATTTTACATTATTTTTCCAATGAGTTGGAAGTTTTATATAAGTTTTATTTCTGGTTTTCACAGCTGTAAAGGCAAAACATATGGTACTTCCTTGAATTATTTTTCTTCTTCAATAATGTTAGAATCTGGTTGATAATACTGTTCTCTGTAGAAATAAAGGTTTTCTTGGAGATACATATGAATAATTACAAAAGTAACATAAGACCTGATAGAACTGTTACGTGATTTCTAAGATTGAGTGAAAATTAATTTAGCTTGGAAGAACAACAGGGAGATTCCTTCGATGAAGGCAACAGAGTAACAAGGATGCAGTGTCTGAAGCTACTTCTTCGGATAAAAGGGAGGAAACAGTTACAGAGGCTTTCAGGAATAATCGATGAAATATCTTTATAGCAGCTGATGGGACATGTTGGAGTAAAGTGGACAGAGAACAATCTTGGGCGTACAGGGTCACACAACATGCTTCTCGAGAAACCTGGTTTGTTACATTATGCGTTATATCACATTGAAAATGGTGATTTTGTTAGTGCTTTCCGCTTGTTCATAGAGGAAACAATGTTGAGAAACATTCTGAAACGCACCGTTATTGAAGCTCATAGACAGCGTCAAGATTCTCTTTGGCCGCTGTCAATTGCAGTACTCATTTCATTTCTAGCAATATTGATATTTTGTGTAGCTTCAGATATATCCATAAAGAGACTATAAAACGAAAGCTATGGCTCAGTGTTTTACAGAACGATTATGAGAAGAAAAAGATTTCTTGAAATAATGAAGTATTTTCGATTTGATGTAAAGTGCCCTAGCTCCACAAGGCTGAAAGCGGACAACTTTGCTTTGGCATTATCCTTGTGGAACTTATTCATTGAGATTTGTATCAGGCACTATAAAACCCATGAAAGTGTTCGCGGAATGGACAGCTATTCCCTACTAAGGTGAGATGCAAATTCATACAATATATGCCTAACGAGGCTGGCAAATTTGGATTCAAATTTTAGTTACTTGCATATGTGAAGTCAAGATACTTACTAAATGACATTCCCTACTTGGGAAAGGATCGAGACTTACAGTTAGACTAATATATTGTTCTGAAGGCGATGGATCCTTTTCTCAACAGTGAACTGAATGTTTCTTGCGATAACCTTACTTACAAGTTAAAAATTAGCCGAATCTTTGAGAAAGAAGTAGACGATCTTGATTGGTAGTATGCATCCAAATAGAAGGGAAATTCCCAAAATGTGCTTGAATCAAAAGGAAAAGGATGTGTTCACTACAAACATATGAAGATCAGTCAGGAAATCCACTCACAGTATACAAGTGTAAGCGCAAGAAAAGTGTATTGAGTTCAATGCATAGAAGTTGAAATAAAATTGTATTGAGAATGTAAATTCATTTCCATGTAATAAAACGTTCGAAATGAAAATAATTATTTTGGTGTACTATAAAAAGGGTCTTCTATATAAGAAAAGTAGCCCTGCCAATGTCTACAGGGTAGGTAGGGTGATCGCGTGACTGGAGAAAGAGGAATGTGTGTATTTTTCATATATTTTAATTTTTCATCTCACTGTCCTGTGAAGGAACTTATGATATTTCAATATATTGTCAATTTTTCATTGGCCGCCTTGTACTATATCACGAGAACAACTTATATGAAACATAAGCTAGTCGATTAAATATACTAAATTAAAGCTAAAAGAACAGAAATATACAGAGAAATTATATATATATATATATATTGCAATTAAATAACCGTCAAAATGACGGCTTGGTACTTCTAGGGAGGTAAAAATTTTGGTCCTTCTAGAGTTAATTTTTACGCATTCATACATATCTCCTCTCTCAAAGCTTTACCTTCTATGCATTTATTTCATGTAGTTTAGTATTTCAAGCATATTATTTATGGTCTGAATAATTTGCCAATCACATTATAGCAAGTGATACGATATGAAACAAAAATAGCTTCACATTTTATTTTAATTTAATGAAATTAGACTTTGATTAATGTAAGAGAGCTAATCATTTTAAGGAAGAATCATATCACACTAAAAGAAAGTTTGAACATAAGAGATTTGATTTACTAAGAGATGAAACTTTAACCCAAATTTAAACCCTTATGATTTTGGAACCTAAATATCAAAAAGAACTTGTAAAGTAGTTAAATTTTATTAATATCAGATAAGAATCTGATTAATTATGTGCGGTTTGTCACAATGTTGTTTGTCATATCTCAATTATCGGTGTTGTTTGTCAAAGTTTATTGGTGTTTATTGTTGTTGTTTATTGGTGATTTATTATACCATAATTGTAAAGATTGACACAAAATCGACTCATAAGCTAAGAGTTTCCAAATAATCATATTACAACAATGAAATCTACAATATTTATAAAGGGAATACAAACAGACGACGCTAAGCAAGTTATCGGATCACTGAGTCATCGGTTGTTAATACCCCTGTTAAGTTTGTTCAATTGAATTCATCCTCATAATTTCGCCAAAAGTATTTCCAAATTAATATGGCATACAGCTAGTGTGTGTTTGAATGTGTAGCTATCGTTGAATCTAGGCATGTAATCAGGACCACCCATACTGGAGTGGAACAATCCTGACAAATTTCGGGAACCTAGATCTTTTGGTGGGGATTGTTTTAAAATTATGTTTGTTTTAATCTTTCTTAACGTTTCTAAAGATTGAACAAATTAGATTTAAATATATGGATTTAACTATCTTGTAAACAATCTTTTTTATAACTAGAAAAAATATTCCATTAATAATATAATAATTTAGTGACTTTTACACTGTTGCATGTCTATTTTCAAGCTCACACAGCTTATTAGATATGCTAGTAGGTGATCCCATTATAATCTTTTTGTAACAGGGTGACATATGCTCAAACTGAGCCAATTAACGTTATAGCAAACAGAAAGTAATGAAAGGTTCACAAAATACACAAAGTCACTCTATTTTGTATTATAATGAGATAGAAGAAGTAAATGGGCTAATTAATCATTTTTTGAAGTTTGAACATTGATTTTCTTGAATGTTTGAGGGAAAGTTTAGGCCATATAAATGTATGGAGTCGGATTTTACAGTCGAAAGGTAACTCCTTTGATTCTGGACTGAACAACGTTAAAGTGTTAAGTTGGTATTGCGTTTTGAGTTCAACGTCCCTATCAGCAGCTAGGCTATATGACACGCGACCTACTGATTAACGTGGAATCCGAACCACATGAGATCCCGCCGGGAATTGAACTTGGGTCTCCTACGCCAAAGGCGCTTACGCTAACTGCTTGGCCACGAAGGAGCTGAACAACGTTAAAGTTCTTAAGGTTACCACACATGAGGATGTAAGAGGTGAATCCGCTTAATACGTAAGAAAAGTTTTAAAAAATCTATTATTCGAATTGACTAATTTTTGTTTCGAAATATATCTGAAGGAAAAAGAAGGTTTTCATTGATGAATCAGACTGTGGTAGCGAGGGAGTATTTAAAACACTTCCGAAGAAACAATTTAATTCATTGGTGTTTTTGATGTAATCGTACACAAGATAAATCGTCGATGTTAAGAATCGTCTGAGGTAGGAAGAACAATTTTTGCAACCACTGAGGCCGATTTAATAAATATTTTAGTTGACAGTGATTCAACAAGAAAAACTTATAACCTATTCTGATAATATGAGTGACAATCTAGATAAATAAAAACAAACGTAGAAGTAGCGTGTGTTGCTACTTTTCCGGATCTGATGAACAGAAAGTCAAGAGCTTAATAATTTATCAACTAATCTATTTCGGATTACAGAGTTCAACTCTGGAGTCATTTACCATGGACAGATATGTTTAAAAATAGTATCTATTGATTCCGAGTCCTGAATATATCGCAATAAGAAATCTATCCATGCATGGACACTTTTATCAATCATAAGCGGTAGTTTAAGGAGCCCGAATTTGAGGTGACTTTTCTCGTAACCCTATAAAGGAATATTTTTCAAAATGTTTCCATTGAAACCAGTGTCCTCATATAAATGTCAAAAGTGCAACAAGCGCTAGAAAAGTTTTAAAATATATTAGAACTAATTAAAATTAGCAGAAGAACTACATTATATCAGCTTTGATTTTCGTAAATTAACATATATAATATGTTAATATGGTTACAACTGACATTTTGTATTTTTCCTATTCTTACGACAGATCGAATTATTATCTATGTTATTTCTGGGATATATAAAACACATGTTTCTTTAGTCGTATAGCATATTGGAAAAAAATAATGTTGTATAATAGGAGGTAATGTTAAGAATAGTGTTAAAAGGGAAAAATGCAACTATATTAATTTATGAAGCTAGGTTTGTGTTCCTTTGCCTACAACTTATGTTCATTTTAAACAACTAGACTCTATGACATCTCTCTTTCCGAAGCCAACAATACTTATCACTTATTCACATTGAATCAAAATAGAGATACCTAGCAACCCTTAGCTGTAACATAAGGTATGTGCCAATCTTTACGATAGTGAGAACTGATAAATTCACAATAAAAATACCGTGGTAACATCTAAATCGAGTTGTTACAACACCGTGGTGAGCTACAAGCCACCATTTGACAGACTCGTAAAGCTCAATATCTATTTCATTGATTTGGAAAGAGGAAATGAAGGTCGGAAAAGGAATCTAGTTTTATCAAAAGGGCATCCCTTCATTTTATGTCAGATTTACTTCGTTATAATTTTCAAAACTACTATAGTAGGGCTACTGAAACAAGATTTAAGAGTGGTTGTATTAATATAGGTAGACATTGTATATGGCTGTACTAGCAACTAAAATATAGTTTTGTTAAAATAGAGTTTTAGTATAATTTTGCAAAGATTTTATTTTGGGAACTGATGCTGGAAATCAGTTGCGGAAACATATGCCGGAAGAAAACTCATGAATTATGCGGTTCATGAAAGACGTAGATTAGAATTACTGAATTTTCTGAACCTGCAATTTAATTGAAACTCATCATCTCTCTAGAAAAGTGAAATTACAGTAGAATTGATTATAAGCATCCGTATCGTTCGGGTTTTTATAGATACTCATAGTTTTCATCGATATTTTCTTTGAGCAAACTCAATAAATAAATATATTGAAAGGTTCCCTGATTTTGAATATATAAGCCACACAAATTATTTCCATTTTTCAAGTTGATTCGAAATAACACTGAATTGTATTTCCAGGAATGTGTTTTTTCTGTTTTAGTTTTGTATTTAAAGTCTATGACGTTTACTTTTCAATTCTTAATTGTTTACAATTCGAGGTAAATGCACGTAATATAATTTTTTATGATCAAAGTAACTTAACAGATTTTAATTTAACTTGTGTAAATCTTGTGAAAGAGAAGAAGAAACACGATATTGATTATTTGTGTAAAAAGTGCTTTTTCAATATTGATTTCTTCTGTCAGTAGAACAAAATGTACTCAGCATGTTGAAAAAAATGACAATACACATTTTAATTTAAACTCTAGGAGATTCGTGAACTTTTATTTCTATTTTTTTTTAAAAAAAAAGCAAAGAGAAAAAAAGTTCTGAAACGCAGGCTTAAAAGTTTCATTAAATTCAGCTCCAGCAAGCATGCAAAAAGCCCGTAAACAAAGGTTCCGGCAAGATAATTATCCATTATGATCCTGAGCACGTGCCATCTACCTTCGTCAGTAAACAACCCGTGTGGTAAAATAGGCAACTTGGAAGGAGTAAGTAGGAGAGAGAGATAGAAGACGAGGGTTACACCCTAATTAACACGTTATGAGTTCAAGAGCATTGTATGTATGCTATCGTCTATGAGTATATATATATATATATATATATATTCATCCTCACGGCATTGTCAAGGCTCTATATTTGTATTTTACATTTATTATTGCAACCGGGTGTTACTGACTTCCGTATACGGTAGCCCGATCATCACCCTTGTTCTTCGCGCGCACAGTCATTCGAAGAACTGAAAACGTACTCTGTACACAAACAGTTTATGGTTGTGAACTCGGAAAGCCTGGTACTTCTGCTTGTCAAGGTCAAAAAGTGGGAGAAAAAAGGATGTGTAGAATGTAAAGAGGGTGCAACAGTGACTGATGCTTGTAAGGGAACATATTCATTTGTAGTTCGTGCACATTCCGCCTGTAGCGCTACTGTGGCACGACGTATATTGTAACTGTATAACTCTTGTACACCGCTAGTAGGTCTATTCGCGTTAGTGACGACCGAAACTATGTTGTCAGCTCTGACTGCGATAAGGCACTGCCGTGCTGCTTTTCCTTCTCTTTTTTCCCCTTTTTCCATTTGTGAGACGCCAAACATGTTGTTTTTGCTTGTTGCACGCGCTGAACGGATTTCGGCGAGCGAAGTATTTAAGAAGTTGACTACATATTCTTGTTTGCGATAGTTTTAAATTGGTTAACTGTTGAAAAATATTCGAAAATAAAGCTGTACTTGTTAAGGTATATTAGTCGAGGACGTAGCTACAGACAGTGTTGATTACAGATTTTCTCGAGGAAGAATTTAATTACAGTAGAGGTGAAAAGGAGACGTCCATTCAGACAGCCCCCCCCCCCTTATCAGACTCAATCGGAAATGGTCTCAATCGTTTGCACACAAATGTGCAGGCGAAATTTTCGTTTGTACACAATTAAGGGCGCCGTCAGAACGAAAACAAAGTGGGGGCTGTCTAAATGGTAGCCCCCCAACAACATGCCCTATTCAAGCACAAATTGTCGCAATCATTTGTACATCGTTTCTACAGAAATGTGAAGGCGAAATTTTCGTTTGTACACAATTAGGGGCGCCGTCAGAACGAAAACAAAGTGGGGGCTGTCTAAATGGTAGCCCCCCACCAACAAGTCCTATTCAAGCACAAATTGTCGCAATCATTTGTACAACGTTTCTACAGAAATGTGAAGGCGAAATTTTCGTTTGTACACAATCAGGGGCGCCGTCAGAACGAAACCAAAGTGGGGGCTGTCCAAATGGTAGCCCCTCCCACCATGTCCAGTTGAATCACAAATTGTCGCAATCGTGTGTACTTCGTTTGTACAGAAATGTGCAGGCGAAATTTTCGTTTGTACACAATTAGGGGCGCCGCCAGAACAGAAAAAATGGAGGCTGTCTAAGTGGTAGGCCCCGACCATGTCCTATTCAATCACAAATTGTCGCAATAGTTTGTACTTCGTTTGTACAGAAATGTGCAGGCGAAATGTATGTTCGCACGCAATTAGGGGCGCCGCCAGAACGAAAAAAATTGGGGGCTGTCTAAGTGGTAGCCCCCGACCATGTCCTATTCAATCACAAATTGTCGCAATAGTTTGTACTTCGTTTGTACAGAAATGTGCACGCGAAATTTTCGTTTGTACATAATTAAGGGCGCCGCCAGAACAGAAAAAAATGGGGGCTGTCTAAGTGGTAGCCCCCCACCATGTCCAATTCAATCACAAGTTGTCGCATTCGTTTGTGCATCGTTTGTACAGAAATGTGCAGGCGAAATGTTTGTTTGAACAAACTTAGGGGCGCCGCCAGAACGAAAACAAAGTGGGGAGCTGTCTGAGTGGTAGCTCCCCACACGATGTCCAATTGAATCACAAAGTATCGCAATCGTTTGTACATTGTTTGTACAGAAATGTGCAGGCCACATTTTCGTTTGTACACTATTAGGGGCGCCGCCAGGGCGAAAACAAAGTGGGGGGCTTTCTAAGTGATAGCCCAATCACCATGTTCAATTCAATCACAAATTGTCGCAATCGTTTGTACATCGTTTGTACAGAAATATGCAGGCAAAATTTTCGTTTGTATACAATTAGGGGCGAGCTCAGAACGAAAACAAAGGAGGGGCTGTTTAAGTGGTAGCCCCCCACCATGTCCAATTCAATCACAAATTGTCACAATCGTTTCTATATCGTTTGTACAGAAATGTGCAGGCTAAATTATTGTTTGTACATAATTAAGGGCGCCGCCAGAACGAAAACAAAGTGGGGGCTGTTTAAGTGATAGCCCCCCACCATGTCCAATTCAGTCACAAATTGTCGCAATCGTTTCTACATCGTTTGTACAGAAATATGCATGCAAAATTTTCGTTTGTACATAATTAGGGGCGCCGCCAGGGCGAAAACAAAGTGGGGGGCTTTCTAAGTGATAGCCCAATCACCATGTTCAATTCAATTACAAATTGTCGCAATCGTTTGTACAGAAATATGCAGGCAAAATTTTCGTTTGTACACAATTAGGGGCGACCTCAGAACGAAAACAAAGGGGGGGGGTCTGTCTAAATGGTAGCCCTCCCACCATGTGCAATTGAATCACAAATTGTCGCAATTGTTTGAATATAGTTATAAAGAAATGTGCAGGCCAGATTTTCGTTTGTACACAATTAGGGGCGCCGCCAGAACGAAAACAAAGTGGGGGGTTGTCTAAATGTTAGCCCTCCCACCGTGTTCAATTCAACCACAAACTGTCGCACTTGTTTGTACGCCTTTGTACATAAATGTGCAGCTGAAATTTTCGTTTGCACATAAATGTGGCCCCGCCAAAACGATAACAAACTATGGGCTCTCTAATTGATAGGCCTCCCACCATGTCGAATTCAACCACAAACTGTCGCACTTTTTTGTTACGGTTTTGTACAGAAATTTGCAGGCGAAATTTTCGTTTGTACACAATTGCGGGCGCGCCAAAACGATAACAAAGTATAGGCTACCTAATTGGTAGCACCCCCTACGTCCCATTCAAAAGAAAATCATCTCAATTGTTTGCACATCGTTTGAGCAGTAATGCGCAGGCGAAATTTTTTTCTAAGCTATCAGATGCGTGGACAGAACGAAAAAAAAGGGGAGTTGTCTAAGTGTTCGATTGAACCACAAATTGTCGCGATCGTTTATACATCGTTTGTGCAGAAATGTGCAGGTAAAATTTTCGTTTGTATTAAATAATATACGGATGTGAGTATTTTTAATATCTGCGATCAACATTAACCGGTTTGGATAACGGTTGATGAGTTTGAAAATGGTTCCTATTGCACTAGTTGAAAAAAAAATCTTTTTCTCTGGCACACGGAAGAAAATGCCTGATTCTAATAGAACGTTTCACGTAGAATTCGAATCTGCAATCAGTTTTTCTCCATCACCCTCAGTTTTCCCGTGACAGAGGTGTTTTCGGAAAATTTCCCCTCAAATTTCTGTTCTTTTTCTTTTTTTCTTTTTTTAAAACCATTTTCATACTTGTAGCTTGGGTACCTTAGGTATATAAACGCACAAATTATATTGTATGTTAGCCTGATTTATACTTAGTAAGCCCTCTAAGTTTCATAAAAATAGCATTATTCTATCTAGAGAAATAAACATATTTATATAAAAAATATGCTATGTGTACTGTTCATTTTACAATATTCATTAGTGCAGATAAAATCACATATAACTTCCACGAAAATTACAATATAAGCACGGTTTATATCTTATTGGATTTGAAATAAAACATATTTTCAATGATGTATACACCGTGTCACCATTTTATATCTACTTAATAAATAATACAAAAGAAGTGAGTGGTATCTTCTTAATAAATGGACACTTACTTACCTCAACTAATATGTTTTAGTTGTCGACTTTCTTCTGTGTTTGGTTTCTGGAACATCTCTTAAGTGTCCAACAGTAATCAGCTAGCATTTTTGAACTACACTGTCACTGGTACCTCTTCTCCATGGAGGAAATGTCCTGATGAAAATGTTCCCCATACTCATCACTAACAGCACCAAGCTTTTCAGGAAAGAAATGCAGGTGGGAGTCTAGAAAGTGAACTTTAAGGGACATGCTGCAACCCATTTCATTGAATGATTGCCGGAAATCACTCACAATTTCACGGTAATTTGGGGTTTTCTTGTTTCCTAAAAAAAATCTCTGTTAAACATTTAAATGGACACCAAGCTGCTTTCTCAACCAGAGTTAAGAGATCCTCAAATTTTTGGTCACGAATCAAACATCTTATTTGGGGGTCTACAAAAATCCCTAGCGACACTAACCCGAGGAATTTTTTCCTTGAGGTAACAAGATCCTGCATTACTTTTGTCCATTGTCCTAACAAAGTTTTTGAAGAGCCCCAACTTTATGTGAAGAGGAGGTAGAATTATCTAATCAGGGCTCACCAGTGAGGAATAAACAGCATTCTTCTGTCCAGGAGTTAATACATGCGTTGGCCATTCCTTCTTGATGTAATGTTCCGCTTTGTTCCTGCTGTCCCATTCGCAGAGGAAACAACAATATTTCGTATAACCAAGCTGCAAACCCATTAACAAAGAAATGACTTGTAAATCACAGCAAACGGTCCACTTGTATTTCTCATACTGAATTTTTTCTAACACTATTTCGATGTTTTCATAGGTTTCCTTCATATTAGTTGCATAAGCCAAAGGCACTGAAGGAAATTTGTTGCTATTGTGCAAAAGGACAGCCTTAAAACTAGTTTTCAAAGAGTCAATAAGCAATCTCCACTCTGTACTTATATGTGCATGTCCAAGTCTATCCATCACAGCACAGACATTATTACAATACACTAAATCATTTTCTTGAGAATAGTAGTTTTGAAACTCTGTATGAAGGTTTCGAAAAATACACACTTTAGTGTCACGATGGAGCAGATTCCAGCCTTAAGTTTAGAATCAAGAAGTTCTGTCTGTGTATTGGAGAGTTTTAAATCCAGTATGAGGTCATTTAGTTCACCCGGAGTTATCAGATGGGAATCCAATGTAGATGTGCTTCCTACATAAGTAGGATCATCATCTTCATTTGGAACTTCAATAGTTGCCTCAAGTACGTAATCCTCATTTACCGTAAGATGAGGAGGAGGTACCGGTACAGGTAATTCTGCACTGTGTGGAACTGGCCTAATTGCTGATGCAAATTAGGGTACTGTACTGTGTGGTTAGATTTACTGCTTATTTCTTTTATCTGTGTCATACAAAAGTAGCAGTCTGAAGAATGATCTTTTGGTTCCCTCCAGATCATCGGTACTGCGAAGTTCATGTTTCGTCCACCATTTGCCCACCCAGTCAGACGTTTCACGCAAGTACAACAAATGTAGTGAGGAACCCAGTTCTTATCCTGGTCTCCTACACAGCAACCAAAATATAACTGATAACACTTCCTCACAAGTGGAGTAAAACATCGACGTTGTGATTTAAATATCAGCTCCCCACATACATAACAGAAATTGTCCGGTTTATTTACACACTTCCTCGACATCTTGTATCCTGTAAGGTATCACACACATACATACATACATATACACACACACACACACACACACACACACACACACACACACACACAGGAATCTACACTCCATCAAATTCCCACAAAATCCCTCTAGACATTCCCTCATACAAAAATGGTGACATGGTGTACACATCATTGAAAACGTTTTATTGGAAGTCCAATGAGGTATAAACCGTGGTATATTGTAATTTTCGTGCAAATTATATGTGTTGAAGACCGACCCGACCCCACCCGTGACCCAAATTGACTGACCCGACCCGACAACCCGACCCGAGTTGACCCGATTGGCCCGACCCAAAGTGACCCGAGTGAACCAACCCGAGGTGACTTAACCCGACAACCGACCCGAGTGACTTGAACTTACAATCTAACCAGTTTGAGAGAGCTAGAACTTTACAAAACTGCCACCAGAAAAAAAATGCTGACCAATTCTTATGCATAAACCATTGTTTCGGCTTTTTTTACTTGTAGTATAATTATCCTCCTCCTCCTCCTCAGTGTTCTCCCATTAATAAACAGGCCAGTTTCCGTGAATTAGGTAAGAAGCTTCCATTTTTGCGATTTCCCGCTAATATCTGCCTCGCAACCCAACATAAAGTACCACCCTCCTTATTACAATCTATCAATTCCAACCTTCTTACACACTCTCGCTCTCCTGATATCACCCCCTTTACTACATCCTTCAGAATGCAATCCCTTAGCAAGATCAAAACTTGTGATCCGTCCATTTTTCGCTTCCTTATATCGTCTAATATTGCTCTCGTCTCTTGCATTTTTTCAGCATTTCCTTATTCGTTTTCCTCTCTACCCTGCTAACCTTCTTTATTTTACTCCACATCCAAATTTCCAAGGTTAAAATTTAGGCAATCAAGTTCAAAAGTCAAAATAAAATTTGACTGATTTCTGAAGACAAGTTCTGAAGGCTAAAAGAATAAAAGTTCTGAAGACAACATTATTTTCTAGTAAGGAATGTATATAGAACTTCTTTTAATATTTTTTGCTGTGTAACAAACAACAATTTCATCACGTTAACATTCCGATTTTTCTATTTAAAAACAGCGTTGCTGTCTGATAGAATCATAAGGAACTAATTGCACTGAAATATCATTCTGTAGGGAATTACCTTTTATTTTTTCTTGATTAATTTATCTAGAAGATATTTGCAACGTTATATAAAATTAGCAAGTATTTTATTGCGGAGAAAGTCAAATCACTACTCCAGCAATAATAATAATAATAATCTGAAGGTGACCAAGAAAGTTCTGTCTCTTTGTGGAGGTCTGTGTTCAATTGGCCCTCACACCGTGAGTTGAATGCGAATCGATATAAGGTGAAGGTCAGTTGTTGGACGAGACGAGACGAGACAGAATTTTCATGAAAGGGTACGAGATGAGACAGAGCTCTTTCAATAGAAACATATGCACTTTTCCAGACGAGACTACCTTCACGACACATTTTCGAAACGAGAATGCCCCAAACCAGGTCTCGTGAGCAACACTAGTGAGTATATCCAACATACTACTTGGTTGTGGCTGTTCAGATGCACCGTGAACGTGCGTAAGGACTGAGTGAACATGGGGCCTTCACAGAGCGTCATAAGGGCTTGTTTGCTGTACGAGTTCAAATTGCTGCTCTGCGGAGCGGAAGATATGACAGGCCTTTGGTGAGGGTGTCGTGACTACGCGGAGAGTGCAGTGGTATGACGGTTTAAGGACGGTGACGAAACACTCGAAGACGCACCACGTGCCGGAAGACAAACAGATGTTCAAAATAAAGATCTTCGGGCAGCAATTGAGGCGAAGACAGACATGTGAGGAACTGGTACTACCTTTCAGTGTAAGTGGAGAAACCATTCTGCACCACCACCATCAACTTGGGAAGCACTGCAAGTTGGGTTGATAGGTCCTACATGATTTGACTTGGAGCCAGAAAGCAACGCGAGCAGACACCTGTGTTTCTTTGGTGTCTCGTCTGAGGAAGGAGCAATTTCTGAACAGGGTGTTGACATGTGATGGGAAGTGGGTCCTGTACGAAGCTCCACGGCGCCGTCATTGTTGGTTAGCATCCCATGAACGGGTTCAAAAACAGCCCAAGCCAGCATCACGCCAGAATAAGGTTCTCCTGTGCATTTTGTGGACTGCTCGAGGTATCGTCCATCGGGAACTGCTACCAGCTGGTCTGATCATCAATGCAACTGTGTACTGTCACTGTGTACTGTCTGGATCCAGCAGTTCTGAATCGCAAAGGGGTCCTCTTGTTACAAGGCAACGCTAAGCCCCACGTGGCTAAAATGACCCAGTACATCATTCTACGCCTTGGATGGAAAACACTATTGGATCCGCCATACTCCACGGACATTGTATCGTCCGATTACCACCTGTTCCATTCCTTGGACAATCACCTTAGAGAACGCCAATTCAAACAGCTAGTAGAGGTTCAATATGCACTTGATATCTTCTTCACTTCACGTCCCACCAAGTTCGACTGCGATGAAATCCATGGCCTTCCAGAACGTTTTCAGAAGGTCGTCGAGGCTGATGGAGACGATTTTTGATATTCCAGGTACGTCTTAGGTTACATACCAATGTTCGAAGGTGTTGGTGAAAAGGCGGCGGAACTTTCTTGGGCACTCTTAAAGTTATAATAATAATAATAATAATAATAATAATAATAATAATAATAATAATAATAATAATAATAATAATAATAATAATAATAATAATGATGTGTCCTGCCCAAAGGCAGATGTTTGATCCGAAGGTCCATGGGTATTGATTCCAGCTCGTACCAAGTAAGTTTTCTGGTGGACAAACCCCATGTGCATGGGTTTTCTCGGTGTTCTCCCATTTCCTCCCACTTTCTTCATTCAACCACTTCAATTATTTCTCATCATCACTGTCTCTCTTAGCGTTGGTGCATAACGTGGGACGTTAACTAGATATTTCCTTTCAATTTCACTTAATGTGACATTTAACTTGACATAGAAACGCAGAAAGGAAAAAAGTCAGTAGTAATATTAATTACAATTACAATACCAATTAGTTAATATAGGGTAAAATTAAAATTTTATTACTATTTCACCTTCAATTAGTCACATTTATCATTCATTCACCAACTTCGAATTGAATTCCACAACAAAGCTCTTTATAGTATTCCGTATAGAAAATAAGTGAAGAATGTGACGACCCGACCCGAGTGACCCGACACGAGCTAACCCGACTGACCCGACCCGACAACCCGACCCGTTTGAGAGCACTATCAGAGGGGTACTATTTACAGTACAATTTATTTTGTATGGTTTAGCATACTTTAAGGCTACCATACTTTTTGAAAACAGAAAAAACGGGACATCTTACAAATTAGTAATAAATATTGCATTTTGTATTAATTTTATCTTTCGAATTTTACTACAGTATCGCACTAGTTATACAACTTAAAATAATGTATTAATATAGTCCATACTCAGTGGCGTATTTAGGGGGAGGGCTTCCGGGCTCAAGCCCCCCACCGAAATCTTACTTACTATAGTAAAGTTTATGAAATATCTTGCAGAATTTTCATATTTTCAGGCAAAGCACCCCCGGAAGTTAGCAAAGCCCCTCCCGAAACAAAATCGTAAATACGCCACTGTCCATACTTAATCAACAGTGCTAAAAATTATTATAGAAGCTAGAAGCTGTTATACAATATAAACGCAATCAGTGAACATACAATATTTAGGCAGAAATTATATTTTCAATATTATTACGCATACCACCTTTACATGCTCTACATGTCTATAAAGAAAAATATCCAGATTTATGAAGTTGTTTCAAAATTTCAATAGGCTAATTTATTGTTGTTAACCTAAAATGCGAACTAAAAGAAAGCAATTTGCATAATTGTTTTTCTGAAACAGAAAAAAAATGTGTTTTCGGGGCTGGTCTGCAACGTCACAAGAATTTGTTGCCACCTCGGGGTATACATTCTTACTTTTAGTGATAAGAGTGCTACTTAGGAGGATTTAAACATTGCATATTATATCCGGGGAAGCAGCGATTGCAATAATAATAAAGATTAGAATGAAATTGTTCCTATAGTATTGTCGGAATTGAAAGCAAAAGGAATAAGTCGATTTTATTATCTTTTCAGAAATTTTGATATGTAATTAATAATAATAATAAAGAAAAAAACAGGACAAGAAGGAAAATTTCTGCACACCGGGACAAATTTTAAGAAACCGGGGCGTATGGTAGCCTTACATACTTATTTGCATGCGGAGTGTCAGTACGGAGCCACTACGTAGCAGAGTTGAAACAAAACCTCGTAAATAGGTTGCCAACTCAGGAAAACAAAATTACCGGCACACCCTCAAAATTCTCTGTACAAATGAGAAACTGAAGACTGTATTGATCGTTATTATATTTACCAGCAATTGCCACTTGTTTAAAATTATCGAAACAGATGAATAATACTGGATATTAATCTTTATGTAACAACTAGCAGCGTTCACCCCGCTTCGCTGCGGTCACCCCGGAACGCAATAAACTTTGTTACTTAGATAATTTTTACTTTTTCGCTTTCAAGTGATATGATAAAAACCATAGAAGATTGCAGTAAATGTTAACATTATATCGCCTGTCATTTATGTTAACCCGCCCCGCTTCGCTGCGGTCACCCCGGAACGCAATAAACTTTGTTACTTAGATAATTTTTACTTTTTCGCTTTCAAGTGATATGATAAAAACCATAGTAGATTGCACTAATGTTAACATTATATCGCCTGTCATTTATGTTAACCCGCCGAGTGACACGGTCATGCGGGTTGCATATAAATACGTTTATTTTTACCTATGATGAACTAACAAAGGATTTGTACGTTATGCACACTTGAATGGTCAATTATCTCAAGACACTGGTAATTAAAAATTAAAGTGATATGATAAAAACCATCTAGGGTCCAAATCCTAATAACCCCCCAAAAATGAAAGAAATTGGTTCAGCCGTATTAGCGTGATGAGGGAACAAAGGATTTGTACGTTCTCTTTTATATATATAGATAGTTGATTCATAAAATGAAATTTATTCTATAAACTTCACTTCAAACAAAGGAAATTGCTTTAAAAAGTCATTTTCTACTCTCAATAAATGAATAAAATTCTTTTACAATAAAATATAAGTGTTATCAAATTTGTTATGATAAATAAATAAAAAAACTGCCATACGTTAAAAAAATATCGATAATGAATAATACAACGGAAATTTGTGTTTGTAAAGGCACTGTTGAAAAATTTCGATGTTCAATGTTATATTCTGGATTGCAGATTCCAAAATACCGGTCAGAAGGGGTCTAATAAGAAGTTTGTACCGGTCACCGGCCTTAATCAAAATTACAGCAAATACCGGCCAGTTAGCAACTCTACTCGTAAATCAGAATGCTGAATGCACCAAAATACTTCACCATGCATTCTATAGTTTCTGCAAAATGAATTTAATGAAGATGATCATATAAAACAAAATACTGTGTTATAATTTTCCCTTTAACAGTCTACTTTGTGGATTTGTTATATCTTCCACTTATCAATTTCCTGTACGAGATGAGAATAACGGTTTCTGCGCAAGATAGAAAGAAAAAAATACATTTTTCTCATAAGGATTCAGTTCACGTAAGAAATAATGAATAAGTTTAATAATAAGAGCCGAGGAGTGAAAAACTAACTCAGCAATAATGATTGTAAGTATAAATATAAATATATATATAAAAAAACATTTAATTCCATCATCGTTAGGATAAGATCAATATAGTGAATCACACGATAGTGTGAACAAACCAAACCACACAATAGTGTGAACAAAGTCCTGTTAGAAAAATACTCCATAAATGTGACACATTTTTTTAATGCTTCTACCATTTATACAAACCCTCACATTGTTTTCGTTCTGGCGGCGCCCCTAATAGAGTACAAACGAAAATTTCGCCTGCACATTTCTGTGCAAATGATGTACAAGCGATTGATATAATTTGTGATTGAATTGGATATGGTGGGGGCTACCATTTAGACAGCCCCACTTTGTTTTCGTTCTGGCGGCGCCATTAATTGTGTACAAACGAAAATTACGCATGCATATTTCTGTACAAACGATGTACAAACGATTACGAAAATTTGTGATTCAATTGGACATGTTGGTGGGAAGCTACCACTTAGAGAGCCCCCAGTTTGTTTTCGTTCTGGCGGCGCCCCTAATTGTGTACAAACGAAAATTTTGCCTGAACATTTCTGTAAAAATGACGTACAAACGACTGCGACAATTTGTGATTGAATTGGACATGGTCGGGGGCTACCACTTAGACAGCCCCACTTAGTTTTCGTCCTGGCGGCGCCCCTAATTGTGTACAAACAAACATTTCGCCTGCTCGTTTCTGTACAAACGAAGTACAAACGATTCCAACAATTTGTGATTCAATTGGACATGGTGGGGAGGTATTACTTAGAAAGCACCCCACTTAGTTTTCGTTCTGGCGGCGCCCCTAATTGTGAACAAACAAACATTTCGCCTGCCCGTTTCTGTACAAACGAAGTACAAACGATTGCGATAATTTGCGATTGAATTGGACATGGTGGGGGGCTACCACTTAGACAGCCCCCTTTTTTCTGTTCTGTCGGCACCCCTAATTGTGTACAAACGAAACTTTTGCCTGCACATTTCTGTACACACGAAGTAGAAACGATTGCGATAATTTGTGATAGAATAGAACATGTTGGTGGGGGGCTACCAGTTAGACAGTCCCCCACTTTGTTTTCGTTCTAGCGGCGCCCCTAATTGTGTACGAACATACATTTTGCCTGCACATTTCTGTACAAACGAAGTACAAACGATTGTGACAATTTGTGATTCAATTGGACATGGTGGGGGGCTACCACTTAGACAGACCCCATTTTTTTCTGTTCTGGCGGCGCCCTTAATTATGTACAAACGAAAATTTCGCGTGCACATTTCTGTACAAACGAAGTACAAACGATTGCGACAATTTGTGATTGAATAGGACATGGTCGGGGGCTACCACTTAGACAGCCCCCAATTTGTTTTCGTTCTGGCGTCGCCCCTAATAGTGTACAAACGAAAATTTGGCCTGCACATTTCTGTACAAACAATGTACAAACGATTGCGATACTTTGTGATTCAATTGGACATCGTGGGGGGAGCTACCACTCAGACAGCTCCCCACTTTGTTTTCGTTCTGGCGACGCCCCTAAGTTTGTTCAAACAAACATTTCGCCTGCACATTTCTGTACAAACGATGCACAAACGAATGCGACAACTTGTGATTGAATTGGACATGGTGGGGGGCTACAACTTAGACAGCCCCCATTTTTTCTGTTCTGGCGGCGCCCTTAATTATCTACAAACGAAAATTTCGGGTGCACATTTCTGTACAAACGAAGTACAAACGATTGCGATAATTAGTGATTGAATAGAACATGTTGGTGGGGGGGGGGTACCAGTTAAACAGCCCCAATTTGTTTTCGTTCTGGCGGCGCCCCTAATAGTGTACACACGAAAATTTGGCCTGTACATTTCTGTACAAACAATGTACAAACGATTGCGGCAATTTGTGATTTAATTGGACATGGTAGGGACTACCATTTAGGGGAACTCCCTCGAGAGGAATCACTCTACTTATTTATTGCAAAAAGCAGAATTTAAAAATTCGCATTCGTCCAAAGTTATCGTGTGAAGTAACAGCCGTTTGTATGTACGTACTAATATTGATAAGTTCCACTACGCGATCCCAATTAATAGTTCATATACCCGCGCCACACACACACACACTAGCATTTGTACACACGAAAGTATACCTGGTAGTATCCACACACTTACGCCGGAAACTAGAAACAAACACACACACACACACACACACACACACACACACACACACACACACAGGGACAGAGAAAGAGAAAGAGAATATCTTGTTGTACCTTTATACTGAATGCACCATTACTCACAAAATCAGTTAAAAAAGAAAAAAGAAAAAAGTTGTAAATGAAACTTTCAAAGATTGGTACCACTGCTGCGTGTCAAACATGAGATTGTTCCATAATGATTGATTCGTAATATGATGTATATGGGTTTCTTAATGGTAGTATAACAAAATGCCTTCAAATTGACCACTAAATAAAAAGTGAAATTTATTTCTCAAATTTTGTAAAATCGAAGTCGGTGGGCATTATGGGAACAGTCTACAATAACAATATATGCAAATAAATATTAATATACTTCACGTTTTCCAGTGGGTGCAAGAAAGCTTCGAATAGTATTTGTTGCCAGAAGCATTAGCTGATGTAAATATATATATATATATATATATATATATATATATATATATATATATATATATATATATATATATATATATATATACGAAGAGAATGCGTTCAATTAGTTTTGCTTTCCAAGTCTTTATTAAGGGTTTCTTGATTGATTAGAATTTAGTTCGTTATCTTCATCACCACGTCTTAGAGAGGAATTTTTTCCCTGTCCTTAGATTAATATAATGGAAATGTGGAAAATAAGCCGAGTGTCATTCTTTGAAGATGATGTCATTCAATATTAGTAGTACATTCTATTAATACTACTAATGATGTTAGCAATGCAGGGAACTTCATTTTCTTGACAAGATAAATGAATGAAATACTTAATTGTATTTACTAGCAATGATATTGTTGACATGGAAAAACATTAATCCATTTACTGAAGAATATCAATAATAAGCACAATGAACATTTGAAGGTATTTACCACATATTAAATAATTACCAAGAAATTGAATGCAATTACATATCATCCACGGTAGTTAGCCTGGGATTTCGTGCTTATATAAAATGTAGGACACTATTAAAAAATATGTCTTTCGGTTTTTGTATAAATATACACTGACCATTCAAAATAAAATGACTACCCATTACTTTTTGAACCAGGTCGTTGGATTCGTAGCAGATCATTAAACCACAGCCGAAACATCCACATTGGAAAAATGTCAAAACGCCAACTTGTGCCGATTATATATAATAGTTTGATAGAAGTAATATAGTGACGGCCTAACAACTGACAACGCATGTTTCAGAAAAAAGCTCAACTTGTAGTTTACAAGCTGCCGTGGTAGTTGTATTCCAAAGGACGATAAAATCAGCACCAAACCAGAATATACTGGGCGGCTACATGTCATTAAAGACATCGGACGTCGTTGATTCTACAGGATAAAGCGAAGACTCTGGCACAATTAACAGCAGACTTTAACAGTGAACAAAGCACGAGTGTGTTTCAGCACACAGCTCACCGTACACAATTAGATGCGGGCCACACCTATACAAATTCTGATCGATATTCAACCTCCAACTAAAGCAACAATTTTGCATTGTCAGATTAATTGCGATACTACCTTTCTCACATCGACGGTCGATTCAGAATCCTGGTTTTCCATAGAAACAGCTGCTCGAGACTTGCACAATAGGATGAAGACAGGGTCGTGATGGTTACTTTATGATTCAGGAAACCTTCATACGGTCATCTATAGGCCAGGTGGTGGGTGTGAAGAGCTTGAAGTCTCCAAGCTATCAATAGGTTATTGATGATCATGTACACTCATCCACGACGGCTATATTTCCGGCTCGGAGCGGCATATACCAGCAGTATTAAACTCTTGGCCAATGTTATGCTGCATTAGATCGAGGTGCACAGTGATAAATTTCAACTGCTGTAATGGCTTCCAGGCTTACCTGATAACCTAATTGAACACTTTGGAGTGTCATTGAATGTGTTCCGAGCTCATCGACCCTTTCTGCGGAGTTCTGAAGAATTAAGTAACTTGATTGTGCAGAGATGTTGCTCCATACCTATCTCAACCAAGGCCTCATTCCATACCAGATCGCGTTGCTGCTTTATTACCAGCTAAAGGTGGACATACCAAATATTAAGTAAGTGGTCATAATATCAGAGCTGATCAGTGTATTTTGTAGTGTAAAGTAGAACTTTTGACGCCGCAGAAGTCATATCCGACAGGAAAATCAAGTTTAGCAGTTCAGCAAATAATAATAATAATAATAATAATAATAATAATAATAATAATAATAATAAAAAATAAAATAAAGAGAGAGATAAATAAAGGGTAAAGATCACCTCACAAAACTTTCTTATTGAGATTCCTCAAACTAAATTATATTATATTACAGTTAATAATGAAACATTTTCTCGTAAAATGCAATCTAAATTATCAATCGCCCAAAGAAATTCAACCCCAAAACTATTTTATCTCTAGTAGATTTTTCCATAAGAAATTACTTGTGTCATATCTTAGAGTTATTAGTGATATATTTGTTCATAAAATAACAACAAAATAGCATGAGTCGTATTCCGTGCAACTAAAGAAAGCCACCTTAAAGTGTAAAATAACCATTTTTAATCATACTGAAGGAAAGATTTATACAACAGTATATGATTATTAATTACATATTTATTTATTAAATATGAACATAATAGTCAGGATCATATTTTCTATAAAATCATCCGAAGAAAAGTCACTCCCATGAATAAACACTTCTAATAATTTATTCAGAACAAATGAGTTATTTTATATTATATATATATATAAATGAAATATTTAATTACGAAACACAAAGACAGTAGCGTGTCACTTTTTGGGGGGGGGGAAATCGTCCGAAAATCACTAATTAGTAGTGATTCGATTTTTCCCCTCCTCGATTTTTCCCAGAGGAATGACTTACATCATAGCATGGGATCTTTATTGAAAATTTGATTTCTGAGATATAAAACAAAATATTTAGAGCAGTATTCAGGAAAATTGCACTTTTTTATTTTCACTCTACATAGAAAGAAAATTTAAGAAATTCCTCTGGAAATTCACATAAAAACGTTCAGTTGAAAATTTGGTTTCAATATGCTGAACGGTATGGGTTCGAGGTGACTATATATCAGACAGAACGAATGAACAGATGAATAGATGAACAAATGTTGAATAATCACTTTTTAGGTATCTATAGGTAAGAAACTTGTAAACCCATTCAAAGCTCAAAATTGATGCTTTTATATAATAATTTCACTTTCTTCTCCCCTTTCGTAGCACGAAAGTAATAATTAAAAGAGCAAATCGATAACAAGTAACAAAATAAGAATTCAACAAAGGAATAAGGTGTGAGAGTCTAGTGCATAGCCGTCAAGAATACAATTTTCGTTTCAGTAGTGAAAACCAGCTATATTTTTATAACTTATTATTATTATATCTTTAAATTATGTCATGTTAAATAAATCAGCTCTTACAAAATAACAATGATTGTCTATCTATCAGTCGAAGAACGCTAATTATAACGTGAAATGTGATGTTTCATGTGGACCCAGTGTCTCAAGAATACAAACGTTCCATTTTTTCCCTTAACCCTAAATTTAAACAGAAAGTTGTAAAATTCAAATCTTTTCTGGTAATCAGCAAAAGAGTAAACGGTAATGGATGACAAAAAGAAGTCCTCTGAAATATATTAGTGTCCTAGGAATAAGTTCAATTCCTTCACTTATCTGTCTATTAAAATCAGAAATAATTGCTATTTTAATTACCATTTCCGGTTTCAATACTGATCTTCGGAACTCAAAAAACTGTAAGGTATAGCGAGAATTTGTGATATTTTTTCACAATGGAGTGAAAGCTTTTGAATCGTATAGTTGTACTATATGGTATTTCAATGTCATTTTAGTACTCTAAAATGGAAAATCATATATTTGAAGGTTGTTGAATATTCTCCACTCATAATTCGAAACATCACATGAATATAAAAATGTTTTACCATTTCTTGTACCTTATTAAGTGGACAATCGTCCTACCAAGGAATAATTTTACGTGATAAAATAAATTGATAATTTAATATGAATCTGTACACAATGTATACTAACATTTGTTACTTTTGGTTTCTATTATATTAAAAGTTGAAATAATGAATTCATTCTGCTTTAAAATTACATTTTCTACGTATAAAAATACACTAAAAAGAAAGCAGATTTAGCGTTCAAAGTGTTCTCTGAAAATTGTGTGTCAAAGCCGTTTTCCTCTTTCCTCTTTAGCAAATTTACTGCCTTCTTTTCTCTCTGAGAGTAACATCCAGGAGCAAGTTCAGAACGGCTTAAGGCGACCTAACTCTATGTTATTATCGCCTTTTGCAGCTTGCATCAGGAACTACGGTTCCTCTAAATATTCTAATTCTTCAACTTTAAGAAAAGTCTGAGAGAAATATTCTTAAAACTAAATTATTGTTGTAAATATTTCTTTAAAGCATTCATTTATTTAAATACAAATATTATTTACAAATACAAATACAATTTGAATACAAATACAAAAAATTAAATACAAATACAAAAATTAAATACGAAAATGTGTTATTATTATATTGGTACTATGGTAAAAATTATAAAACCTTATAAATAATATTTTACTTGCAACTAATTGAGAGTAACGATATAATGCGGCGGTATGAAACCTTACTTCTGTTTCGCACCTGAGACAAGAGTGGCAGGAATGCTCTACCACTTGTGGCCTCCTTTCGCCAAGGTACTAACTACGTACTTCACCGAAATTCATGGGAACACGAACAGGGCATAGACAATTATATATTATCTAGTACATTCGTTTACAAGCACATCCTAGCAAACAACCTTTCGTAACAAATTTATCACTTCAAAGAATGAAGTACCGGACACTCAGATATCACCATAGCTTAACAGCTGAGAGTGGAGTTATTAAACAATCTCATCCATGGTGGCATGTAGGAGTAAATCTCATCTATAAGAATTAAACCAAATGGAAAGATGAAGCCTGCAAAACTTTTCGAAACTTTTATTAGCTCGCCGACGTCTAAAGTTTGGATTTCGCTTCTAGAGAAACTGCGATGATACTGTAGTACAAGAAATAAAGATCAGCTGTTTGAAGAACGTAAAATTGAAGTAAATATGAGATAACGTGGGAATATCTGAATGTTGACATGAATGTTACAATATATATTACGAATACTCAGTTATACCTTTTATTTGAATAGTCTTTGAGTTTTCAAAATATCCTTGAATATTCAAGGTATAATCTAAGAGTACGCCAACATCAAGTTTTGTTCTAAGCTGCAAAAATAGTGCCAAACAAGCTCACTAAATGTCAAAATCAATGTATGGAAATGAAGCGGTGGCATTGAAAATTGTCTACAAGTGGTGTGAGGAATTCTAAAGCGGCAAGTAGTGGGTTGAAAACGAGTAACAATTAAGACGTCCTTCAACGTCAAAAAGATATGAAAAGGTGCAAACACTAGCACAAATTATTTGATCAAACAGTCGAATGACTTTTCCTTTACTATGAGCTTTTTGAAGAGCTAAACACTTCGTATGGGTCCGTGACAAGCACTTTAACAACCGATTAAATGAACAAATGGCTTGCTTCTTCACCACGAAAATGAATCGTGACACACACGAAGCATCGTGCATTGCTTTTGATCCGTGAGTTTTGGGCCGAAAAAACACTCCTGTCTAACGACATTCGCTGTGCTTCCCACATGTAGACTAAGAGACTTCTGGCTCTTCTCAAATATTCAAACTGTGATTAAAGAAAAACGTTTTGACACCATTCCCGACATTGAGAGAGCAGCGACAGAGTACGTGAATGTCTTTCGAAAAGAAAACTTCCAGAAATGTTACCATTCATGGATTCCACGTTGCGATAAGTGCATTGCTAGCCAAGGACAGTACTTTGAGGGAGATTAAACCAAATTCCATGTAAGTTTATTACTTTTCTTCTAATAAAATTATTCACTGTGTGTTGATTACATCTCGTAGGTGATTCTACAAATTCACCCAATGATATTCAAATAGTAATAGTATTTAATATTCTGAATTCTTCAGATAAGTAATTTTTTATTTTTATTTGTTTTATTATATTTTCTAAAAATTAAAATTTCGTGTTTAGAATGGGAAAAATCATTGAAAATGTTACGCAGCAAAAGAATATTTAAATTTTGAATTTTCTGGTTAATAAAAATCTTTTGAAATCGTGTTTTGCAATAGTATTTTCATCTCTAATGATCAAGTCTATACATCATAATCACAATTTGTACACTGCTGGAATATACAATTTAGAGAAAAATAAAAATCTAAGATGCAAATTCCTCTGTATCAATTTTTCTCTCCTGTTCTGTAAGCTTTATGCACATGACTTGTGATAAACAGAATGCTGACAACAGTGACTATCTAAATTTTGTATCTACACTTCTTTTAATGAAATAGTTAGATTACTTTCTCATAAAGAACACAATATTTTAGATTTTCTCTGGGCATACACATGGGTTCGTTTTGACCATCATACATAGAAAAATCTTTTAGCATGTTAAGGATGCAGGATAAAATAAGCTTTTATTTTCAACCATATAAAAACTGAAATATGATAAATTATCTGTCTAATAATCTTTATTGGTAAAGTGAAATGATACATTTATAACTTTTCGCGCATAACTTATATAGATTGTTTCTTCTAGTAATTAAGTAGTAATTGTCATGTTTTATGAATACAAGAAACTTTGAGTAAGCCAAAACTGGATATTACTCTACACGTACCGGTATGTGATAATGAGGAGACTTATAAGCGAGGAGAGAAAGTTTATCGAGAGAAGTAGCTCCAGTGGTAGAGCGTTGGCTTCGCATTCGTGAGGTTACGGGTTCGATTCCCGCTGCCGACCATCCTGACTGGGGTTTTCCAAAGTTTTCCTCAGTCCTACCAGGCAAATGCCGGGATGGTACCTACTAAACAGGCACTGGCCGATACCTTCTCAATCCTTTCCATTGTTTTTGTTTTTGTAAAGTGTTCCATTGTAGATATCCAGTGTAAAATGGCCTCTGAGCTGTATCTGGTAATTGTTAAATAAAATAAAATAAATAAACTGCACAAAAACTTTTGAGCTCTAAGCTACCACTACTTCCGGGAGTGTTGCAGTTTTCTATAATTTTATAAATAAATGTAATAATACAAAATACAAAATAACCTTAAAGGAATATATTTTAAATTATGGTAAGAATGTAATAAATAAATACGAGAATTTTGATTAACAGTATTTTTAAAGAGCAAGAAACACGATTATCTGCGTCGTAGCATCATTGAGTTATTAATATTGTGTACATAAAATGCTTATATTACAAGAATAATACAAAGTATTTACAAAAATAATCATTTTATCGATGAAATTGCATTCTTAGGTTAATTACGGTTAATGAGGAAGTTCCAAGACTTTACTCAAAGACTAGACAAAACTATTTAATACAAAATATATTTTGATCTGTAAAGAATACAAAAAATATTTCAGAATTTTATGTTAAATTGGTAGGCAATTAATTTCAAATATACACTATAAGTAAACATTTTAGTGCGAATTATAAAGTTGTATCATTATTTTATTATGACAGATACCTATGGATTTAATGGAAGATGCTTGAAATACCTTTCTGGGTTGACAATAGTCAGGAGGTAACCACAGCACTGGGCTGTTGGTGTTTGTGTATAAAGGAAAACTCCGTAATACATGAGAAGCAGTAGAATGGCAGTAGATAATAACATGAGCAGACTTCTTTAGTACAATTTGGACTATAGTATAGTATAGTCCTCTCTGATTTTAAAACGGGCAAATTCTTGTCGCATAGTTGTGTGATGCCAGAATGATGAAGCTGCCAAGTCTATTAGGTGTGTAACAATGTCCAATGTCCAAGGTCCAAAACTCACGACAAAACTATATCGGCGAAGAGGAACAGCGCTCGGAAGAGAACTTTCAATGGCATGTCCCACTGAACATTAAAGCGAATTGTTACTTAGAACTGTCCTGAGACTGTTGCAAGTGACCGAGGGATCAACTCAAGCAGCACCTTCCACGGCCTACGTTGATAACCACAGTTTGCAAATTACACAATGCCGGGCGAAACCACTGATAAAAGAACACCATATCGTTTTAGCACGACACTAATGGTGTCAAACACATTCAATATGGATGGCTCATGACTGGAAAGGTACTATATGATCTGATGAGTCATAGTTCACCTTTGTTTGGAAAGTGAATAGTGTTTCTATGTTGCGGACTATCAAAGAAGCACATGATCTGCAATGCCTCCGCTACGAGAAATATGGCGGCGGATATTTCAAGATGTAAGCCGAAATAAATAATTTTTCAGTAGATGCTTATCAGATACTTACCGCTCGCGTCGATGGTTGTAATTATGTCCTCAGTGTAACAGATCATATGCATCCTATGATTCAGATGTTATTCCTGGGCAATAACGCCATACTCCAGGATGATAATGTGCGCATTAACACAGTTGGAGCGTGGGTTTAAGAGGATCGGGATGAAATTGAACTTTTTCACTGGTCCGACCAATTCCTAGATCTAAACAGACTGAAAAAACTGTGGTTTGTTTTTGGACATATGAATCAGAAGCGGACATGAATCAGTCGAGATTATTTTTGGACACGTGAATAACATGGAACAGTATTATTTAATAACGAATATGAATACACCGAATTAGCAAACTTACATTGCGAACATCATTGATGATAATGATTTAAGGTAGCCCATATAGTATTTATAATGTTACCAAATAGATTGATTAAATACATTTGAAATTTATTTCAAAAGTTTACAATAGTTTGGGCTAAAGTTTCTCAAATCTTTATTGAGCCATAATTTCATTACTACACCCATTAGCAGCTACAGCTTCGGAATATATATATACATTCGGAAGGGCTATCTAATTGTGTTTTCGGATTATCATATTTGAAACTTATTTTATAGTTTGAAACAATTTCTAGAGAGGATGGCAAACAAAATGTTGAAGAGACGAACTTTGCAGTCATTTTATATAATTATGCAGTACCTAAGCAGGAAAAGTATCATTTATAATTTATGCAAGAAAAAATACTACGACAAGTGATGACAATTTTCGGAAAATTTTCCGATTCGTAAGAACATACTCCATTTATTTCTACATCTTTGTTTAGCAGTAAAATTTATTGGTAAGAAATAATGATGTGAGGTGGAAAAGTTTCCGCTAAATTTTCCAGGAATTTTTGGGTTCTAAACAAATATCAGTGATCAAGTAGCAATTCTTCATTAATCATAAACTTGGTTTAATTCATATATAAATATTTTAAAAAGTGAAAGATTGTTTAAAGAATCTGAAAATTTTGATTGCTTAAACAATTTCCCGTACTATGTAGGAACAAATGAAACAATTTTTCACGAATCAAGAAATTTTCTGTCGCGTATGGAAAAATTGAAAAATTGGAGTCATTTTGAAGCAGAAAGTAAAACCACTACTTGAATCGGAAAGTTTTATTGCTCTGTGGATACAAGTACAAGAAATTTTCATGGATCGCAAAATTTTCATTATGATGTAGAAATACGTGGAAAAGCTTTCCATAATGTAGACAATTTTGAATGTTATGTATAGTGATGTTAGGTGGAATATTTTCCACTATATTTTACTGCACATTGAGCTATAAATTTGAATTCAAGTTGTCAAGCAGAAACTTACATAGTGTTCCTCTCTATCTCTCTGCGAGCTCCTTCGTGGCTAAGCGGTTAGCGTACTTGCCTTTACCGTGGGAGACCTGGGTTCGATTCCACGTTAATCAGTAGATCCTGTCTCATATAGCCTCGCTGCTGAAAGGGACGTTAAACTCAAAATCAACTCAACTCAACTCTCTCTCTCTCTCTCTCTCTCTCTCTCTCTGTGTGTGTGTGTGTGTGTGTGTGTGTGTGTAAAGCTCAGAGAACATAAATCGAGTTCGTAGAATATAAATATCCCATTCCATTATTTAAAATGTAACTAGAAAGCCGAAAGAAAACTTCGTGAATTAATCAATTATTTCAAAAACAGAAAATTCCTCAATTTTTTCATATATATTCTTGCCTATGTAGTGAAATAGCTACATAAAAGTTCCTTATGAAAATTATTTTTGTAACAAAAAATCAGAAATGCTTTGATTTTATTGTGTTTAACACGCGTAAATTATAACTTCAATATTGGAGTTTTGTATAATCAATATCTTAAAGATATTTTTATTACAAATCTATCATTATTATGTATAAAAATGTATTAGAAATAATAACTATTCAATAGAATAAGTACATATATGGAAAAAAGAAATATTTTTTCTTTGGAAATTAAAACGAAATGACTTGTTGCTTTTAAAACGCAACACATTTGTTTTATTATTTTATTGAAAAAACAAGTGGACAGTCATCTTGCTTATTTGTAACATTTTACTTTCTTTTCTCATTGAATATATGAATAAGTAAACGTTTATTACCAGAAAATTATCAATATTTGTTTTCATGAATTACCTAAACTGGAATTTTGGGTATTCAGAAATTTACTATAGGAAGTCAGAAATTATCTCTGCTTATTTATATATGTTTCAAGTATGTAAATCCAGGAAAGTAGTAAAGCTGTGACAAAACTTCGTCTTAGGCGTATTAAGCTCACGAAATATGATTTTTGTTAGATCAAAGTTGAATTTTGAGAGAAGGACGCATTGAAGTTTTTGAATCATTTTTGCGGAAGTGAAGAATCGTTAGAATTTCACTTCATGAAACTTTATCTAGACAATATTTACTCCAGTGATGAAAATTTTCCGATTCATAAAAACATACTCCACTTATTCCTACATCATTGTTTAGCCGTAAAATTTATTGGTAATTCAAAACTCCAATATTGAAGTTATAATTTACGAGTGTTAAACACAATGAAATCAAAGCATTTCTTTTTATTTTCTGTTACAAAAATAATCTTCATAAGGAACTTTTATGTAATTATTTCATTACATAGGCAATCATAAATGTCAAGAAATAGTGGAACTTTCTGTTTTTAAAATAATTGATAAGTTCACAAAGTTTTCTTTTGGCTTTCTTGTTACATTTTAAATACTGGAATGGAATATTTGTACTCTACAAACTCAATGTATATTCCCTGCGCTTTATATATATATATATATATATATATATATATATATATATATATATATATATATATATATATACAGAGAGAGAGTTGAGTTGCCTTGATTTTGAGTTTAACATCTCTTTCAGCAGCGAGGCTATATGAGACAGGACCTGCTCATCAACATGGATTCAAATCTACATGAACTCCCGCCGGAATCAAACCCAGGTTTCCCACGGCAAAGGCACGTACACTAACCGGTTAGCCATGAAGGAGCTCGCAGAGAGAGAGAAAAAGAGACTATGTAAGTCTTTACTTGCCAACTCGAAGTATTAGAAATTTTTCCGGTTCCCGAAAGCTAATTTGAAAATTATAATTTGTTGTTGTCTAACTTTCTTCTACAGGAATTCAAATTTATAGCTCAATGTGTAGTAAAATATAGTGGAAAATTTTCCACCTTACATCACCTATATAATATTCAAAATTGTCCACACTAAGAAAATTTTTCCATTTATTTCTACATCGTAATGAAAATTTTCCGATCTATGAAAATTTCTTGTACTTGCATCTACAGAGCAATAAAACTTTCCGATTCAAGTAGTTGTTTTACTTTCTGCTTCAAAATGATGAAAATTTTCCGACTCATTAAAAGTTTTATAATTTTTCCATACAGAACAAAAGAACCTTTCGATTCATGAAAAATTGTTTCACTTGTTCCTACATAATACTGGAAATTGTCTGAGGCATGAAAATTTTCAGATTATTTGAACGATCTTGAACATATCTATACACGAATTCAATCAGTTTTATAATTGATGAGTAATTGTAATTGTTGTGGTATTTGTTTAGAATTTTCCGGTAAAATGTAGCGGAAATTTTTCCACCTCACATCACTAACTACAACCATACCCAAACGTCAGACTTAGTTAATTTCTCTAATTATTTAAAACTTTTAAGCCCTGTGAAAGACTTAAATTAGTTAAAAATTAATTAAAATTAAAGCGGTAAATTAATTAAAATGTTTTGAATAACGAACTTTTGATTTCTCTCCATAATCAAGTTACAATCAAGTAAAACCACTTTACAAAGTTACAATCTTTCTAATAGGCGTAGAAAGGGAAAGGTAGAATGGAAAGAAATTGATTTGAGAATTTAGGTCAGAGACTGCAAATTAAGGATGCTTTTTGTGTACTTCTCTTGGGCATTGTTAATGCTATAAATAGGTACAAAAACTGCATCAGTGACTGGTAACTCCTGAGAATATTCAGAAGATTATTCAGAAGGAATATTTGGAAAGGATTTTAATTATTCTCGATTGAAACCTTGAAGGTGAGAAAAATCATTTATTGTACCATCGTCAACAAAAGTGTCACAGCATCGCGCCTTGCAATATTACATGCGTCTGCAGAATGTGCGATCATGATTTACTGATCGAAAGGACAACTTGCAAATGATGCAGTTTTGTGAAGTTAGGAAGATGAAATTGGCATATAAGTTTAATATTTAAAGTAAGTGAACGTGTTTTTCATTCTTTATAAATTCCACAGTTAAAGGAAGACTTCTGTATTAAAAGTTCGCAGTAGTAATTCAGAAGATGTCAAATGTAAGGGTTCACATAAGCTGGAGGCGTAAAATTCGACATTCAAACTCTTAAATAAGATAACGGAACACATTTCCTCGATGTCGGAATTTCCGCTACTAAGTGGAGAAAGAAAAACCATTTCTACGATGTTACTCGTAAAATTGCTGACTATTTCTTTGGAAAATGTAATGAATCGCTTAAATTTGAGGAGTGAAATTCGGCATTTCAAAACTTAACTACGAAATAATAATGGAACAGGTATATGCATATATACCTGTAATCAAATATAGTCTTGAATATTACAAGCAATTGGACCATATTTCCCTCAATTATAATTATATCTTCAGTAGCAATAATAATAATAATAATAATAATAATAATAATAATAATAATAATAATAATAATTTATTGCTACTGAAAATATAATTTATTATTATTATTATTATTATTATTATTATTATTATTATTATTATTATTATTATTATTATTATTGCTGAATAAACTACCGAATTTCAAATTACTAGAGACCGAAGCCATCTATCTAATCCAAAATGCTGTTCCTTGTCGGATATTGATTTGAAATCTCTCGAATGCTTTAAATGTTATTCTGGTAAATAAAATGATTAGATGTTAGTTTGAACTATATTGAAAACTAATCATACACAAGCAATTAAACTATCATTGGAACAGAAGTAATATTATATTGTTATTTGTACCTTAAGTCAAGTGGAATTAAATTAATTAGCTAATTGCATAGGTGTAGCAAAATTAATTATAAAACGTACATATTTTGCTAATGACTAAATGGTACCTTACATCTTGCATTTCCAAGAAAACACTCTTCGAACGTGAGTAATTGAGCAGGCGGTGATTAAACAAAACCACAACTGAAGAAACCTTCATTACATGAGAAAGCTGTGGGACAACTCTGTTTTATCTTATTTATGATTTTATTCCGATTGTCGTGCAGAACGAAAGTATTAAGTAGTTTGTTAATGATTTACTTTGCAAAACAAGTTTTATTTTTGAAACAGAAAGACCATGTGTTTCAGAGAAACGTTTTCATCAGCAATTGTTTCGAAACCTGTTCTTGACGGTTCTTTGTGAATTGAAGATGCCCGGTTTTTAAGCTTGATACATCTGATTCTGACAAGAGCTGATGAACCTTACTCTCATATACATGGTTAACAAAAATAGATGAAGGAAACAATGTCTGAATAATTCATTTTCTCCTTCATTCTAGATTTCTCTTCTCCAATTAATTTACTATTTTCTTTACTTACCTTCTAAGATCCCCGTTCTTCGCACGGGAAGAATAGTTTTATGCTCATTTTTCTGAAAGATATATCTGATCACCCTTCCACCTTTGGGATATGTATTTAAATCAAAGTAAAAAAAAGTCTGCTTGAACGGAGTGGTATGTTAAAAAATGCATTTCATGCAGTGCAGCCGTTATTTTGTGACATAAATTTGAATTCATTTCCCGATCCTATTTTTATTCTCTGATTAAAAGTGAATATATAACAAAACAAGACGACTCAAGTGTTAATTGTGTTCAGAAATTCATTTCAAATCGATTAACGTTTTACCGTGATGATGAGGTTATCAACGGCGACATCATGCCGTTTTTTTTTTTTTTTTTTTTTTTTTTTTTTTTTTTTTTTTTTTACAAAATCTGTGGCATATGTGCACTTTGTTCTAACAAGGAGTTGGCATGTGTCGTTTCATCTCTCCAATATGTGAAGCTCGGGGACGTTGTATTTTAGGCATACACTTTAATTCTCTTACTTATCCCTTAGGTTATTCATTTTAATGAAAGTAACATAATAATAAAAACAAGATGCAGAATAATATTATATTTAATATCGAACGCTTGAGCCATTTTCCTGTGATAATGAGACATATACAATTAATTTGAATGTGAAGAAGAAAAATAAAGAAAATTTCCCTGCTCTCGTTTTTAAAAGTGAAAATTCGAAAACACCGAAATTCGTGTTCCAGTATTTCTAATGTAGTTCACATGTCGAATGTCACACCACAAACTTAAACGATTCCTTGTTTTTGGTCCTTCATGAATAAATAGTGGAAAATGCTTTTCTTCAGCTTTTCTGCATTTAGCAAATTGAGTTAGTCAAATTCTTTATGGTCGTAATTCGAACATTCGTGCAATACGAATTTGTACCTTTATGTCAAAAAATTATCATCAACAAAATATCTTATCTCTAAGGCCTGCTTGGGAAAATTTAAAATTTTCGAGTAAATGAGCAAATTTACTACTTTAAGAAATGCTCAAACTCGAAATTTTATTTATTTAGAGGGAATAGCTGAGGAAAAGAACTTCCCTGAAGTTACGTAGTCTGCTATACTGACTTTTACTATCATTCCTATAGTTACAACTATATCTCTTTCCTTGAAGTTAAATTTATAAAACACTTTTAGCAGTAAGACGTACACTTGCTCTGTATTACAACTTCCTCATACAAAATTTGCGCATAAGACCCCAGGGTTAAAAATACTCTCATTCAGTCTGTTCCTTACATGTTGAGGTCCAGCGAGTAGAGGCTTCCTTTACTTTTCTTTTAAAAATCATGATAAGTTTCTTCTATTCGGCATCAAAACGTGATGATTCTTTGTTATACATATGTGCCATATCAGTACGGATATTGAAATCGTTCCGTTAGTTTGGAATCGTTCTGACGACAAAACAAGTTCTAAAACTGGAGTCCCTGAACGAGAGATCGCTATTCTTCAGATCAAAATAAAATGAAAATACTATATAATTGTGCGCCATCCGTGTCCTCATTCAGATGCTTTGGGGAATCAAATGTGACAACGTTGCAGATTAACTAGGAACCATTAGCTTTGCTCAACGATTCCTTCAAGCACTTACATCGATTCTTACGCTAATAAGTGGTGCTAATATCAACGGCTATCCACTTTAACTTCCATCGGAAAATCCATTTATCTGTTTGATGGATTGGTAGATCTACTCTATGGTTCTTTATTTGTGACGTTGCCACATAGTGCAAGTCGCTTCTCCAGACAAAGAACCGAAAAGTATACAATTGCATACATTTTTCACTTTATTTTGACAGTATATAGTAGGGTGGCCATTTTTCTTCTTCTGAGGGTTTTTTTAGTTTCATCCCCTAAACTGGTTATAAATCTTACCAAAGCAACTCATGAGACAAATATGTTAAATTCAATAATATTCAATGGTACCTCAAGCGATCTCAACTTTTCAATGCATTTACAATTTATAATATGAGGCAAAGGTACCTTGTAAGTTTAGAACGGCTAGAGGTAGTGGCACCATATCTTGGATGAGAGTAATAGAGATAGACCTGGACCTACTACTGGATAGTACCATCATGATGGCATTTTGAAGTCCGTCATCTTGAATTTATATTCAAAATTTCAATGCTACAGGTTCCATGTAATATCTTTTTCGAATACCTTTTTAGCACAAATAAACATTTGACGTCATTTTCAAATTTTCTTTGGTTTTGGTGTCTCTTTCAGCAGTAAGGCTATATGAGACGTAGATCTACAGCTTAATTTGGGTTTTGAAGCACATGGGGTTCCGCTGGTAATTGAACCTGGGTCTTTCATGCTAAAGGTGTGTATGCTAACCGTTTACCCACGAGAATGCTCTGACTTTATCTTTATCTGACTTTATCTGACTTTATTTAATAGTTATTACCTTGAAACATCAGTTTATTAACTTCCAATTGTATTTTCACACTTACACGGCACCTTTGCCTTATACTGTATACTGTAAATGCGTTCGAAACCTAAGATCGCTTGAGTCACCAATGTAATACCATCTTATGAGCTAATTTTTCCATGGGTCTGATCTGATTTTAGTGGGTGAGACGCAAAAAATGGTGAGTCGAAAAATAGGATTCAGTTATTTTTATGTGTGGGGTCATGGTGGTTCAGTTGTAAAGTGCTTATATCTGGAGTGTGGGGTTCTCTTTTGATCCCCGGACGAGTAAGCTTGTCATGGACTACGTAGTGTCCGTAGGTTTTCTCTTGGTACTCCCGTTTCCTCCTACATTCTAATTCCACCAATTCTGACATCATAATTCACCTGCCATTATCATCCGTCTCCTTTAGCTTAAAGAACATAAACGTGGGACGTTAAACTGAAAGATTTCATTTCATTTTTTTTTTGTAGATGTATAAGTTGTGTTATTCTCTTAGAATCCTGATGTGAACTTTATGGTTCTCAGTCCCCCTACCCTATCATTCATAACACCCTTTTCTTCGTTTCCTGCTTTACTCAGCTAATTCTCAATTGTCTTCAATTTTCTCCACACCCACATTTTGAAAGTTTCCCGTCTTTCTTCATCACCTCAGCGTAATGCTTATATTTGTGCCTCACATCGTACAATACTTGACACGAAACAATTTATGATTCTTTCCTCAACTTTTTATTCAAGGGCCTACAAAATAGATTTATGTTCCTCCTATATGCTTCCTTCTTTGCCATTCCTATATTTACTTTTATTTCTCGTTTGAACTACATATCATCACTAATAATACAACGCAAGAATCGAAAATTAGTTTTTTGTTCCATTTCCTACTTCTATATTTGACAACGGTAATTTAATTCCAAGCATCATGCCTTGGAGTTTCTATATTCTATATTATAAATAAGTAAATATTTAAGGTGAAAGTGTGTCGTTATTGAAGTCATTTTGCTGTTCAAACGATTCAACCAAAATAGTAATAAAATTGGATCATGGAAGTAAAATGAAAGGTGATGACATTATTTATAAAATATATAAACAAATACCGCTATAGTCCTATAAGACTCTAAATTCTGGAGAATGTGACTAAAAAGTGAAATCTCGGTGTTTATTATATGATATTTATGTGTGTATGCAAGTGTGATCTGTAAGGGGTGAGAGAGATAGCCTGAAAGTTTTCTTTTCTCGTTAATTTTGGCTGTCATTTGTTCCGTACCGAGCTCGCCGCTGTATGAAGAATAGCCTTGGTTGTGGTTTGTAACTCTGGGTCGTCGCCTGGCACGCAGCAGAAATTTCTTCTTTCAGCTAACCAAGACTTCCACAGAAACTCTTTGGTAAGCAAACAGCTTCCCTTGATCACTGCTTTTGGTGATAGTAACAGCGTATGCATAAAAGGAGCTGAAAGTATTTGCAGGAACTGTATTAATGATTAAGTACCGACTAGCGATTGAATAATAGCTCCTTAAAGACCATACGTGTTATTTTGATTGAACCTGATAGGCAGGAATATGTACATATTTAACAGCAGAGAAGTTATTCAATGATTTTGACTTATATGTATAAAAATAAATATATAATGGTTCATAAAATGATGCAATTAAAGACACTGACACGCACAAATGCTAACATAAGAAACGTAGATAAAATCCGTAATTAGAATATTTTATTCCCAATTCCAAAAGTAAAAAATTCCGATTATTGATACGAGTTTTTAAAAGTATTTCATCTTTAAAATTCATATTGTAAATACGCAAAATACTATATTTATACCTATACGCTAAAGTATAACGCAATTTCTCTAGCTTGGTATGGGATAAACGTCGGCCTAATATAAAATATGAAACATGACAAACTAAATTATCGATTTTCCATTTAAGTTCTGAATCAGACACATGCTTCATTCAGTTGATTTGAGAAAAAAAAAAATGAAAAAATGTAATCTTTAAGTTTTACGTCCAACGGTTATACCGTTTTTTTTTACAGGTTAGGCTAAAGGAGACGGTGATGATGAGTGATGAATGAAATGGCGGAATGAAGAAAGTGGGAGAAAACGGGAGAACCCAGAGGAAACCTACGCACACGGTGTTTGTCCACCACAAAGTTCACTTGGTGGGGTCTGGATCGAACCCGGGACCCCAAGCATCAGAGGTGAACGCTCTACCACTGAGCCACCGCGGCCCCTTCAGTTGATTTGAGGTGTGACAACAATCAATACACGTAATTCTGGAAAAGTCTTATTTTAATACAATATACATGTATACCATAATTCTGTGATTGTACAATTACAGTAAAAGATCATATTTGAAAATTCTTTAACACATGTTCAATTACTTTCAACGAAGGATTATATGCCGGGTTTCACTTCTTTAACTACAGAGATCCAGTGGCATTCCATTCTTAATAATAATAATAATAATAATAATAATAATAATAATAATAATAATAATAATAATAATAATAATAATAATAATAATAATAATAATAATAATATATAGAATAAAATGATACAATAAAGCCACTTTTCTTCTATGATTCCTGTTTTCAATTACTTGGGAAACGTATATCAGAAAGATTTACATAACTGAAAGAATGTTTCCACTGTTTCTGTATAGATCGTGCAACTCGAAACAATCCGAAACAATGCAAACACTTTATAACTTACGTATAAGATGCTTAGTGGTGTAAAAATGACACGAAGTATGAAATACTGTGTTGCTCCGAATCTAGTGCTTCCATTTCCTTCTTATTCCACGTGACATCATTGGGTGGTTGTTAATGATATAGCAGTGAATGTTGAACTCGTGGAGTGCACTTAGCGCCCGTAGATTTAGCGCCCACATATAATATCGTGTACTTAGCGCCCAGAAAATATTTGATGCTTATCAGTGTGCTAGGGTTGACCAAAGAGAGAACTAGTTTATATGTATAAATGTAGTTTCGTACTCAAATCATCTATCCCATCCCCTCTCTTTTGACGACTAAAGAACAAAATTTTTCACTTGAAAGATCCTGCTATACTTCCTGCATGTCTTTTTTAAAACCCCTTAGGCAAGTTGAAAGAAATGTGTTCTTTTCTTCCTCTTCTGTTCATCACCGTCAGCTCTAACACTCTGACTTTTCATGTACATCTGTAATTACGTACAATTTAATTACGACTTAAGAGCATTACCATATCACCTATGAGATTTTCATATGTGGATGCGAATTCATGTGCCAGCGTTATTTTAAAATTTATATAGTTTTAAATAATAATAATTACACACACCTTAATGCAAATACTACTGCATGGAAAACTGCAATTATTTATGCACATTGCATAACTTCATTTCCTATCGTAAATACAGGATGTCAAAAAATTTAAATGCCAAAATTTGCTGGGTAATTCTTTATATCAAATGAAAATAAAACGTTCTAATGAACATGTGTCAAGTGTTATAAGCCGTCCTAAACGCAATCAATCACATTTTAAACCCTAGTTTAAAAATAATGGAACATATCGTAAGTAGTTAAAGAAATTCGGCAAAGAACTAGTATTTCTTCTATCTAAATATCCATACAAGGATACACTTTTAACCCTAGGACCACGGGCGGCGATTAGGGGGGGCAAAGGGGGACAGTTGCCCCTCCACTTTTTGAAATGACCCATTAATGTATATTGTTTCATTTGGAAATATAAAGTTTTGTATGTATTATTGGTTCATAGAATACAAATGTTGCCATAAAATATTTGCCGTTCCATGAGTACGTATTGGTTATCTTTCCGTGAAGTTAAGAAAGCTACAGAAATTGCGTTTTAAAAATGCCACTAAAAATGGCCCAAAAATTAAGCTGTTGGAGCGAGACAATTCGAGCGTACTTTCATTTCTTCTTACAAGGGCTCGATATGTTAGTAAGCCGCTCTGGATCTAATTGAGATATCATTTCGCAAGAAAAGAAGTCCTTCACATGCTATTCTTTAATTGCACAAAAATTGACAATTCCTAAAACAGTTCTTTTCTTGAAAAATTGACAGTTCTTTTCTTCTTTCTTATAGTAAGGAATATTTTGATTTGATTTTTTTTCAGTTTAACATCCTGTTCAGCAGCGAAGCTATATGAGACGTGAACTTAATGATTAACGTAGAGTCCGAACCACGTGAGCTCCCTCCGGGAATTGAACCCAGGTCTCCCAAGTCAAAGGTGCGTACGTTAACCGCTTAGCCACGAAGCTCAGTAAGGAATATATAATTTTGCAGTGTAATATACGAGTTATGGGGTGTACATATACAGTTTTGTTATACAATTAAATTTAGTAAATTCAACATAATTCTAGGTTTTAGGATTATTTTGTATAACTGGAATGTGGAGTGACTAAGTATTGTTGAGTTTTGATGTATTCCAAGAAAATGAAAACTGTATCTAATGGCAACGAACATGTTTCGGGAAGCTGCAAAAGTATTTCTTTGAATGTCGTAGCATATGCTTGTAGTGTTCACTGTCTTTCTAAGAGTAATAATAACATGCGTGGAATTAAAAATATAAGTTGTTCATTAATTTCCAGTTTCAATATAACTTTTACAGAACAAGCCTTATTATCCATTACTATGATTATTTGATTAATATTAACCTTTCTATTTATTTGTTTTGCAAATTTGTTATTAAATAGGTCCCTAATCTGATCACACAATTTTCCAGACAGAATTTTAAGATGCATGATTTTATGATTTTTTTGATTTCATGAGCGAGGAATCAGATCTCTTCTTACACCTTCGTTGAATAAGAGTACAAAGAGTTAGTATCTTGTGTTGCTCTTGTCAATTTACGTAACAAAATATGAAACAAGATATACGGTATTTTAACTGAAAAAGATAGTTATACAGTTATACAGCCTTTAGTCTATATAACAGCCTCCTAATAGTTATACAGCCTTTAGTCTAACAAAGTGTTACAAGCAACCAGGAAAAGTAACATTGACATACAAATACTGTATTCAGATCATGTCTTGCCTCCCCACTTTTAACGTCCAACCGCCGCCACTGCCTAGGACTACCAGGTGGGTCCATTGCACTCGTACGCATACTTTCTTTAATAATTACTAAGGCTTAGTAAGTATTGAGATTCTATGACATTTCCCTGGTTGTGTTCTTGTATTATGTTATTTAAGTATTTTTTTTTTCATTTCCGTGAGTTAAGTGATAGTTTTTAAAATTTATAGCATTGGGTACCGAGTGGGTCCATTAAACTCGAGCCTTAATGAAGAAATATGAGGATAGATTCAGAATAGATTGAGATTGTGGCTCGTAGCGGAGTGAACGTTCTGATAATCTTCTAACTGTCCCAATGAAGTCAGATATAACATATTGCAACTTTATGCGTTATTATTTAGTTTGATTGACTGATCCCCCCCCCCCCCGAATAGAAACCCTGGCTTTGCCACTGATTTTATGTAAAGTTTTGTTTATTGTTAGTGTGTTTTGATCATTGCACGTGGTAGACAAACAGATCACTAACAATACACGTCACTATTGATGGTAGAGGAGGAATATTTTTGGTAAATCAATAAACAATGAAGAAATTGATTCCCGACAGACGATAAGATATTAGCAGACTTATATACAAATGCAACTGAAGTTTCTTGTTCAGGTACCGATATTGAAATGAGACGTTGAGTAGTTTTCTTATCCAGAGGATTGGTTAGAAGTTTGAAGCGTAGCACCTATATCTAATGCAAAAAGCAAAACTCCGGAGAAAAGCGATCCTACATGGGCTGCCTTATGTTTTGATGACAACATCGGCGCTATTAGAATACCTGATGATGAACTGTTTCTAATTTGTGAAGTTGCAGATTCTTCACACACTCTGCAATATAATTTTATTCTTACATATAATATGACTGTAGACGAACAATTTCTCATTTTTTGGGTGCGCTGTCTCTTTTGACAATATATACCCAGTAAGATCACCCATTGCAAAACACAATGCACAACTATCCTGAAGTGGTCACTTCTAGAGCGGAGGGAAAACTCAAAGTTATCATATATTACAACACAACAAAATCACACGTTCACACTAACAATCATATGGCTCACTGTTAGATTACAAAACAATGAACAAAATGGCCTATAACAGTATTTTACATAGCTGATGTAAGTGGACTCAACACTTATGATATTGTGTCATCAAAGCGTAATTTCAAACGAGAAACAAACATTAAAAAAGTTTGAAATGCCGTAAATTCTTCATTTCGTCTGGTTAGCAGTTCGCCAACGTTGAGAAAAAAACACGGAGAATGGAAGCTTCCCTGCATACTGAAGAGGAACAGTCTAAGAAATTCTCTCCAGCAAAGAGGGAGCACAAAACAAGAACTTTCTGCCGCGAATGTAAGCTATATGAATGTACTGACATGTTTACCATTTTCGAAGTGTAACACTCCGATTTTGATAAAATTTGGCAGGTAGATATTACACATGAAATAAACGAATACGTGTTTTTTCTTTTCTGGGGAAAACTGTTTTAAGGGGTAAAAGCCTCCACCCAAAATTTGGAGAATTTTGAGGTCCGAAAGACAAGAAGAAGTTAGCCGGAGTGAATGAAATTGTGCACAGATATTATAAACGTTAAACGATGAAATATGTGTTTCGTATTTTCCTGGGAAAAGTGGTTGGGTGGGGCACAGACCTCTTCAAACCTTTGATCTCGAAATTTCAAAAGCGCTAATAACAGTACGTCAAAAATGCCTACTGGACATGGAGAATTGCAACGAAACTATGTTTACATTTCATCACGACTTATCAAAGTGCTAATTAGTGTAGTGAAAAGTACCTAAAAAGACATGGAGAATTGTAAAACAATTACCTGTGACTAATTAATTTTTAAATTTTGTTACGCAGAAATAAGTTTTCTTCTTGCAAATTTCAATATTATACTTCTGAATAGTGTTTTACTTCATAATAAAACCTTCCTTTTGCAAATAATAATAATAATAATAATAATAATAATAAATAAAAATAATAAATAAATAAATAAATAGGTTTGTATTTAGTTTTATGTCCCATGGTTTTGCCAGGGAGGCTAAAGAAGACTTGAATTTACTGATTATAGTGGAATCCGAACCACTTTGGTCATTCAATGCTCTCCCACCAGGAATCGAATCTTGAACCTCATACGCCAAGGGCTTGCGTTCTTGCCACTAGACCAGCGAGGAGGGATAAAACAAACATATATAGGAATATGTAAATTAAACTCACAACCAGACGTGGCTAGTGAGGGAAGTCGTAAGCCAAAGCGTTCCAGACAAGTCACACGAACACGAAGTACATACTGCAGCACTTGGTATTGGCGAATTTTTACAGGGAGAATGAGAAAGTCCGATTTCTATGGAATGGTGGACGGATTTGTTTTCCTTCTCTCTGACAAGGGTCAGAAGTGATGGATTACTTACAGCAAATCGTACCAGAAGAAACTGAAGAATTCCTAATTTATGTTGATCAACATTACGCATCAGGTAGTATCTGGAGTATGCGACTTTCTGGTGATCTTACGGATTTTCCGTATGAAAATCTTACGGTGATCTTACGATTCAATTTCTTTGCTAGCCTCTTTTGTTTCCTCGCAACATACCCGTTCATATAGCAAAATTACAGAAAGAGACACGAACGAGTAAATTGATAGAAGCTTCGAATTTGAAATTCCAAAAGGTTGAACCTGTCCATCCTTCCTTGTGGATGGACATTACAAAAGGATGAGGTTTCAACTGCATCGAACAAGAGCAGCGAGATGAATTACCGAAGAAGAGGGTAAAATGGAAGACGACTAGCCTTCAAAGGCGCTTGTTCAACTTAGTGATGGATTATTCTCAAAGAAACACCATACTCGTTCAATATCTGATTGGAATTGATTACTGCATAAGGCTGTAACTTTAGGGTATGTGTACAATAAGGCTCGCAGAGCGATTAACTTATTGGTTCGTAAAGCAACGTTCTTTTTATTATAGAACGTTACGTTGTTTTTCAGTGCTTGTAGTGTATGATATCAATTGCTTAACTATATAGATTTATATTACGCATAAAGCTGTGAAATATGTATCAGACTTAATGCGGATAGCTTGTTAGATGTTTTTTTCTGAAACTGTGTAATACCATATGATAATATGACTTTTTTTCTTTTTTAGTATCAAACCCGATGTTGTTATATAGTCCGAGTTACCATATGACAAGTTTCTACCGGGACAGTCCCGGTTTGGAAGCTCTTGAAATGAAATGAAATTTTTGGATTTTACATCCCACGATTAAGGAGATAGGAGTAGGATAGAGGAGACGGTGATTGTGAGAATGAATGAAATGGTGTAATGAAGAAAGTGAGAGGAAACGAGAGAACCCCGAGTTTATCCATGCATGCAGCGTTTGACTACAACAAAGCCCATTTGACGCAAGATGGGATCAAACTAGAGACCCCGTGAACCAGATGTGAGTGTTTCTACCACTGAACTACCGTGGCCTCCATGAAGACTCTTATCCCGGTGTTTCGCCAGTTTACATTTTGTCCCGGTTTTCAGTCGTGAGAATGTGTTCACCGTTATTTGTATGCCTTATCCTCATTGCATTATTCTAGATTACGTCTGTTTTACATAGTTTTCACATTAAAAGCTACATATGTAATCTTAGTTTATAGTATATTTAAATATTGTAGAGCATTGTATACCACGGAGTACAGTTACATACATGCATACATGCATTCATACACACACACACACAACTACGTTTCTGCGTTTCACCCTTTCCCCCGGAGGTTATGATTCATTGAAGCGTCATAATCAGTGCTATTGGCTAGTCTCTCTGTCTCTCTCTCGTTCTCTATCTCTCCCTCTTCATAACAGTTTTACTTAGTGGACGCTAAGTACACGGGACATGGATGTAAGAAAATAACAGGAATTAAAGACCTGTGGAAAGAGTGGTAAAGTGAACTGGACATCCCTGATTGTGAGATAAAATCAATATAAAATTCCTTCTGTGAGCCAGAAACACTGGGCGCTAAGTCTACGGGCGCTACATGCACGGAACCGTTGAACTAACGTGAAAATATTCATGATATTCATTGCTGCTCAATATGTCAGTTGAGAGAAAGCCCACAGATGTAAGATCAACCTTAGAACTCTTTTTGAAGTAGTGATATATGATTCAATTTCTATGCTCAAAATCTTATGCCCCTTTCAAAATTCATCGATTGTTATTGAAATTTTATGGAAGACATTCAACGGACGTTAGTTCCGTAAGTCGATAGCTAGCACGTGTAAACAGTGGTGAAAGTACAGTTAAAGGAGACCACACTCTAATTACCCGTGTAAAGCTATCAAAACAGAAACTGAGATGCGTTTTCATGAGCTTGTGCATTCATGTCTGTCAATACAACCAAGAAATTGTGCATAACCTAATATTAGCGCCAACACATTGGAAATAATGCTAAATAATCTAAAATATTGCAAATCTGTACATTTCTAGAGTAGCATACATTTCTGTATAGCCATGTAACTAATGTGATGTATAACTTTCATTCCAGTCATCGTGTCTTTCTTGGATTTGCAATATTTACAAATAATAGTGTAAATTAACCCTAGATTAGGCGCGTGGGTGACAGGTGTCCGGGCATTTTTCTCTCAAACTGGCAACACTGTGTGTTGGTGTTCGGAGTCGTCCTTTTGAGTACCTGAACGTTAATTGTTAGCTTCTGATGTGGTGGCAGTAGTGCACTTCTGTTTTCCGTCTATAGTTTGTAAGAAATAAATTATCTCTGCAGCAGCGTGTTTGGGTGACAATTGTTAACCGCGCGTCTATGTGCGTAACAAATAAAATATCAAAACGCCGTAAGAGAGAGACGACAAATCATATAAATGTTGCTCTGCAATGGCCTGGGGAGGAAGAGGAAGAGTCGGAGGTGTGTTCTGATTACAGTGATTATGAAATTGGTCGTATTGGTGCCAGCGACACCCAATATTGTAACGGAACAAGATGGCCCATGGTGATATATTTAATTTTCTAAGTGTATGTGCAATTAATGCACTTTTCATCCTGAAATTCAATACCAGTTCACCTCAGTTGTCACGAAGGAGAGTTTCCTTGGAGGATATAGCCTGGGAAGTGACTAAATCTCAAATACAACATCGATGCTCTATTTCCCAAGTTTCAGTTGAAATTGGGAAGAGGAGCCGACTTCTATTCTTATTTGGTGTTGAGGAAGAAGGAATGGTCGATCTTGAAAACCACCAGTCTGCAGAGGACGTTGTTATGCCTGTAGAAGTGGAAGATACAGGTAAAACTACAAGAAAGTGGTGCCTGATATGTAAGAGATGGATGTGTGTAGAGAACATCTTAAAGGCATTTTTGTAACAGGTTTGCAATCAGTTTAGTAGTCATGAAAAAAAGTCTTTTGTATTCAACAGAACACTGTATACTACCAAAAAATTAACATTTTATCGAACAAATGAAAGAATTGTCATTTTAACATGAATTTACTTATTGTAGATATATTTAAATAGATGGGTGACACCTGTCACCCACGCGCCTATCGTGCAAAAAAACTTACGCGCCTAACGCAGGGTTAAATCACATAATTTTGTCAATAGCATTGTACCTCCCTAATATGCTTGACAATTTGTAAGGAAATTGGTTTACCAAACTATTTTATACATTTAACTTACCCGTGTTTTCAACCATGCTTTAAGGAGTCAAATAAGTCTCAAGAAGTTCTTGATGTGTCGCAATCAAATTTGTTCTTATGTAGATGGTAGGAGTTAAAAAACTAGTTCGTTTCTGGAACCAATATTATAATTGAAATTCATACAAATCAAACATTTCTGATATTTGTATCAATCATTATAAAGAAAGAAACTGCAATAGATACTGAGAACCATTTTTCTGCAATCGATTAATTATCTAAAGAATACATTCCATCTCCATCCTTAATTCTCTACTAAGATCGAATGTTGTAGAAATCAATTACAACTTCCGGTTTCAATATTAATCTACATACCATAGAGTAGATACGATAAAAGATAGTGATTTTTTTATTGAATTAACGGTCTAAGGATATGTGTTATCTTCTTCCTTAAAACTCTTATTCAACCAATTTACGGTTTTAGCACAGATCACCATAGAACATGAAGTGTAATGTATAGGGAGAAAAACAGTCAAGTAAGCACCTTAAGACTATATTCGGTCTGTAATCTGTATACTAAAACCTTTATATGGAAGAAATCAACCACTTCCGGTTTTAATATTGGTAAGCATAATGAAAAATGGTAACATATAGCGAGAAGCGATTTACTGCAATCATGTATCTCAAGACTATAATATATTTTTTGTTCTTTAACCTCTCTCTGAAAACTGGAAGTGGAATAATTTAACCACTTTCGTTTTTAATAATAATCACTATAGAGCAAATATAATAATAGTATTATAATAATGGTTTTCTGCAGTCAGTTAAGCGTTTCAAGAATATATTTCACAGATTTGATCTTAAATCTGCACTAAAACCGAAAGTGGTAGATACTCACAACACCCGGATTTAACATGGCTCTACATGAAGCAAAAATAATAAAAGTAGGGAAAAACTGTTTTCTAATCGATTTGGTGTTCAAAGAGATAGTATAATATTTTCTCTTAACCAGTACTTAAACCGGAAGTGGCAGAAATCAATCACTTCCGATTTAACGTTCGTAACTATTGAACAGAAACAGTACTTAATAACGAGAAGTGGTTTTCTGTAATCAGTTAATCATCACAAGATCTATCTTAATTCTAACGTCTTTAATAAAGCTAGAAGTGGCAGAAATCAACAACATTCGGCTTTAATGTTGTTCGTTTTAGAGCGATAACGGAAATTGGTTTCTGTAAACAATTAAACGTTCCAAGAATACAGCTCATCTCAATTCTCATATCTGTATCGGAACCAGAAGTATAGGAATGTCAACCGCTTTCAGTTTTGAGTGTGATCACTGTGGAGTAAAAACAGTAATAGGTAGAAAGAAGTGCTTTTCTGTAATCATTTATTGAGTTGAGTTGATTTTGGGTTTAGCGTCCCGTTCAGCAGCGAGGCTATATGAGACGTGGACCTACTGATTAACGTGGAATCCGAACCACATGAGCTCCCGCCGGGAATCGAACCCGGGTCTCCCACGCCAAAGGCGCGTACGCTAACCGCTTAGCCATGGAGGAGCTCAAAGTAATCATTTATGTATCTAAAGACTGTATTTAATCTCCGCTCTAATCGTTGTAACAAAACCCGGAAGTGATATGATTATAATATAATTTCCAGTTTCAAAATATAATTGAGAAACTATCATGCCAAAAAATTCAAACTTCTTTCACGTAGTGACACGTTACTTGTTAAGTTTTGAAGTAGTTTATTAACTCTTATAAAATCATGGAAATTTTAAAGAATTTACATTACACGTTCTCTCAAATATCCACAAATGTTGAATAAATTAGAGAGAAATTTCCTAAATATTTCCCAAAAAGTGTTTTCTCCTTTGATATATATATATATATATATATATATATATATATATATATATATATATATATATATATATATATATATATATGTAGAATTCCGCTATTAAAATCAAGATAGTTGAAAGCATAGAAAGTTGGAACTCCTAACATTCCTACTCCTGTGATTACTTACGTTCACGGTTGGTAGTTTGTTGTCATAAAGATAAACACATTCTTTCGAATGATACTACACATATATCACTGATTCACACATTATAAGGAAATTCAGAAAATTTCTCTATGTTATCTGGGTTCCTTTCTTTTTTCTTTTTTTTTAATTATTTTTCTTTTAATATGTGCGCCTCCATTGAAGTTTAAGCTTCAAGTAGTTGCACGAAATATACATTGGAAAATACTACGTGTTATGCACTATATGTTTCCAGTATTTCACAGAAGTACGGATAGTAGGTATGAAACTTAAGAAGTATTTTTGAACCAGATATAACAAAGATCGCTGCTAACATGTCTCAGAGGGAGGGGTCTGTTTTCCTTATGTAAAAGTAGCGTGTATTATTTTGAGTACAACTGGACAAGAAAATTAGTTACAATTTAATTTAAGACATGTCTTGATATATATAACCTACTCTTTAATTAAATGATTTCGTAAGAAATTAAGAAATAATTTGAAAGTTTCTTTTAAACTACTCTAAAAATAAATGGAATTGATTCAAGTTTACCTAAATACATATTGGATGAAACTATACATATTGTGTTTATAATTTCATACTATTTGTTAAAGTAAACTGATAGGTTATATATATTCTCTTCTTTCTGCCTCAAAGATACGACTTATTTACTAAAATTAATTAAAATTTATACTAAATAAGTAAATTAGAAATAGTTGTCCAAATCTTTAGCTTTTTCATTGAGGTAAAGTAAATTTAAATATTGTGAACAAAACGAGACAAAATATCCATTTACTTTTTCTTAATTAAGACCATTTCTGCCTATTAAATGTAAATGTTTGGAAATGTTTTTCTTATAGTGTGAATACTATAATGATAAGCATTTGCAAACATCTTGTACACTCATTAGGTAGAAACGACAATTGCCATAACTTTACATATTCTAGATAATTAACAATACTTCTTGATGAACCAAAAATTTTTATAACAATTTTTCTTCCCTCCAAAACAATCTCTATTTGTTTCTATAAAGGAAAAGAAGAGTACACAGTATTTTTATAGATAATCGCTGCTGTGATTTCGGATTCTATAACTTTTTATTTTTACGCTGGGCTTCAAATCTGTGAAAAATGAACCACTATTATAGCTTCGAACGGCATTTACTCGAATGAAAAATTACTCTCAATGCTAACCGGAGGTAAAAGATACCCACGGTATTCACTGTTTTTGCTTGACCACATGCATTGGAAAAGTTGTTCGTCACATTGAGTAGGCGGCTACCACATTTTCTTCTTCGTTTTCATCATCTTCCTTCTATCTTTCGCTTCGTTTTCCAAAAACGCGACCAGCCGTGGTTTCTGTCGCCATGACGACCCTCGCAGGACCCCCACTGCGCAGAAGAGCAGAAGGGCGGAAGGAGGATGCAATTTGTCTCAGATGATCCCGAGGATTCTATGAAACGTTAAATGGAGCGAAGAACTCCGTTCATCACTTCAGTCCGCCATTAAACGACTCTGCTTATATTCTACTTCTTTCACCTGAACAGAAAATATATTTCTGAAGAAATGTTACAAGAAAAAGTGCTAAGTAAGCCTTGTAAACTACAACAGGCAAAAATAGTTCTCCGAATATAAACCACTAATGAGACACATCAAACATTAGTATTCACTTCGTTAGGCTTACTTTTCTTCAATCAATCAAGAAACTAATAACGATTAATCCTTACTCTCAATCAAGTAGACCTACAAACATATTATTATATACAAACTAACAACAAATATGAACACTTTTTATATATGATCTAAAGTTAGTTTTCTGACATTCCCTTTCAATACATTTATTCAGTAGTTAACAACTGACAAACTAATTTATTTTAATTTAAAATTTAGAACAACAATTCAGGTTCAATGATCTACTTTGCACATATATAAGTTAAATTTCCCTTAAGGATCACTCCCTCTTCATGAGCATTCTTCTCCACCAAATAATGTAAAACTATGTAAGATCGATGTAGTTTTAATCATCTCTATCAACTGTTAACTTGACAACTAGGCAGTGGATGAAAGAACGTAAACCATCTCTTAAATGATTCCTTGTAGCCTGAGGCAACAAACCAAACATTGACAACAAGTATTGTACTTTGTTGAACCTCACTTAATGATTCAACTTTTGCAACCAATCAGTATCGGCACAACTGGCTGAAGTTCATTAAAGAAGAATGGTAAACATTTACAGATCTAGCTCCAATTTGATACATAAGCACGTGAATAGTAGATGGTAATGATCTCAAGCAGGGGTGGATGTAGAAAGTAAAAACTGGGGAGACAGCCAGAACCCAAACTATAATAGATATATCATCAGTTTACTATAAACTTTTAAAAGTATATCAATAATTGCTTAAATTACTTTTGTCATTCAAAAAGTGGCGAGATCTAGGCCTAACGGTTTCGAACTACATTTTCCACTGATCTTAAGATGATGATTGTCATACATTCCAGCATGTTGTAAAGAATGTTTAAAAGCATCAGTTCTCCCGTTTAACTTCAGCGAGCCAGCAAGTAAACAGTTGATCGGACAGATAGCTAATCGAACAAATGTTAAATGATTGGGAATTGGCATAGATTCATACGTGCTGTAAATTTTAGCGCAGCTTACTGGTAATAGTTGCCAGATCTCGGATGACTCTATTCCTGAACTCAGTTGAATAAGATAATATATTAAATTCGGTTGCGTATACAAAATATCTCTCCATAATGTATTTCTATTTGAATATCTCTGGAGCAATATAAGTTTCAAGCATATTGCTTTTTTTGAATCCAAATAAATTCAAAACACTTTAACTGTAATAATAATAATAATAATAATAACAATAATAATAATAATAAGTCTAGGTCAACATAATATGCATAATACCCGCAATAATAGCAATCTTGACTACATTCTTTCTAACTTAGAACCTCTTTGTGTTGTCCCATGCAGAAATCTTTTTCCCTCGGATCACGATTCCTTGGATGTTTCTTTCGATTTCCTCCCCTCCACTACTACAAACCAGTCCCTCAAAAGTAGGTCATAACTTCTATGGAAGAAAGCCCCCTGGGGTGACATCTGCCGGGCTATTGAACTGTTTCCTTGGTGTTTGTTAGAGGTAGGAACTGTTGACGACGCTGTGGACTTATTTACATCCGTTGTCCACTCAGCCATAAAGGACTTTGTGCCAGTGAAAGCATCAAAATCGAACAGGTTTCCGGTCTGGTACGACAATGAACTTCGTGATCTTAAAAACAAAAAGCTTGCCTGGACTCTATGGAAATCACATCCGAGTGACTACACATATAAAAACTTTGCTAGAATTAGAAGTCTTGCCAAGAAGGTACAGCGACGTAAATATTTTGAATACATGGACTCAATTGGTGATTTTACTGTTAGTAACCCTAAAGTCTTTTGGTCTGTAATTAAATCTAAAACAAAATCTCCGGGCATACCGGCAACAATTCAAGATGAAAATACTGAAGCGAGTGATGATCAAAAACCAGACCTCTTCAATAACTACTTCTGCAAAACATTTACTTCCCTTTCCTCTACAACCCATCTCCCCCCTCTCCACCCCATCTGTTCGGACACCTTATCCATTCTCTCTACCACCCCGGGCGAAGTTCTGGCTCTCTTGCTATCGTTATCTCCACATAGATCACTTGGACCTGATAAAATTAGCTCTTTCTCAACAAAACTGCTTCAGTTATTGCGGTTCCTCTATCTATCTTATTCAATAGATGCTTCAAGGAATTATATTATCCCACCAGTTGGAAACTGGCTCACGTGACCCCAATATATAAATCAGGACTTAAAGATCATGTATCCTCCTATAGGCCAATATCTCTTCTTTCTGTAATATCAATTATCTGCGAAAAAATAATTAAAGACAGGCTACTTAAATTCACCTCACCTTACATCCATAGTTTTCAGCACGGCTTTCTACCGAAAAGCTCAAGTCTCTCAAACTTAAGTACTCTTCTTTCCTGTGCAGTCAAATGTATGAATAACAATACTCAATTAGATGTTATCTACTTTGATCTCTCGAAGGCCTTTGATTCTGTCAGTCACATTCATCTTCTTCATAAACTCTCCAATAGATTTAATGTACATGGCAAATTTCTCTCTCTAATCACAAGCTACTTGAAGGACCGTAAACAGAGAGTTGTTCTTTCAGGGGCGACTTCTAACCCCCAACCCGTGATCTCAGGGGTGCCTCAGGGGAGTGTACTTGGGCCTCTACTGTTTGTCCTGTATATGGATGATCTCTACACGCACTTATCAGCTCAACCTAGTGGCCTTCTGCTTTTTGCTGACGATTGTAAGTTATACAGAGAAATATCGTGTCTCCATGACACAATTGCTCTACAGGAAGACATAAATTACCTTACAGGCTAGTGTGAAATGTGGCACTTGAAACTCAACAGTAAGAAATGTGACAGTATTACTATTACTTTGAAAAAGTCTCCTGTTCCCTCCACATACCATATCAACGATTCCCCTATCACACATTCTGCTAGTCATAACGATCTTGGTGTCACCTTTGATTCAAAACTCACCTTCTCTGACCACATCTCCTCAATACTAAAGAATTCAATGCGCATGTTCGGACTTCTTTATCGATTCACCGAACTACGCACTGTTTCTTCATTAGCAACTTTTTATAAGACTTTAATAGCGCCCAAGATCGAATACTTCTCTCCCATATGGGCCATGGCAGCACCTACACATCTCTCCAGACTTGATTCTGTTCTCAATTTCTTCATTGCTATAGTCCGATTTCGTGTTCCTGCACTTCGAATATTATCTAAGAAGGAGCTCTTGCGACATCTTAATATTCAGACTCCTGAAGTACGCAGAATTATCTCTGACCTGAAATATCTACATAAAATAGTTAATGGAACCTTAAGATCGGAAATATTACTTCAGGAACTATCCTTACGTGTCCCTTCCCGCCTCACTCGGAATACCCACCTATTCCATCTTGCCCGTCCTAGGTTGGCTGTTATACAGAGGTCTCTTTTTTATAGAATACCAAACAGTTATAATCAAGTAACAACTGATGTGGACATTTTTTCGAGCTACCCAGTGTTTGAAAGAGCAATTAAACGAGCTTTGACGGAATAGTTTTACTTTTACACTCTTTTTTTTCTATGTTGTTGTTATTGTTGTCTTGTTTTTTTTCTTTCTTTTGTTAGCATGTCCCTGTGTAAAATGGCAAAGTTATGCTGTATCTGGGAAATTGTTCAATAAATAAATAAATAAATAAATTATAATAATATAAGTAACAGTATTTACCCCATATCCAATAGCTATTGCCACTATCGATGGGGAAAGTGGTACAGTATTAGTTTTCAAAATTCGATTATTGCAAATTTGAGTTGGGGACTGAAAAAATACAAAAATGAAAAAAATATATGCTATGTTGGAATTTACAGATTCTACTTTTTACAAGATATTACATTATAGAAGATCAAAGTAAATGATTAAATAGTATTGAGAGATTGATAGTTGTTCAACACACTTTTCGTTAACGGGGTATTGTGAGAAGTTCTGCTTAAAGTGGGATCTGAAATGTTACTTGCTTTTACTTCGTGAAATTATCCCAGATTGGTTCAAACTCGTGACAAAACTCATGTAAAGAACTAAGGTTAAACACTTAACCAGAAAATTCTCCAACTATTATTATTATTATTATTATTAGTAGTAGTAGTAGTAGTAGTAGTAGTAGCAGTTGTTGTTGTTGTTGTTGTTGGTGGTGGTGGTGGTGGTCTTGTAATGTTGGATTATTATTAGAGATAAAACATATGTATATTTATATAAGTTACTTGTAAGATCAAAACTAGAATTTGATTTAGTTGGAAGAGCGTTTCTGAAACTTTAACAAACAAGATAGAATATGTGCAAAAATATTTTATTCTACTGCAAACATATTTTATTTGTTCTTCCTATTTTATTCAATATTTCGAATGAGCTGTTCGGGCATTGTTTCTCAAAGCCGCAAGGATTAAGACATTATTTGTGTACAGTTTTTAATTTGTACGTGCATGGCAACAATGGCATATCAAAAAATATATTACACAGTATGTCTGTCTATACTTGTAGTCTGCTTTCAGTTTATGATGCTGAGTGAGGACAAAATTACCCGTATTGCGCAGTGCTAAATAATTGATTGTAGATGATCTTACAGTAGAAAAAGAGCAGGGATGTGCAAGAGGCGAGATGAGAAAGAATTTTCCTGACAAAATTTGAGTCAAGACACAGTTCTTCCAATAAAAAAATGTTTATCGAGTAAAGACATCAGTTTTATAGCACATTTTCGAGACGAGACAGCCTCATAACTTGTCTCTTGCACGTCCTCTAAAAGGAGACTTGATTTAATGGGAAAGGCATTAAGTTTTAACTCTTTAATACGTCTCAGACTACCGATTTGGTTGTTTAACAGTTATTGAAAATTTACAATATCATTGATTGATACGTGGGTTTATAATAATAGTATTTTGTAAATATATAATATTTTGGATTCAAACACAATTAACATTTTGTTAAAAGTGTGTTGTACGGACCAGAAGACTGAGAAATTAAGGTTTATTTCATTCTAGTTGCTCCCTAAGTATAAGAATATTCACATTTCATGTCGTTTCCGTATGTTGATACTTCTCGTTGAAGAAGGGAGAGTTGCCTAATTTGGAATGTCTTCTTGATTCGATTGTTTAATACTTGGAAAAGTAGTATAATTGAAAGTATGAGAGTTGAGTACATTTCCAGCAAAGAATGGAGTAAATACTTCGAGAAAAATATTTCGTGACATGTACGAAGCACAGCAAACAACAACAAATGTGGGGGTCGGTGATGTCTTTTGTTGTGTCACTATAAGTGAATTTGACTTAGTGACAGTCAAGTACGAAAATTTAAATTTCTGTTCATGTAACGTGTATTGCTTTAATTACAATACAATGCATCGTGTTTTTGAACATTACAGTGTAACGTAAAATTTAGAAACTTGTCTTTCAGTCTCAACGTATCTGTTGCCTATCTGCCAGTCTCAACCTATCTGTTTAGAAGATGACGTACATATGAAGTAATTATATTACCCTGAGGGATCAGGAACGTACAACAGACATGTTCTGCTATTACTTTCAGCTACAGGATGACTCAAAGACGACTGTATGGATAATGGACTGGAAATGAGTAGCAAATTGCCACTAATGAACAATAGTTCTGTCTGGTTTTGAAACTGATCCGCCTTAAAACAAACATCGTGTCCAATTTACAAAAAAGAGAAAAGAAAAGAAAAGAAAAAGAAGAGAAAAGAAAAAAGAAAAAATAAAGAAAGACAGGCTTCTTTAAGATCTATATAAACTAATAAAAGGAGGAAACAACACATCAAATCTTCTATAAGTGCGAATTCTAACGCAAAATTTGTGAAACATTGACTGACTGGACAGAAACTCGAGCTCTTGGACATTCGGCATAAGTGCCAATGCGTTAACCACTACGCCATCGAGCTCGCTTCCCAGAAGAGCCATCTTCTCACTGTCGTGGCCGATGCTCTCACCTCGAACCACGTGGGTTGTACGACAGACTATTTCTGTGATTAGACAATCTTGTGCCATATGCAGAACACCTTATGACGGTTGTGATTTCATATCACTATATATTAATGAAGTGACGAAACATCCGATTTTTGTTTCGGTGTAAAACTAAAATTGACCCTCCATTCACCTCTTGTGCGTAGAACTGGGGAAACCTAGTTTTTATTACAGATTTAGATTCTCCAGAAAAAAATATATTATTTTAACCTATGAGAAACCCCCACTCCCACTTTTGTGAGTAGAAGGTCCATCTCGAAATTTTAAAGGAGAATCCCTCGTATTAATTGCAAATTCAAATTATATAGGGAAGATTACAATAGTTTAAACTATGATTAAAACTTCTATCACCACTGTTTCTGATGTATACAGAAAATATGTAAAACTGGTCCAAACTTGACCACTCTCGACTATGTAAATTATATATGCTTATTTATTATATAAGTTCGTTTGATTTTTGTGTAATGAAGGTCATGAATTTGTATTTAATGTTCATTTCAAGTTATTTTACGTGACACGTCATTTCGAACATCATTTGGATCATTTGTAGTGGATTATATTGTACCGTAAAGTGAATTAATCCTAATACTTGCATAAATTACCCGCTTCGCTGGGCTAATTTTTTTTTAATTGTATTGTGTTCCGTTAGCTAGTCACTTTTATTATTCCTAAAGCGCTCTCTAATATCGTCATTTTCGATGATTTTTATATTTCTCCTCCATCCCATCCACCATGTTGTTGGGTACGGTATCGGAAGTGTGATTGCTCATCTCAGCGACACTGAAACCTATCGATTCGACACTGATACTGTAATTTCGATCATTTTGTTTTATATCCCCCTTCCCCAAGCTGCAGGGCTGAATTTGGACGTAAACAGAATCGGAAGTGCTCATCTCAGTGGCCCAGTGAATCATAGATTTCAGATAATAATATCGGTCACTTTCGATCATTTTTAAATGTCTCTGCCCTTCTCCTCCTCTCCTAAGTTGCACCGTCAAAGTAATATTTTATATATATATATATATATATATATATATATATATATATATATATATATATATATATATATATATATATATATAAAATATTATTATATATATAACTCTCTCAGGCCCGAATCGCATCTATGTTGAAAATTTGATCGAGATTGGTCGGGTGGTTAAAAAGTGATGAAGTCACGAAGACAGTTACTTTAATTTTTATTATAAAATATATTTTGACATTATATTTTAAGTTGTAATGTCAAAATTAAGAAGAAAAATCGTCCCATGCCCGAACCTCTACTATGTTGAAAATATGATCGAGATCGGTCGGTTGGTTTAAGAGATTAAGATTCATTTATAGTATGTCTCCCCTCTCCTCTCCCCCTCCCCTAAAATCTACCGTCAAAGTGATATGCTAGAAACCATCCTAGATTAGAACTTCATCTATGTTAAAAATTTCATTGAGATCAGTAACTTGGTTCAACAGTAATGAAGTCACAAAGACAGTCACTTTAATTTTTATTTTTTGTACATGTATCCATCCCCTCCACTATGTTGTGCCGTCAAACTAAAATAATAAACATCGTACTAAATCCAAATCTCATGTATGTTGAAAATCTGATCGGGAACAGTTGCGTGCTTCAAGACTTATTAAGTTTTATTATTTTTAATTTTATCTACCCATCACCTAATTCTACCATCAAGGGGAAATTGTAGGGAACTTTCCAGTCTCAAACTTTATCTATGTTGAAAATGTGATTGAGATCGGTCTGGTGGTTCTGGAGTTGCGACGTCACAAACCTACTCACTTTTATTTTAATTTATACTCATTTCTATATCTAACCCCTCCCCTCCTTATTTACGTTTCTCCGTAAAATGATAAAAAAAAAACAGGTACAAATTTCATTCATGTTACAAATTTTATCAAGATTGTTCGTTTGGTTCAAGAGCTATTAAGTTTTATTTGTTATTTTATAATCCTCTTCTCCCCCTCTCCTAAGTTCTACCGTCAATTTGAAATGACAAAAAAAAAAAAATCCAAAACCTCTTCTATTTTGAAAATTTGAACGAGATCGGTCCGGGGACTCAATAGATTAAAAGTCACAAACATAGTTACTTTCAATTTTATAATATACGGTAGGTTGAGAGGCTCTATTAAAGAACACACAGGGGACAATTTGAATTTTAAGAAATTAAATACCAAAAAGAAAATAAATTATTGTTTTGACATTAGTACTTCCAAATGAAAATGAAATGGAAAACTTTGAGTTCTACGTTCCACGGTTATGCCGGTTAGGCTAAAGGAGACGGTTCCTTCCAAAAGAGTTTTCAATTACTTATCCGAATATAAACCCTTGAAGAAAAATTATCTACCAAAAGATTACTTCTTTTTAAATTCTCGTTTAGAAAATGCATATATTAATTCGCCTAAGTGTAAATTAAATCATGTAGATTATTAGATTTCTTATAATTTATGAATCTTTAAATAAAATGACATATCATCTTCAAGATACAGGAGAACCTAAGAGTCCTTTTTTAAATCTTAATTTAAATGGTTCAGTTTTAATTGAAAATAATTTAGACATGAGTTAGATAGTGCAAAACTCTGTTCGTTATACTATGGAAGCAGGTATATTCAAAAGAGGTTTGCAAATCTCACTAATTGAAGGAAACGTTTTCCATGTCAGGAAAGAAAAACGTAGGGAAGAATGTAATAGTTGCTGATAAAGACAAGTATGTTCTGAACGTATAACATACGTATAAGTGTATTTTAAGATTTATGAATCGGGAAACAGTTTAATAAAGCTAAAACTTGTATTTCATGCCTTCATGTTTTTTTAGATTACCAATTAAAAAAATAAATATTTTTAAGACCGGAGGATGTCGCTACGTAAATGCAAAAATACTACAAACGGAATTTCCCCATTCTTGAGAGAGGGTCATCAACACTTTTGTATTATAAAATCGATTGTAGGAACAAGTTTCTGTGTGATCAGTACTCTGCAACTTTAACTTGCAGTACCGATTATGCGCACATTTAACTTATAATTAATGCTAATTAGTGTTTGCTTGATAATCACACAATTTGTGTGATTGATATGAAAATTTATGTGTATGAATTGGCGGTCTTTCGTTTTTACATAACTATAAGGGAAAGGTTTTTAAGATGCATAATTCTTCGCTTAACTAATAAATTTACTCAAGAATATGGGCAGGAAATATACAGAGTGACTGGTAATTCGATGCATTCCTTGCTAGGGGATACTCTACAAATACTTTCGAACATTTTCTCCTATATGAGCAGGGGGTCTCTAATCAATACTTTCTGAGTAATTTACACATGTGTGATGTCTTTGAAATTTGCCTGCTAACGAGAGGTGAGCGAGAAAGTTTCACCTTGACCCACTTCCACATATCGTAAAGCAATGAAATTTACATGTGTAATCCTGCATACCTATGTAGATCTGGAGTAATGTACAACTCATAACTATGCACCGTTACTGTGTTATAGGTCCGAAAGTAAAGTAAGGTATAGTAGTCCGAAATTCATTACTGTACCTCAGAAAGCAGCCTGGCAATATCGCAGAAATAGTTGCCTCTAGGAAATAACTATCTAGTTGGGAAGAGGTTGAACGAAGATAATGTGTGGTCTAGAAAAACCGCGGACAATGACGGATTTCATATACAGGGTTGTGCATGTGTCTGGCCAACATTCGAGCAGTGAATGGGTGCGTTGTTTTCCAGGAGCACAAGATGAACACAAGATGAAACTGTAATACCAGCTAAGGAACTGACAAGCTATGAAGCGTTCAGATCACACGGAAATGAAGTCCAGTTACCAAAGATACTTAAAGTTTGTGTGGTACGTTTAAGTATACAGGAAAGTTGCATTGTTTGTTACACTACAAAAGTTATTTACATATTACATACATTAATCTTTCACTATCTGGAAGGAGCTTTACATAGAAATCTTAAAGATGAAATGTACCCAAAATGACCTAACGTGAGCTGAACGCTACATATCCTATAACACTAAATTCAAAATTTTCTTAAGATACAAATCATTAAATCACACATGGAAATTTAAGTATTTCAAAATCATACATGTTGGCACAGTTTACTACAACTGAAAACTATCCTGATTAAAATTTTACTATACCCTCTATTTATTGAAATGAAATGAAATCTTTAAGTTTAACGTTACACGTTAATGACCTTTATACTGAAGGAGACGGATGATTAAAGCAAGTGAATATGATGGAATAATTGTGGGAGAAAACTGGAGCACCCCGAGAAAATCCACGGGTACAATATTGTTCAGCACAAGCTCTCTTGGTTGGGGATAGAACCAAGGACCCCATGCACCAGAGGTAAATACTCTACTAAGAGCCCCTGTCCCTCTTATACTTATTGAGTATTGTAATTATGTATGAGGTAATACAAAAGCTATATATTTATCTTATGTTCAAGTCATGATTCGTTCATGGACTGATGTGTGTCTCTTCACTGAAAAATGTAAATCCTGAATAAACAAAAGTGCTTCTCTATAACATATACATTTCTCCTCATTTTACTCGAAATTGAGTGAACTATCAAGGATATAAAAAAGCACAACCACATATAGTGTTTTTTTTTTTTTTCAATTTCACGTTTATTAGATTTATACTTGCAGTGATATAAACACTCATCAGAATTCAACTTCCTATAAATGATGTACCAATTTTCTTGTTAAGGAACCTATTATTAATTCACATCACTTTTACGCACCTATACACTTCTACGCGAACTCGTTTGTTGGAAAAGTGATGTTCCATTTGTTGATTGCACAGAGTACACTTGATAAGCCTTGGAAAATGTATCCACTCATAGAAACAAGATAAAAAATTTAATAAATCGGAATCGCCAGTTTCACAGTTATAAGCTGCCAAAAGCGTGGGAAAATGAACTTTGAAGGACAATAATTCCAAAACTACTAGTCATTGAGCTTCGACTGCATGTTATCATCTTAGACTTGTAATCTGTTCTATCAGAAATGCATGATACACAATTTTGTAGTGGCGTCATAAGGTATTTTCCCACAGAGAGTGAGGGATTCCGGGATATTCCATTGACATAAATGGGTCCTATTCATGACATGGAACCAAGTCCACGCAAGTAACGAAGATTCTTTGAGAGAATATTGCTATCTTTAACACCATCAAGATGGCGAAGCGTTTGTGGTGCTTGTGTGGTGCTTGTATCTATACCTACAAGAGGGAATTACTGTAGTGGATAAAATGAAGTATTCAGTTTAATGGCACACAACCATATCCTATGGGTTAAAGAAGACATGTATTTTAAAATATTGAAAAGACAACCGCAATGACGATGTGCGACTAAATAGGAGATTTTTAAAAAAAAAAAAAACTCGAAAACATAATTCTTTCACTACCAACTCATGGGATATGACGGCAGCTGAAACCAACAAAACTGGTTATGTGACAAATCTTTGAAAATAGTGTCAAGGAGGTACATTTTCCGAGAAGCGTGGGTAAATGACGTTTCCAGATGTATTATGATAAAGACAATAATACAGAAGTACAGTAACAGGTGGCATATAAAGGAATACAAGACAGACTGTCCACCCTACGTATCACCATGTCAATCGATTAAGCTCCATCTCAATGAAAATTCTTCTTTTTACGTTTCTTACTTGTATTTGAAGTTACTTACCTGGTTTTCTGTTTTTTTTTTAATTACTGTCTCACAGTGATATCCTTTAGGAAATAGGAGGGAATAACTAAATAATGAGAAAAATATTTGATGGAATAATAATGTGGAAGGGAATGGAAGGAACTCTTGAAATGAGTTTGTCCATCAGTACTCACCTAGAAATGTTCAACAGTAACGATGTATAATATGTGGATACGCATAAATCAAACATTCAGGACGATGAAAGTGTTTTGAACTTACTAACGTTAACGAATGAAAAAGGAGATGCTTACACGCTTGTCCCCTTATGCGATTATGGTTAATACCATAATTAGCTCGAGAAGAAGTACGAATCGCGGTTATATTCACTGCTGTACAAAAGGTTCATGTTGGACATTGCAAGTGTCACAAAGTGCTTTTAAATGTTACACATTCTGTTTAGAAGTTGAAGATAGCATATAGCATGTGAAAACAGAGAGCTAAATGAATGTTTGAGACAAGATTCATGGACGAATATAAAAGTTAATTATGAAGATTAAGATTATGATGTAAGTTAGATAGTTTGGTGAGATACAATTCGTTTGAAGACTCGAGATTATAGAAACGCACAGACATAGAATATAGAGGAAAAATAACGATATTGTGTTTTTAGTTATAGAGTAATTCTGGACTTGACTGTAATAGTCACATGCTTCAAGTAACATTAATTTCAAAGGAAATTCACTAGGGATGCTCTGTAATATGGGCCCATAGTAGCAAAAAGTAAGTAGATGCAGCGGAGCTTTCCATCTGATAGCCGCATCTTCACAGCAAATATTTCTTGTAGTGGTCTGATTTAAAGAAAATTTATTTGTTTCAAAAATATGTGTATAGTAACATCCAGTAAGGTATCCAAATTCTAATAGAATAACAACACAAAGATAGTGCTGCCATCTCTGACAATTTTTAAAACAACACAACTCACTTGTCAAAGGAATATATATTTACTTTTATTTATGTTGTCGTTGTTAGGAACCACCAACTAGCAAGCTTTATTTATATATCTGCGCATATGGAAGCATGGAAAACCATGGGGTCCGTACGGACCCCAGGTGTGCTAAATACGTTTTGGTTGTTAAATATGTTTATAATTTCTGAATACAAAAGCGTACAACAAGTAAATTGTTATGAGTGAATTGAAAACATATTAAAAAGAGATGTCCTAAGTCGTGGAAAGGAGAATGAAACAAACAGAAATGAAACAAACAAATTGTTATGGTGGAGAAAATATATGAACATAATGAAGCCTGGGGTCCGCACGGACCCCAGGTTGGCGTCATAAGGTTAATAAACGTACTACAATTGGAAAGTTTTAGGCAGTTTGTGAAGAAAAAAAACAACAAGTAGCTTGTGAATTTATGTTAATTGTTGTATTGTTGCACACTTCTGGAACATCTGTTCTAAAATATGGAAATCTACATTACGCAGGATGGGAAACCAATCTATGTCTGAGCTGGCAGACATGCATCTAATTTAAGAAGTAACAGACGGAAAGTAAAGCACTTATATACTGAACGATTTCCGAGTCGGAAGTTATGGTGTGGTATCATGCAAGACCACATTATTCGTCCTTATTTTTCTCTACTGACCTTTGTGGCGGCAGTTGCGTTACATATCTACGTGACGCCTTGCCGGTATTCAGAAGAATTTGCTATTAATAATTAGGCAGTAAATTTGATTCCAGCACGATGGCACACCTGCACATTCTGATGTGTATGTTAGAAACTTCTTAAATGAAATACTCACGTAATATTGATTTTTTAATGGCGGACATGTGCCTTTGGCATCACGCTCGCCTGACACGACTGCATTGGATTTGTTTTTGTATGGTGAGATGAAATGTCTAGTATACAAAACCTAACGCAATATGTTGCCCATATTATTGCAGCTACCACACTGATCTCAGAAATGCCAGTTGTTTTTGACTGAACCAGGCAACATCAAATCCATCGAAACCATACGATTTACAAGGACAAAGGCGAACAGTTTCAAAACAACCTTTGAATCGTTCTTTTCTAACACACAAGACAACTTTATAATACTATTGAGACATTTGCACAGAGTGGAGTCGCAGAGGAGCCGATATTAAAAATTATTAAATATCATAAATATATGTCTCCTTTGATTCACAGGAAATTATCGTGGACAATTAAAGTGAAGATTTTATTTAATTTTATTTATCCACTATAATAATTACCTTCTATATTTATGCAAGAACACACCATACAACAAAACCCTTCGCCATCTTGATTGTGTTAAAGATATCGATGTTCTCTCAACGAATCTTTGTTACTTGCTTAGACGTCGTCTCATATGTCATGAATAGCAGCCATCTGTCCTAACGGAATATCAGGTAATTCATCACTCTTTATGACAGGTACCTCAATGGCTAGTAGTTTCAGGATATCAATCTCCAAAGTTCATTTTCCCACATTTTCGGCACCCTGCAGCCCTGAAGTTAAGCGATTCCAAGAAAATGTTTACTAAATTATTTTTCTTATTTCCATGAATAAATTCACCTCCCAAGCGTTGTGTTCTACATGAACCTATCTCTTAGTAACGAGTTGCCTAAGGAATTAAAATATTCCACATCCTTATGTTCGTATATCTAGGAACTTTCGCCAGTGAAACCTAATTTGTTGTAATGCTGTGTTAACCTATATCAAGATTTAATCTGATATCTATTCATGTCAATTTCGATAGAAATTTACATACTGTTTAATTTATAAAACTACTTTTGTGTGACATTTCTGTTTGTACGACCCATAATTATTCACTCTGGACAAAAATGTTGTTAATAATGAAGAGGAGTGGTTATAAAAGAGTTGGTTCTGAAACAAAAAAAAAAAAAAAGAAAGAAAGAAAGAAAAAAAGAAAACAGAAAAAGAAAAGAAAAGAAAAGAAAAATGAACGTGATTATTTTCATCCCAAGCCTACTTATCCTGTTATCGGTCGTATCAAGGACAACTCAAATCGGGTATAATGCCGTAAATTCTAAACGTAATTCTATTTTAATATTTTTGGTTTTGACAATTAAGCGGAATACTTAATATATGACATAAGGAATATAATAAATGTAGAGCTATTAAAAGTTGAATACCAAAAAGAATAACAATTAATTTTCTTTATAAATTTAAGAACTAGACTTTCTAAACTAGAATAGAGAAACACCAATCTTAACACCAATATTGAGCTTGTAAAATTGATTTCGAATATAAGTACGGATTATACGTTAGTAAGTTGATTTTTCTGATATCTTTTTCTAATTTACGTTTGACCAATAAATACATTCCCATCCTCTCACTTGTGAAAGGAAATATTTAAATAAATATGTTACATTACATATAGAAATGTAGAATATAAGAAAATATTAATATAATTTTGAAAATGAAGTAATCTTGCTTCCTGCCTGATTTTATATCATTAGACTTTTAGTGGCTTAATTTCCTTGTCCCATCCTCTCACTTGTGAAAGGAAATATTTAAATAAATATGTTACATTAAATATAGAAATGTAGAATATAAGAAAATATAATTTTGAAAATGAAGTAATCTTGCTTCCTGCCTGATTTTATATCATTAGACTTTTAGTGGCTTAATTTCCTTGTCTTTTGACAAAAAGAAATACCCAGAGATAGCGCGTGTGTATGTGGTTAAGATATAAGTATCATTAAATGTAACCACTCGAGAGATCTTCCATCAAGACTTCCCGCTGAAGTTTACCACAAAGAGCAGGTGCTCATAACAGGCATGGTTGCGATATTATGAAAACACCTTGGAAGGTAGAACGAATATTGCAAAAGCGAAAAAAGAGAAAGAAATTATATCTTTCTTCCTTAGCAACAATTAATAATACCGCTGTTGCACTTGGAGCTTGAAATTACCCTATCACCTTTTCTTATTAAGGGGACAATATACAGTATAACACTAAACTGTTTGATGTTATGGTAGTATTATAGTTGTATATAGAGCAGTTCACGTAACTATAAGGTATTACCTTTTTAAACAACACGACTAGTGCAATAGACACAATAATTTAGGTTTTCAGTTACCGGTGGTGATCGTTTATAATCCATCATTTTTTGCAGGTGATACAATCTAGTATGCAACTGTCTATAGACTGTGATTATTGATCTCTATGAAGGTGCGTACACTCGATATCTTATACAAATTCAAATCTCAATCTTGGTTCGAAGATCACGTTACTTGTAGATCTCTTCCTTCATAACTTTCGTATTACATAATGAAATAAATCTCAGAAACAACATAACTTATATTGACTTATGTAATATGTGTGATTAGATCTAGTTTTGGAGCTGCTTTGATTTGGAGATACTTTGTAGATTACAGAATTTACCAGTAAGGAAAATGTATACATCAGCACACGATGATTCTCAAACCCATTCACCATGTTCCGGTCCACCGTAGTGCTTCACCTTCACGAACTCGGAAAGCAATCAAAGGCTGCCACATTTTGCCACGTGAATTGACCCCAGCTCAGATCAAGTCGAGAGCGAATGTGTTGCGATGACAGCTGCAAAATACACATTAAATATGTTCCTTGGAAAGAATTAACACATGCAAAGAAAGGTGGAATTATTTCTCGAATTCAGAATATACGAAACCAATGTGAGCAAAAACCGACGTCCAGAATTGTAGTCAAACAGAGCTATTTCGAGGGTTTAGGTCAAAAGATTGCGCTGGCCATTCAATATATTGGATGTCTTCAGTCTCTAGATATTCTTCCACCAGTTTGTCTCGAGGAGGACAGGTATTGTCTCCACGAGCACTAACTGTGGGCCAAGTGCGCCCCTGAAAAGCCTCAAATGGGCATGCAGAATCTCATCTCTGTACCTATGGCCTTAATGGACCCAGTATCGAAGATGTACAGGTCAGTACGACCATTCATCGTAATGCATGCACAAACCAGTACATCACTACCAACATGCCGAAGCCTTCGCACGATGTTCTTGGGTTATAAACGAGTTCCCTGTTCGTGCTAGATCAGAGTGCGACAGGAATCGCTCAGGGAACTGAATCGGCGCTCATCCGTGAACAGGACCCACGGCCCTATTCGTTGGGGGTCCAGTGGCGATGTTGTCGCCAGCACTATAAACAGGCCCTTCTGTGTGCCTAGGTCAGTGGAGTGCATGTTGCTGGTAATCGAGCATAACACTCTCACCCTTGAGGCGGCTGCAAGCTCTGCTGACAGTTGTCTTGCAGGCATGGTCCGGTTCCGACGCGCAGTTCCGAACAGGTACCGGTCCTGTGGTGGAGTTGTCACTCATGGATGTCCTCCATCGGGCCTACAGCTGATGTCTTCGATGTCAATAAACTGTTTCCACAACCTAAACACTACACTTTGTGGCACATTGATGGCTCGTATTTCTGCTGTCTGTGTGTCACGTTTCTCCAAGCACCCGATAAACCGGCATTCTAAATATAGTATTTGTGTCATATTCCATTAATCTATTACTATATTCTTACTTTACATACAGCAAGTAAACTTTGATAATTGTAAAAAGTTGTATGAATGTTTGCGTGGTGTAGACACTTATGGCAACGTGAAATTAAGCGAATTCCTGACGCTTTCATGAATTAAGGTTGAAATTAGTTTAAGAAACATCCAAACGCCACAATGTAAAATAAGTTATTAGGATTGACTTTACTGTAGGAAAAATTTACGGAATAATGTTAATGTGATGTGTGTATATATATTATGTGGACCATCAATCTTGATACGTCCTTGTAACTTTTAAGTCGATATATAAAACATAGTAACCCTATACTGTTCAAATATCAGGAAGGGGACATTGTTTGACAACTACGTGATAACATTTCGATAACAATGTTGCCAGCTCTAAATGAAGTTACGTTTTTACAGAGCACTATGTCAGGATATTGCAAATTTCAAATTCACGTGATGACCGAAAACTTAGTAGTGCAAAATAATGACGGCACAAAATGATAAACATCCGAGTTTTCGTAGCCTCTATAGTAGTAATGATGCAAATTGAATTGACGGTGCAATTTACGTGTACATTCAAAATACTTTAGTGTTTAATATTATCCTCATGATATGACTGAATTCGAATAAATAGGAAGAAATATACAATGGATTGAAAATTTTGCTTGTTTTAAAAGCCATTTTGAAAAAAAAAATGCTTCGATAAATACCTTATCTAATTGCACAGATATATTTGGATACATGTGAAGATTATAATATCGTTCACAGCAAATTTATACGATAGACTGTTCTGGAGAGAAGGTAAATATTAGTTCAGTTAACAACACTGCTTAAAATTATGTAATTCAGAGAACTTGTTCATATTACATTTACACAAAACTGTTCTTATAATGTCATAGAAATACAATACATTTTTAATAAGTGTTTTAAAGAGTTCCCAAAATTTCGCAATTTTATGAAATACATGAAAATTAAACATCTTTTCGTATCTGAGGAGTAGTTTGAGATACAAAATTGCTTTAAACGGCATTATGATCTTTACGTATATTGAAAATCATTAATGTAGCTGGATGTGACACTTATGTGACAACTTTTAAAATAAAATTATTTCAAAAGTCAAATTTTCAATGCACTGTAACTTGGTTCTAATTGTTCGAAATACGTCATATGAAGACAATAGTATTTCATCTAAGGCACGTTGTATGTGCGTTATCCTGTTCATGTCACTTGTGTAGTAATTGATGTACAATTCTCCAAAAATTTGGTTGTTTATTATGTTAGTGATGCTATAATGTCTTTTGTTTGCAATACTGCATAATAAATGTGAAATTGTAAGTCTTCGTTTCACATGCGAATTTTAAATATGTAATAGCATGACATAGTGCCCTTTGAAGAAAATATCCTTTACATTAGCTTGACAACATTGTTAACCTGGTTATATTGTAGGCTCTGTCAAACAATGTTCCTCTATTAATACTTGCAGGGTACGAAATTTCAATGGTTTGTATGTGTTAATTACAAAGTTACAAGTCCATATGAAATGGTCCGCTCTGCATATATATATATGCGGAAAATAGATAACCGTTAGCTTAGGATATTAATTTAGTGCTTTATTTAGTTAATAGCAAACTTTTTATAATACTTTATTAAGATAATTAGGTATTCGTTACTGAGTTCTTTGAGAAATGTTAACATTATTATGGTCCATTAGTAACACATAGCTTAATCATTGATGCAGTTGTTATGTAGTTAACTGATTGTGCTCAAATGTGTATTTTAGTAGCAATACATTTTCCTTTCATAGTATCTCACTTGCAGAACTCGCTTAAAGTATTCATCGACTTACTATTCTCTAGCCGTCAATAAGTACTCAAAAAATATTTGTATGATAATTGTATTAGCGACTCTTGGCCGCACGTTTGTGGCAATTGGTCCCTGGTACAGGGGTTATTGTTTAGGGTTCAAAGAACCACCCATGCTAAATTTATCATGGTCCAGGAGTTAACCAACCACTCCTCAAGGGAACGGGTAAATTGGCTCACCCGAGAGGGGTTGTATAGGACAGGGATATTGCACTATGGAAGTTCGGAGGTCTATATCGTTCCCTTCATGGGCACAAAATCATCAAAAATGTCAAAATTTCAAGGTTTTTGACCTAATGTACCCCTTCGATAAAAGCATATCACGTTTTGTATGAGTACAGAGGTCCTGGACAGTGATAGATTAATAAAGGTCTTGAAGGGGTGTATAGGCCCAACCTCAAATTTTGGAAAGTGCCAAATTTTAAAATTTGGCAAAGTAGTAAGAATTTTTAGTATGGCAGTATATAAACCTTTCTAAATTTGAGTGATTCATCTCGTTTCCTTTCATCGATAAAAAAGCTAAAATATAAACTTGGAATATGTTCGACCTCGTTGGTACTTTTTAATGAAGATTTATTACTTCATTGATAAGTGTAAAAATGCATTGTCTTTTCTAGGACTGAGGTATGTTAACGGCTCCCTCTGAAATTTTGAGAGCTGCTTATCAGTCTTTCCTTTAAACTGGAAAGTCTTGATTTTTAATTTATTAAGTTAATATAGGACTGTAGTATATACCTCTATTAATTTGGATTAACCATTTCCCTTTCATTGGAAAATAATTGCTAAAAATATAAATTTTCAAGGTTATTGACCTCATGTATCCTACTCTTTAATTCATTACGTTGTGGTGAGTAAAGATGTCCACATTGCCTTTCATAGAATGAATATATTAACGCTTCTCCTCTAAAATATGTAGCTTTGCTCATTAAAATTTGACAATTGCCATGGTAGGGTAGTATAAGACAATGATAAAGTTTGGTATACTCATCTTGTTCCATTTTTATCAGTAAAATATTGTCAAAAATCAGTTTCGAGATGTTTTTGTACTCTTTGATAAAGTGAAGGCGATTTGTCAATTTAACAGATAAGTATAGGACCTTAGCTTGTTATTAAATATTACAAATATTTTGTTATATACTTAGTGCACAATGGAAGGGCCCTTGGGTAATAACACAACGGAATATCCCTGAGTATGATTCCAGTGGTAGCTTTAGCGATTCCTAGCTTGATTTCCAGATTGGTAGATCAGTTCTCATAATAGGTTCATGTAATATAATTATGGTCTCTGTGCTAGAAAAAGATAAATCTACAGTTTAATACTTTTTATAAAATAATGAAGCAATAATCCAACAGTAGTCGGCCAATATGTTAGAACTCCACTTTCCCTCATATCTCTTCTCCATGGCTGCAATATCTTCATGGAAACGCTCACCATATTCGTCACTTACTGCTCCACAATCTTCGGGAAAGAAGTCTAGATGTGAATGAAGAAAGTGGAGTTTCAGAGACATATTGCAACCAAGATTTTCGTAGCACAATAACAACTTTGCTACCAGTTGTTTGTAATTTGTTGCTCGGTGTTTTCCCAAGAACTGTGAACAAACACTCTTCAAGCTTTCCCACGCAGCTTTCTCCTCACCTTGGAGAATTTCGTCGAACTTGTGATCTTTGAATAGTTGCCTAATCTGTGGCCCTATGAAAACACCCTCTTTAACTTTGGCATCACTTAATCGAGGGAATTGTCCTCTTAGGTACATATAGGCCTCATCCTCTTGGTTCATGCTCTTAACAAAACTTTTCATAAGACCTAACTTAATATGTAGAGGGGGAAGCAAAATTCGGTTACGATCTACCAGTGGTTCATGCTGCATATTTTTCACTCCCGGCTGAAGAGTTTCTCTGGTACTCCAATCACTTTCGCGGTAATGAGATCCACGATCTCTACTGTCCCATTCACATATAAAGCAACAATACTTTGTATACCCCAACTGCATACCTATCAACAGTGCTATTACTTTAAGGTCACCACAAATGAGCCACTGAAAATCGTAATATTTAATGGCTTGAAGTAAACGTTTCAAGTTTTCATAAGATTCCTTCATATGAACTGCGTAACCTACAGGAATTGAAGGAAGTTCATTTCCAATATGTAAAAGCACTGCCTTTAAACTCACCTTGGACGAATCAATAAAGAGCCTCCACTCCTTAGGTTCCTAATTAATTTTAAGCGCCCTCATGAGACCATTTACATCTGTACATGCCACAAGTGTGTCTTCCATAGTAAAAAATGAAGTGAACATCTTCTCCCTATTTTGATACACTGAAATATTTACTTTTTTCCTGCAATAAAGTCCATTGCTTTAAGCGTGACGCTAAAACTTCGACTTTGCTTTTCGAGAGGTCCAAGTCTCTGATTAGATCACTTAGTTCCTCTTGAGTAAGTCTATGTGGTTCACATGGAGGTTCTTCTACAACAAACGTAGGGTCCTTCGAAGTACTTGATTCAGGAGCTTCAACTTCTTGATCATCATCAGAAAAAAGATCGTATTCTTTAGGTGGGTCAGGAACAGGTAGTCCTTCTCCATGTGGAACATGGCGCATTGCAGAAGGAATGTTAGGATAGATCAAGGCCCGCTTCTTCTTCGTGGAAATTCCCTTCTTGACGGAAGGAACCATACAAAAATAACAGCCTCTGATGTGGTCGCTTGGCTCCCTCCCTGCAAAAGGCATTGAGCGCCCCTTCTCATTAATCCAATTTTTTAAATTGCTGGCACAAGTGTTACACACAATGTGGGGTGCCCAAGATTTATCTTGGTCTCCAATTTTACAACCAAAGTAATATTGATAGGCTTTTCTTATTAGTGGTGTTATAGTCTGCTTTTGTGAGGAAAATGTCACTTCCCCACACACATAGCAGAAGCTATCCGCACTGTTTACACAATTTCGCGGCATTTTTGTTTATTGAAATCCTCAAAATGTCACTTGAAATAATTCCGACAACTATTTAAAAATATACATTCGAAATACCAGTATTTTTGCGTACTTGTAGTTGTATTTTCATGTCCTGCACTACAGAAACGTCACACCCAAAACGCTAATAACTGCACTAAACCTGTCTTTTCTAACAATAGCAGAACACTACTGAGATAAGGAACACAATGAAACCAAGCGTTCATATAGTTTCTCCAGTGTTGCCGGATCAGTGTAACATCTTACCCCAAACGAAGCAATATATTTTTAAAGCGTTATTATTAGACATGCCTGTAAAACGAAAAGTAGAGCTAATATTCGAAAATAAGTTTCAAATTCGTGATCAGCACCACAAAATCAATAAGAATTAGCTGATTTCCTTCAATTTACATTTTCGTTGTTGAACAGTGTAATCTGCTCTATCCAAAAACGTATGTATCTGAATCATTTAGTGGCGACGCAAGGGAGCAGAGATGGAGTGGTTCAGTGGGTCAAGTGAGTCAAGTTCTCTGAGTGACCCACTGTGACCCACCACCCACCATGACCCACTGTGATCCACCACCCACCGTGACCCACTGCAACCCACCATCCACAATGACCCACCGACTCAGCCTGACCTACTGACTCTGCTCACTGCATTGCATATAGCATCTTCTGAAGGCTGGTAAATTTGTCTGCGTTTCACTTTTAAGACCTACATTTCCCTTCGTTTTCCATTTGTTTCTGTCTACTTACCTGAGGTAAGTATATCTAAGTGAAAAAAAAATAATAATAACTTCAGGCACTTTTGAATATTGATATTTGTAATTGTAATAATAGCAATATGACTTATACTACTACTTGGCTTTCGAGATCTTTGAGTTTTTAGAGGAGCTAACTACTGGAAAAAATACATTTTTGAATCACTGTAATATATAAATTATTATATAAAGAATTGAATGTAACTATGTGTGCCTGATCTTCACGGCCAAATTTAAAGTCAAATGAAATGATTTTTGGTATATAGTTAGGCCTTAATCCAAACTGGGATGTTATATTGCTTTCATTAAATACATATCCTAAGGAGGTAGTGAGGTTCCGAATTTTTGCGGCAAAACAAAATAGTATCTCGCAAGCCGTTAAACTTACTGAGCTGAAATGCAACATATTAACTCTTTATTGAAAATAAACAGAATGTGTCCTAGCATTTTGTAAAATTCTCGTTTATGGGGGGGGGGGGAGGGACTTTCTATATGTGGAAAATTGGTAATGAGTTGGTTTGTACAAATGATCGAAAACGATCGATGTTAGTTCAGAGAATATGCAGAAACAAAAATTACAGTGCTTCGCTTCATATATCCATTGCTTTCTACTATAATAATTGAAGAAGCTTATGTTTATTATGTGGAGCGCTTACAGCACAGGGCAATCAACCTATAAAGTTGTGAGAAAAATAGACATAAAATTTGTACTGTAACCTTAATTACATGGAAATTTTAAGTTTGGAATGTACATATAACAAGATGGAAAATTTTAAACTTGTTTTTATCTTTACGTTGGTCTCTTACCTTGATTTGGGACTCAAATTTCATCCTTTTTTCCACTGAAAAGTATCGATAGGCTATTTCAACAAGGAAATAATTATACTATGATAATTTAATTGAAATTCATCGTAATTTGGCCCATGACAAACAGCAGTGTGGTAATTGAAGGGGAAGAAGGAGAAGAAGGAGGAAAATTCCCATTCATCACTGAACACGTCCCAGGAACCTCGTTCCCTTTTTTTTTTGGGGGGGGGGAACTTGGTAATGACATCAAACCTTCATGTGTAATTACAAAAATTAAATGTATAAACAAATAAGAAATCATCAGTTTATCAGGCTTTAATTGATATATTTATTCACAAGATACCCTATCGAAGGTGTGGTAAATGAAGTTTCTGTTCTACGTAAATCTAAATTGCCAACTGACGTGGTCGATATGGAAAAGATATATGGTGATAGAGAGGTGATACTTCTTGCTGAGTATTTCAAAACTGACCAAGAAAAATCGTTATCAGACTCTAACAAGCAGATTGTCGATGAGGAGTTGAAGAAATTTCTACGTCGGGTAGTAGTATTATCAATTTCCACGACAGAGTGCGAACGGGGATTTCCTCTTATGAATTTACAGATGACTGATATTAGAAACAGACTAAGTGCTCAAACGTTAATTTGTTGTTCATCAATATTAATGGACCACCGTTAGACAAGCTCAAAGCAGACGAGCTAGTTATTTCTTGGCTGAAGGATGGACATCATTCCGCTGCGGATGATTTACCACGAAAAAGTTTTGGAGAACAACAGGAAAGAAACTCGATTTCAGATTTGTTTTAAGTTGGCAAATTACGAGTTATGGAAAATGTATACTTGTATTACTAATGGCTTATTTGTGTTATTCAACTTGTACAGTACCTAATTTTTAATAAGTCTCTTCTTTGCCTTTTATAAACTAGAGGTAAACTACTTTGAAGAAATATGCATAATAATTATAATTATGCAAATTTGTAACTTAAATTTAACGCGGTGTTTTAGTGATTACACAAATTACAATTATGAACATACTTTGTGGAGATGCTCTCACAGAGGGTTCCCGGAGCACCTTTACACGCTATGAAAAACTGAGTTTTCATATCTTTGTGAGAAAAATACTGCGAACTTAGAAATCATAACCTTTTCCATATTGTACAGGGGTATTTTCCTGCGAATAGAAGTTTCTTTTAGAGTGCGTTGAGAAATTAGCACTTGCAAGAATACTCTCTTAGTACAAATTTACTTTAAGCAGACACTAATTCCTCCCCCCACCTCGAAGTGATTCAATTTTTATATTGACAAACACTTTACCATTGTAAAGGTCAGATGCACCGTTATTGTAACAGAGTGGTGCTTGAGTGATTGACCGTAGAAATTCAAACTCAGATTAGTGACAATTTCACAGTCTTGTTTTGTTACAAGTGTAAACTCTCAGTAGAGAAGAGGCCGTGGATCATGTGTCAGAGTTGACGATGGATTTTGATGAATCAGAGTTGGTCACAGTGGATGAGAGTGGTTCACGGTGGGTGGTGGGTCACAGGGGTCACGGTGGGGGGTGGGTCATGGTGGGCCAGAGTGGGTCACATTGAGTGGTGGGTCAGAGTGGGTCACGGTGGGTGGTGGGTCATGGCGGGTCATGGGTTAGAGTGGGTAATGATGGGTGGTGGGTCAGTGGGTCGTGGGTCAAGATGGATGGTGGGCCAGTGGGTCGTGTGTCAAGTTTTTATTGACCCACGCCAACTCTGCAAGGGAGTCTCCACAGGAATTGGGTGTCCCTGATATTCCGTTAGGAATTGTTGGTCCGATTCATGATAAATGTAACGACATACCAGTAAGTAACAAAATGTCGTTGTAGACTATCGATGTTTTGAACAGATTCCAAAAGGCGAAGATCCTTTTATTTGTATTGTTCGTGGTTGCATAACTACAGCAGTGACTGGATGTAGCGGATAAAATGGAATTAAATGAAATCATTACACCTGAAGATTCATGATCAGTAATAATGACGTGTGTGCTAAAGGAAAGACACATTAGTGATACTAAATGATTTTTGAAGGAATTGGTCCAATTAGGTTCAACGAGAAAATGGTAGTATCCTCGTACAAAATTTTAGTATCGTCGCAAACAATTGATACAATGTTTTACGTTACAAAATCATTAGATCGTAGATCGAAAGTGGGATCCCTTACCATATAGGTAGACACTACTACTGAGTTACCATGCACCCTTTCCTCACCCTTACACGTAATCAACAACATATTGTTGACAGTATATGGAATGTGATGATATATAAAACCAACAATATTAGTTCTGTGAAAAAAGACACACGCGAATGTCAGTGACCAACCTTAAAATTTCCTTGGTCATGTGGGTTACGTCGTACCTAATAATTGGAAAGAGAACACATGGTATTGCCAGGCAGTCACGATGGGGAGAGTATCATTGAATGGATCAGAGACAATCAAAATTAGCATTTACACAGTAACATGCAAGATCACACGAACATGTCTGAGAACTATATTACAATCCACACTGATAGTAATCAACCTCCCATCACCTCCTCTTCCTCTTTGATGTATGAACATATGAAATTATCTCGTGGATAGCTAAAACAAATTGCAAGTAAATTGAAAACTCGTTGTTTACGAGTGCACTCACATTGGCCACAACGGATGAATAATATCACGCGTCGCCTTGTAACCAACGGATTCCGGGTACGATTTCTTGGGAACACAACTGCTTTAAAGCTAACGGTATGTCATGATCTAATTTGTACTAATACGTGTATGGAGAAAGGCTATAAAATCATAGCATAACGAGTGCATTAACCAACATACGAAAATCGAGACAGTAGTCGACATCTTCCCTCCTCATGTTGGCCATATTGAATGCAGTTGACATGCGCCATAGTAAATGACTGGTTCCAGTTGTCAAACCGCCGTAAGTGACATCATTTTTAGTGTTGAAAAATGAAATGAAATCTTTGAGTTTTACGTCCCACGGTTATGTCGGTTAGACTAAAGGAGACGGTGATTATGAGAAATGAATGAAATAGTGGAATGAAGAAAGTGGGAGGAAACGGGAGAACCCCGAGAAAACCCACGCACACGGTGTTTGTCCACCACAAAGTCCACACGGCGCGTGCTGGGATCCAACCAGGGACCCCAAGCACCGGAGGTGAACGCTCTACCACTGAGCCACCGCGCCCCCCTCATTTTTAGTTTTGTCACAGTAGGTAACAGCCATACACATGGACATACACATAGCCACATGGAGTATTTCAACCTAAAGCGGAGTAATTGTGCTCACTGTCGCATCTTTTCTTTTCTGAGTATCGTGTATTGGCGAAATTTCGTATTTTGCTTGGAGGACAAAACCCGTATGCGACATAAATGATTCACTTTTTTGATTAGTAAATTAGAAAGAAGGAATAAGCATTTCTCAAGTTTGAGAGTGGGTAGTTTCCTCCCTGATACAAGTGACGCCCTGCTATCGTGCTATGAGTTAAAAGAGTAATAGATTATGGCATTGAATTCATATGTATAATATCCACGAGATATCAACAGCAGGTTATTTTGCTTTACATTCCAGCTTCAAAACAGTCTGTCAGTTGCGTTCACTTAGCATATAATTCACACACATTGGGACTGTTGAGCAAAATTAAAATTACAAAATTGAGAAATTAGTGCGTATAGTTTGGTGTATGGCGAAGCTGGTTGGCGTGAGATAGCAGCAGCCTGATTATATCAAAAACAGATTTCCGGCGAATCAAACACGTCATAATTCCATGTTTGCGAATGATTTTATCTACCGTTAGCTTTCAACAAGTTCTGAGCTTATGTAATCAAGCTTGGATCCGTTGATTGACTCCGCTGAAGCCAATATGAGTGCACCCACAAACAAAGAGCTTTCATTCAATTTACCTACAGTTTGTTTCCGCTGTCCTTGTAATCATTTATATGTTCATACATTAAAGAGAGAAGTAGTAGGTGATGGAAAGTTCATTACTTTCAGTGTACAGAGGTTGTTCAGTCTACATTTGGCCAATTTTGACTTACCTAAAAATTTAGAAGAATCCATGGCGCCAGGTCCGTAAGTGCTCGATGTGATTTCCCTTGGTTCCTAACAATAGCCCGACAGCGTAATTTCCACTGTAATAGGCTTCTCTGAAGAACTGGAAGGGGAATCTTGTCCCATTTCCTGCACAGCTTTCCAAAGTCCTTCCACAGTTGTCACACGCCGTTTTCCCAAAGCCTGCTTCAGCAATCCAAATCCACAATAGTCCATAGGACTTGCATCTGAAAATTTAACAGGTACCTCATTGAAAGGTATCACCTGTATACCACTTGCCTCCTCTATCTATCTGTAGAATGCGAGGGACGATCGTGAGGTATATGATGAGGCCTTGTCCATGTGAATGCGCACCTGATTGGCGTCATTTCCATACCTTGTTGGAATCTCATGCTCGTGGATTGACCGCATGATCTGCTCCTGAAAATACTGAAAACTTATTTTGCAGTTTTTCGCCACCCTACGAATCTTCAGTTTACCTCGGTAACAGTAGCCAGTAACGACCATGAACCCTTTTGGAAAGGATTCTTTACAGACACGGATCCACTTTCTGAACTTCTTGGCACCTTTCTCTCGGTACATGATGGCTCTCGGTTTGCTGCAGTCGGAAAGGTAAATCCATGCTTCATCGAGCGTTACGACGTACATCAATCTTTGTTTTGACAGATGCTGTTCGTATAGCGTCCGGGTGTTACACTTTCGCTCCTTTTGGTGGGCATCCGTGAGAAGATGGCCGCGAGCTTTCATAAATTTTCCAGCTTGAGTTGATGATGTAACGTCCGCTCACAGTCCTCAAAGACATGTCAAGACGATTAGCCATACACCTTTGTGTTGGCGGATTTTCTTGCATTGCCATGTTGCGAAGTTTCTTCTGCATGGTGGATGTGGTCTTGGTGCATTCCCGCTTCCTAGGCAATTTCGTTGGTGATCCAAATGGTGGAGCTTCCTTGCCCATGTACTTTTTGATATTTTAATAAGTTTTTTTATTCCACTTAAACTGATGTTGCAACCATTCTTCTTGCAATGTTTTCTAATGACAGAAACACTAAAGTGGGTGTCATAAAGAGCGGCAATATAACCTTTCCAAAACCGGCTTCGTTTGGCATTTTGGTCAAAGAGCGGAAACCCACACACTTGGAAACAAATTTAACACAACACTCACAACAATGGTGCTGTTTTTGCGTTATCTTCGTCCGCGCGGAAAAACAACTCCGTTCCCAGAAAGCCACTGCACAACACTACAGGATGCCACGAGCCAGGTCGGGTGAGTCCATTCTGCCCGGCAGGGGAAAGGAACGAAATCGGCCAAACGTAGGCTGAACAACCTCTGTAGATTGTGTAGCCTTCAGCTACAGTTAAGGTAGTATAATTTGTTTTTATTCCGGGTAATGTTTGATCGTACTGTATATTGTTAGATTTTACTATTTATACGGTATACGTATTAAATCCGTTTGTTTCATGCCCAAATCAAAATTAATCTAGAGGCTTTAGAATAATTAGATAAAATAATTTCTGGAAATAATTTCTTTATTTATATGTTATTCTTCATCATACATTTTTGTATATTGGTACCTCAATTGGATGATTATTGAAACTATACATCTTTATTTCGATATGAATCATAGCTCAATAATTTGGGTAGCATTTTCTGAATTTGTCCACCAATCCTATATTTAGTAGAATATTTTAGACCCCTTCGTCCCTCTGAGATGCCAATATCCTGTTAAAATCTGGTTTGATCCAGTTTCACCATTTTTTTTTCGCTTTATATTTTCTGCCGCGAAAATTCTCTTGCTGTGGTTGGGAACTATATTCCACCTCAGTATTCTGGCGCGCCATTACCTCGTTCTTTTGTGATGTAATCGTCATGGGACAGACAGCCTCAATACCTGCTCTGTGAAAATTTATATATTTTGCAGAATAAATCAACAATAACCAGTTATCTTAAATAAAATAGTCATATAAATAAGTTGGAAGCAAATGGAGTCCCGAACCATCGGATTTTGACCGAAAATACAAGCAGTAAACATAAATATTCAAATTCTATATATTGAGCTCCTCCGTGGCTAAGCGGTTAGCCCCGGGTTCGATTCCCGGCGGGAGCTCATGTGGTTCGGATTCCACGTTAATCAGTAGGTCCACGTCTCATATAGCCTCGCTGTTGAAAAGGGACGTTAAACTCAAAATCAACTCAACTCAAATTCTATATAACAGACGCCATGTTTGCAGATAGAAGTGTTTATCTGAGTGAAGTGTGTTAATTTTCCGGTCTTGTGATCTCTTCGAACTAAGTTTGGAAATTAGTGTTTTCATCTGAAATTCTTGCTCCACCTTAAAATTCAGTTTAGCTGCGTTAACTTGTCCATGTGTAATTCTACGCGTGTGTAGTATATGTGATTCTTTTAACATGGCGGTATACGTAATTACTGAAGTAGTTGAATTAAGTTTCAATATGTCAGAATAAACTTCTGCAGGGACTCCTGTTTTACTCTTAAATTGACAGTTCCAACGTATCATAGGTTAAATAGTTTCGTTTCCCTTGATATGTTCCTCTGGGGCCATAAACAATAATCTCACAACTAAAAATATGGGTTAGTTTGAGTGCAAGGGCCACTTGGTCCGGACTAATTCCCTTCCCCTTTTTTTAGTATAAGAGCCGATTAAAACCGTGGTGGTGTTAGTGATTTTTTAGTCTAGATATGTAGAATTTTTAACTTTTGGAGTGATGTGTATCAGTATGTGTAGTTTTAGTTCGTTTGTGATATAACATGTATGTATTGATGGGTGTGGGAGTGTTATTAACCTGTTTAAGGACAGTGTATTGTTGGTTCGTAACTATTCATGTCTTCTGGCCTAACATAATAAGTAATTTCGTCCGTAATGCAAAGCTCTCGTGGTCTTGTATCTTTATTTCATAATATACAACTCGTAGTTAGCTTCTAATAAAGTAAAAAACACGTTTTTCCAGTACAAAGTTTATTGTCACCTTGTACCGCACTCTAATCGCCAGTGAACAGTCACGCATCGCGAGCCGTTTGTTTATCTACATAGTTTAGACGATTAGTAAAGTTAAAATTGCTAGTTTTTCGTCAATATTTGAAATTATATTTTTGCCATAGTCCGTATGTGTAGTTAGGTCAATAAAGTACCTTACTAGTTGCCTTATACTTTGAATATTATCCGTTCTGTAGTGAAATAATTAAATAATTTTAAGAAATAAACTTTACGTTCGTGCCTAAAAACAAGCCAATATATATATATATATATATATACAGGGTGGGCCATTTTAATTAATCCACAGAAATTTCTGAAAAATGATAAAACATAGAAGAAATGTTTGAAGTAAACGTTATATATTGCTAAGGGGGAAAACCATTTCCGCCAAAAGTACCCCTCCCCACCCCCCGGAAATGGGGGTAAAGGGGGGTAACTTTGAAATGTCAAATGGGAACATGGGTCGAGTAATACCTCGTTCGAAAGGTCTTGGAAAACTAAGTAACGCTGTACCAAAATTTGTTTCATATGGAGCACCAGTTTCAAAATGGCCGCCATGATATAGTTCGGAAACTTCAGTAGCCGTAGTATGAAAACCATGGGTGGTAAATGTATGGAACAATATTGAAATACGTAAATATCATAGGGCATATCGAATGGTGTGGTCCCTGTGATCCCAGTGGCCTCCCTGAAGGGGTCTTGGGGGCTAACTTCAAGATTTCAAATAGTAACATGAGTCGAGTGGTACCTCGTTCGATAAATCTTGCAAAATCAAACATCTTGTAGGAGAAAACGATTGAGGTTAAATGGCAGTGTTCTCAAAAGGCCGCCGAAACATAGTAGCAGTGTCAGAGAAAAGGTTTAGTATCCGTAGTATGAAAGCGATTGGAGATAAATCAACAGAAGAAAAACTGGAGTAGGTAACTGACGTAAGGCACATCGAGAGGTGTTGTCGGGGTGACTCCACTGAAAAGTATCCGGAGCCAACTTGAAAATTTCAAATAGCAACTTGAAGCGAGTAACATCATGTTACATAGACAAATGAATATCAAACAGCTTCTGTAAAAATATTTTCGACATGAGACACCGTTTTCAAAATGATCGCCAAGACATGGTGAATGTGTCTAAGAAAACGTCTAGTGCCCATAGTATGAATACGGGTAGAGATAAATGAAAATAACGAAAATTAAATAGGAGCCAGGGAGGCGTTCCAAGGCTCGAGAATGATACAACAGAGATAAAAATGTTAGAGTAAAATTGCCATAATGTATAGAGACATTATCCAAGTCCTGCAAAATAATCTTTTCCTGTGCTCTGTATGCGAGTGGGGTGGAAAGTAACAGTGAAAGTTCAAATGAGAACTCTACTTTAATTCGCAAATTAAGGCTACCTTACAAATAGGTATGGTATGGTTGAAACATTTGTTTGTAAGGATGACGCTGTAGTGACTAAAAATGGTGAAATTTTATTTGAATGGTAACGCATATCTGTATGGCTAAGTATGATTTGATGCGAAAACAGAAGGAACGTTATACGAAAGAAGTTGTCGAATAATGCTGTTGCTGGAACTTACAAACGTGTGAATTTGCTAATCTCCGTCGCCACAGAAACTTTTATGCAATGCGTGCTGGTTATTCGGAAAGCATTTCGGGGATATACGTACACACCGTTTCGTCCCTCAAGCTCACAATATGACATGAGTGCTAATAGTTAATCAAAACGTAACTGTGGCCAAGGGCGCCCATGTTGTGATTTCCAAGGGAGGCAAGAAAAAGCGACATTTCAAATATAGTTTCAAATTTTGCTGTAGCTATTCTAAAAATTCTATTGAGTTTTCGATATTCCGAAGCACAATTTTCTCTAGGGGGGCGAGAGCTCCCCTTGCCCCCCTTATGGGCGCCCTTGACTGTGGCAATCCGCATTAACTGAGTGCACTAATTCTCTATCCCTGAAGTCTGCCTTCCAAACAGCATTGGGTAGGGCAAGCGTACGCCCGAACCGTTGTCCGGTCGGACATTGAAATTTTGAAGTTAGCTCACAAGATCCCTTCAGAGAAGCTGCTGGGATCGCAGGGGTCACATCATTCGATAGCCCTATGATATTTACGTATTTCAATTTTGTTAAATTCATTTACCACCCATGGTTTTCATACTACGGCTACTGGAGTTTCCGAACTATATCATGGCGGCCATTTTGAAACTGGTGCTCCATATGAAACAAATTTTGGTACAGCGTTACTTACAAGGCAGGGTACCTCGGTGTAACACGCCGATTTTGATAAGATTGCACAGACATACAGATCATCAAAAAAGAAGCGACACGTATTTTTTATATCGGCCAACAAGCGTATTGAAAGGGTCAAATAGGGACATAAAAATGGGGTCAAAATGAGATTTTATGCAATATAGCGAGAACGAGAAGAGATATCGGAAAAGGTTAAATGTACGAAATACTACCCATAGTTGACGCAAGCCATTGAGGTAGAACTTACCCATGTGACGAAAGCAGAACATCCGGAAATGGACCAATCACGTTTACAACATTGTCATAATGTGCTACAGAAATGAGTGAAGAGGGTGGCAAGGAGCAGGAAGAAAGAAAACACGAGAATGGAAAATACGTGTTTTTGCTCTGAGTTCATACGTCACCCGTTTGCGAAAGGGACGCAGATTCATCTCAGTGCACGAAGATTCATCTCTACACGCAAGAAGGATGCAAGCGCCGTTCGTATAAGCAGCCAGCAAGACAGTACTGCACAGCGGGTTGCATATAAGATCAAAACCTCAAGTTGAGTGGTAGAAACGACTAATAGATGAAGGAATACGAGGTCAGATGACGTAGCACATTATGACAGGTGCAGGTACTGTAAGGAAAGAAAGAGCAAGTTGACGTTGTACACAAAATCAGTTTTAACAGTGAGAGTATTGGACGCGGCGTATGCAATACGAGCTGGTTTGAGTATACAAAGTTGCCAAACGCGAGGTGTAGAGCCAGCAAAGTGTATGTGCATTTGTGTCTTTCACAGGTACTATTCTCAACAAGACAAGCAAGGCGACGTTTAACTGCTTGTGAGACCTAGTGTTGAACATTGGACAGTGTGGTAGCTGGAGTGGTATTTGATTGTTGTGTAACTGGTGGTGTGTGCTTGTGCGTATTTGTGCGTGTGTAACAACATTCGGGTGAGGTGTAAGTGGGCTTGTGACGTTTGAGGTCGCAAGATGGTCTATGTGAATCCCCTGAATGTGGTGGATATGCTAGTGGAGGCATATCAGGCAACACAATATGTCCGGACACCACGAACGGCAACGGAAATGGAGCTCAAGGACTATATTTTTAACATCCTAGAAAGTTTCAAGACGAATGGGCACATGTATGTTGAGATTGAAGAAGACCTATTATGCAGCAATAGATCAGACATCCCAAGTATGGCAAGTGAAGATGAGATGGATGCGTGGGATGGCCCAACGACCTCCAACGTACATACAACTGGAGTCAAGAGCAGAGATATTGTGGACATGGGATACAAGCGGAAGGCAGTATCGTTTTGGAAACGAGGGAAGAAGAGAAAGATGTCCTGGAAATCTGTACAGAAACACTTCAAGCGTGTCAAATGCAGAACAGATCTATATAGATGGGAGAAACAGATCACAGAAGGTGGAACCAAACGTGAAAATCTAAACGTGATAGACCGAACTGTGTATGAAAAATTTGCGACAGCAAAACAGCGGCATTTAATTGTCCATGACACAGACTTGCAACGTTGGGCGTTAGAAGCAAACCAAACAACAGCCGTTGCTAATTTCAAAGCTTCAAAGAAATGGTTATGGCACTTTAAAACACGTCACGGTATCGTCTCACGCAAAGTTACAAAATTTGTAACACATAGCATTACAGCGAAGGCCACACAAGTGCACGAAAGCGCTAAAACCTTCGTCCAAAATGTACAATCACTCATTACTGCTCATGGCGAGGATAACGTATATAACACAGATCAGAGTGGCTTTGCTTTAGAATTTCACTCTGGACGCTCTCTGGCTTTGCGAGGCGAGAAGCATATTACAGCAACAATGCAATCTCTACCTGCCATCACACATAGCTACACAATACAGCCTGTTATATCTGCCAGTGGAAGATTGCTGTCGCCCATGCTCATAGTCTTGAAAGAACTTCATGGTACGTTTGGGCCACGGATTCAGCAAACAATGTTCCGCCCACAAAACTTATATATTTGTGCATCATCATCTGGGAAAGTGACAAAACAGATCGTTAAGACGTGGTTCCAATCAGTGTTCCTTCCACAAGTCAATGAGCAAACGGTACTGTTAGTCGACTCGTGGACGGGTTATGATCGATCCGACTTGGCAACAATAATGCCACAGGACAAGCAGTGCAACATTATGACGATACCTACACACACAACTGGGTTAATACAACCTCTGGATGTGTATGGTTTCAGAATTTGGAAGAACTTCGTACGCAAAGTATCTGATGCGGTACGCCTTCAGCAACTCAACATCAATCTATACAGCAGAGACAATATACTGAAACTTCAATCCCTTGTGCATAATCAACTTTCATCTCCACGGTACATACATCTATTCCAATACGCATGGTTTTGTTCTGGATATCTTTCATCACGACCAGATTATTTTCCAAATCCAGTGGAGTTTTGTTTTCATCAGTTGACGTCATTGGTCTGCGAAGAAGCAGAGTGCCAGAACCCATCCATCATCAAGTGTTCGTGGTGCAAATACTGTTTTTGTTTGGACGATTTCTTCCTGAAATATCATTTTTGTGCTACTTATCAGGAGTGAGCGTCTTGTTTTCAGCATACACCTCTGCTGACTTTTATGTTGTACGTACATATGTACGCGTATTTTCATGATATAATGTAGATACTCATGCGTAGAACTGATATTGCTGTTGCTCTTTATCTTACATGTGGACCACCTGCTATTACATTCTACTGTGCAATGCATTTTGTGTGTGTGTGTGTGTGTTACTAGCTACAAACATTCCCGTTTCCAATATGTATCTCACCGTTGCTCCAATTGCACAATATATGCAACCCACTGTACAGTATTGTCTCACTGGCTGCCTATACGAACGGCGTTTGCATCCTTCATGCTTGTAGAGATGAATCTTCGTGCAGTGAGATAAATTTGCGTCTCTTTCGCATATGGATAACGTATGCACCCAAAGCAAAAACACGTATTTTCCATTTTCGTGTTTTCTTTCTTCCTGCTCCTTGCCACCCTCTTCACTCATTTCTGTAGCACATTATGAATATGTTGTACATGTTATTGATCCATTTCCGGATGTTCTGCTTTCGTCACATGGGTAAGTTCTACCTCAATGGCTTGCGTCAACTATGGGTAGTATTTCGTACATTTAACCTTTCCCGATATCTCTTCTCGTTCTCGCTATATTGCATAAAATCTCATTTTGACCCCATTTTTATGCCCCCATTTACCGTTTCAATACGCTTGTTGGCCGATATAAAAAAATACGTGTAGCTTCTTTTTTGATGATCTGTATGTCTGTGCAATCTTATCAAAATCGGCGTGTTACACCGAGGTACCCTGCCTTGTTAGTTTTCCAAGACCTTTCGAACGAGGTATTACTCGACCCATGTTCCCATTTGACATTTCAAAGTTACCCCCCGTTACCCCCATTTCCGGAGGGTGAGCAGGGGTACTTTTGGCGGAAATGGTTTTCCCCCTTAGCAATATATAACGTTTACTTCAAACATTTCTTCTATGTTTTATCATTTTTCAGATATTTCCGTGGATTAATTAAAATGGCCCACCCTATATATATATATATATATATATATATATATATATATATATATATATATATATATATATATATATATATATATATATATATATATATATATATATATATATATAACTCTATTTCCATCGTTAGATCATATTTTTAAAACTTTCCTTTTCTTTGCTCTCTGTAATTAATCTCATTGTTGTCAGGATACAAGAACAGTTATCAAAGACTACAGTAAATAATATTGAAGTTTTCTTGTGTACATACCATCTTTGATCAGTGAATTGTGAATATAGTGTATATTGTAATGAAAGAGTTGAGTTTTGGTTCATGCGAGTTGTCATGTACCGGTCAGTGCGCGAGAATTTCCTTAGTGGCGGATAGATTTTAAAGTATAGAATGTGGCTGCTTTGAACACTTTTGGGTATAATTAAAAAATAGGGTGTCTAAAAATGAATCTATAATAAACAATACAAAATGTGAATGAATATAAGCTATATATATAAATGGTGTAGTGAGTGTAATTGATTGATACTACACCTTGATATACATGAGCCCAGTGTATTCCTTTGCCACTTACTAAAGTAATGATAGTTGATATACGACAATGAATATTCGAGCAGTGACCCTAGATAAGAATTTCATATGAGAAGGAGTGTTGTGTTGAAATGAAAGACTGTTTTCACTTTGTAGCTTAACGATCAACCATAATCATGCGTATTGACTACCTACGTGGTCTGACGATGTGTGTGGTGCTTATGTAGTAAACGTTTTTGTTAAAAGTAACTAGAGAACGGTATAGCAGTTTTACGATTGATTTTCAAGCCGAGTTCGTAATTGTTCATAGATGTTACAGGACGAGTAAGTGTAAATAACATATTAGATTTATTACAGTAGAAACTCATTGTTTCGTAGCAGAGTGTCGATGATTTCCCCAACATATCTTCATTTTCCTTAGTTCTAAAGTATGTAGGAATCGAAATTAATCGGCACCTCAATATGTAGCGAACGTTGTGGACCGGGTGCGACTGGCAAAGTTTGGCTTATATTAAATTACCATTTTTTTTTAAATTTTGGTGAATTCCAGTTAGGATTTTCTTTATTTTATCGTCTTCTACACTAGTTTCCCATACTTTAATCAGAACTCGTTTCAGTTTCTGAGGGGTCGGAATTTTTTTGAGATTCTAAATTAAGAGACTACACCAACCTTCCGGTAGTTCTGGAGTCTCCAATGGCGTGACCCGATACAGTTGGTAGTGGGATTTCCATAAAGCCGTTCTCTGTGAAAATCTCATTCTGGGCAGGGACTTGCTTTGCACTTGGAGATATATCTTAAGCCATGCATTTAATAGGCAATCTGTTTCGGCATATTGAAAAGTGTATTTGGCTCTTAAGTTGACGATTGTCGTATGTTTAAATTCGACCACTTTTTTTGTAGTATCTACTGTTCTAGCTTATTTTCTTCGGCGCGCCTCTGTTTTCTCTTCTCTAGCTATTTTCCTATTCTCTTCTATAAGAAGTTTTTTTCAACTTTCCACCTCGTTTTTTTAACTTGACAATTCTTAACCATTTAACACACCTTATTTGAACTTGAATTTTCAATTGAGATATTGTGAGATACAATTCGTGGATTTATTTGCTCTCCTCAGATATCAAGGGATCGTTTCCATCACTATTTGACCCGCTGTAGTCATGATCGTTCGCATATTATACAATCTAACTTTGCTTTCGTCTTTCTTTACTATTTTCTGATCAAAGTTTACCGTTATAATACTCATCGTCTCCATTCTTTTTTCTATAAAGTGTCATAGAGATGAATTTTCTTGTAGATGTTTGGGTACATAAGTGTATGCTAAAATTTGAGGTTTTATCATCTGGATGGCAAAGGGTCAAATAATTTTTTTGTATCGTAGTTCAGTTTATGTACCTGCCCCAAATCTTGAATGTTCATTAATTTTGAAATCGTCAAGGATGTAAGCGTTTACAATATTTCGCGGTTATTCGTTCATCTTATAGTGAAATTTATTTTATTGTACATGATGTAGTGTTGCAAACTAAAAATTTTATTGAGCGGTGTAATTAATTTGAAATGGTAAAATAATGATTAAATATATGTTAATTGAATTACAAATGTGTAATGAATGTAAATGTGTCATTGAAGAAAAATCGTATAATGTTGAAATACTTTGATAAATGTGAATAAAGGGTCTTGTTATCTACCACGAACGGTTGCGTTGGTTGCCACACTTTCATAACATTCGACAAATTTTAAAGTATAAATTATGAATATACCTCTCTATGTTTAAACACCATCCTTAACCTTGTAAGTAACCTGTACATGTGTATATTAACATTTCATATTATTGTGGTACTAATTGCATGTTGCATGTAAACAAGGCAGGTAATCGTAACCCTAAGGCACCATCAAATTCATCCTTAAGTCAATCAACCTGAAATCTTACCATACAGTTGTATCTCCATTACCCTTTCATATACAAACCTTTTAACCCAAATAGTGTTTCCATCTTAGTGATCGCGGTCTTGGTGCGAGAGTGAATAGCAATATCTATAATATCCCATTGATTATCCTTTGACATTTGTTACGAAATCCCCTCTACGATGTTACGAAAATTTCAGTTTCTTTCAATTGTACTAATATAACTACAAGTGTGTGTGCAATCTAATAATATACGACGATAACTTAAGAAATACAGTGCTAACTAAATAGCAAACGAAGTGATGGAACAAGTGATTTAGTTACATCGAATTCAGTGAAAGAAAATTTTGCTTTTTTAATTTATGAATGGGAAAAATGCATAAATAAGTAGTTCTATAAACTAAATATGTGTTATTTACAAATGCATAGATATTATTTCACGTGTGTACCCAAATAAAGTTGAATTACGTGCATGTGTTGGGAGCAATGTTCGAAAACGGCCATTGGCCGAAGAAAGTGATCAATTCTAAGTTTGGACAGATGCAATTATCCAAAGTACGAAGAAGTCTATCATTTCGGGGTTTGGTCGCTTAATAGTATCCAAAGCTAGGTTTGGATAATTACAGCTCATCCAAAGCTCAATTTAGTTATTTCCAGTTGTTCTTGCGAGATGTCATTGCAATTTTTTATTCGTGGCGCATGCGCATTCGGAGAATATAGGGAGGGTAAAGCAGAAGTCAGTCTTCAGTCAGGCGGTAGCTTTATGTGTTAACGTGTATGCTTTCTTTGCCACTCACAATTGTTTATTCGTTGAAGTGAAATTGAAGACCGTGCACAACAATGAGTATGGTTGCAGCAGAAGACTTCAAAGCAAAACTAGACGACTACGTTCGAGCTAGTACAGCAGATAATACGTTCTTGTTATCTCCAGAGAAGTACAATGAATTGCTGTTGGAGGTGAAGGCTTCGCAAGAGAAAAAGAAAAGAGGTGAGTCACTGACGTCACTGGACTATCGTCGCCTGAAGAGATATGATGTTTTAAGTATTGGTGGGGTTGAGAAACTTATCGAAAAACGTAAAGATGGTGATAGTGTTATTAGGTATTTCTGTCACACCGGAGAATTATACAGTGTCATTCATAAAGCTCACATTGACACTGGCCACAAACGTTTGAGATGCTTGGACAAAGAACTTAAGCTAAAGTACTGTAATGTAACACGAGAGATCATCAATATTTATCTCAAATTGTGTGGGCAGTGTCAGTTGAAAAAGAAGCAAAAGTGCAAAGGACTGACTGTTAAACCTATTCTCAGTAATCTGCTTAATTCTAGGGGTCAGGTTGATCTTATCGACATGCAGAGTGAACCGGACAAAGGATACAAGTTCATATTAAATTATCAGGATCATCTCACAAAGTTTCTGTTTTTGCGCCCATTAAAGACAAAAAGAGCATCAGAAGTTGCTTATCATCTGATGGATATATTTTGCATTATTGGTGCACCTTGTATTCTTCAAAGTGATAACGGACGTGAGTTCGCAGCTGAAGTTACAAGTGAGCTGGCCTCAGTGTTTGGGTCGAAAATAGTGCACGGCAAGCCGCGCCACTCTCAGTCTCAAGGAAGTGTTGAGAGAGCGAACCAAGATGTTCGAGACATTCTTATTACATGGATGGCAGAAAATAGCTGTTCGTCTTGGGCTGAGGGTCTTCGTTTTGTCCAGATGAAGAAAAACAGGTCCTTCCATAGGGGCATTAACCGGAGCCCCTACGAGGCTTTGTTTGGCGTTCCCATGAGAAATGGACTTTCGGATTCATCTCTTCCATGTGATTTATTACGAGACTTGACCAATGAGGAAGATCTACAAGAAATATTGGCTCGTGATCCACATTGTGACACCATGCAGGAAGGGGAAGGCTCAGGACAGGATGTACAGAATTCATTGACTCGTGATCCACACTGTGACACCATGCAGGAAGAGGAAGGTTCAGGACAGGATGTACAGAATTTATTGACTCGTGATCCACACTGTGACACCATGCAGGAAGAGGAAGGCTCAGGACAGGATGTACAGTATTCATTGACTCGTGATGTACAAGAAGACACTTCAGGACAGGACGCACAGCATTCATTCGTTCGTGATTCCCTTAATAATCTTCGGCAGGAAAGAGAGACTTTTCCAGAATTTCCAGCTTCTTTAGAGACCATCAACACTGCAATTGTGGAAGCAAATGAATCTCCATGTCCGTGCGCAAATCAAGAAAAAAGATGCAACATCTGCACAAGAAGTGAGAGTATACGAGAGGCACGTGAGGGATCCAAAATACATTTAAAGCGACAAGCAAATGAAATGTTAATGGCGTCAAGTAAAAAATTCCCTCGTGCAGACGTAGGACAAACTGTTCTAATCAAAATCCCAGAATTGGACAGAGGCAGAGCTGCTCCGAGGAACGTCATGGCTGTGGTTATGGGGAGAAACGATAACGATCTCTACCAGTTGGGGACTTCTTCGGGAATTATTAGAAAGCTGTACGCGCGCAATGAGTTCCAGTTCGCAGATGAACAGTTTCTTCAGATCAGTGATGTTCCGCAGAGAGACATTTCACTTAGAAGTGTAGCTGAAGCAGAAACACACTCCAGGCAGGGGTTTATTAAGTGCGGCTGCAGGAACTTCTGTTTGAACAAAAAATGTAATTGTGTAAAGAAGGGTGTAAAGTGTAACTCAAAGTGTCATTCCTCAAGTGCGTGTAGGAACAAGTAACTGGACAGTTGACCTATTACAATGTACTTGAAGAGCCTGTATATGTGGCGAATCTGCATTTCAGTTATTCCATTTTATAACTGTAAGTTCATTATATTTTTTCGCACTTACAGCTTAAAATTTTCAGCACACGTTTTTCAAATTCTTCACTGTTTCATTGTGTTAATAACTGAACTTAAAACATTTAACGCACTTTGCTGTTAATGCTTAATTAATTATTGTACTTATTTTTATATGGTGCATATTTTCTAAAAGTCTTCTAAAAAAGAAAGTAAGCTGAATTAGAAGGAATTAATACGAAGAACTATTTTTATTCATATACGAATTTCATACTTCTTATTTGACAGAATTTTGTGATATACATTTTCATTTCTTAAACATTGAAAAATAAAAATCTTGTAAAATGTGTAAAATGTGAAAAAATTAATAAATGTTTTTCTTATTTTCCTTTCTAAATTGAGCTTGGATGAACTGTAATTATCCAAACCTAGCTTTGGATACTATTAAGCGACCAAACCCCGAAATGATAGACTTCTTCGTACTTTGGATAATTGCATCTGTCCAAACTTAGAATTGATCACTTTCTTCGGCCAATGGCCGTTTTCGAACATTGCTCCCAACACATGTACGTCAAAAGGGTGCATTATGGACAAGAAAACAAAATGTTATCTGAAACGACGAGAAAAGACTCCCTTAACATTTTTTTTAACTAATACGAGATACAATTTGATATAGCTAATATTTTATCTATATTTTACGTATTTTTCATCCCTTTTTAACATTAGATCTATATTGATATAATTTAACATTTCGTGTATAAGTGTATAACTATATGTACACTTATTCACATGCAATTAATATTTTCTTTGTGTTTACTTTTGATAATTGTAATAAATGTTACCAAACTGTAGCTAGTTAATAGTTTCCTTCTAAGCAAATATTACCTACTTACCTGTATCAATACAATACACTGTACGCTTGTGTGTGTGTGTGTGTGTGTGTGTGTGTGAATTGGTGATAATTTTAGCTTTAAGTGGTAATCTCTAATCTCGAATTTTGACCTAAAATACTAGCATTTATTATGAAGATGCATTACTATAACATGTGTATATTTAGTTCATAACCGAGGTCTTGAAGGATAAGTAATCCAAATCGGCTCTGAAGGGCAAGCCAAAACAACAGAATAAGCTCGGATAACGAAAGTCTTTTCAACAATTTCAAGAACTCCGATTTGTCGAAAACATGTGTATTACTTTGATTTTTTTTCTTTCCTTGGATAACTCAGATGTGTGTTCGATCTCCACTATGGAAAATCAGTTACTGGATGAAAGTTGTTTAATGCTCAGAAATAACAAACAAACGATTAAATTAATACTTCTCATCATCTGGGCTGGGTCAGGGTAACCCCAACTTGTACACTTATCTGGATCCAGGTCGGAGTAGTATGAGGGAACATGTGTCTTATCAGGAACAGTTCTGAATTGATTCTCGAATAATAAAACTCGGATATGAATCACCTTTAAATATTTATTTAAGCTTTCTCACTAGATTTCCAAAATTATCCAATATTTCTTCATTTCTATTTTCTTCTTTCTCTTCCTCTTTTATCTTCTTTCGTAGTTACCAGGCTATCCAACATCCCTTCTCTGAGACGTTTCTTTATGGTTCTTTCCCGACCTCCAACATATTATCTTTCTATAGAAATGTTTCTAACCCTCTTTCTTCCCTATATGCTTCTTCTCCTTCTCCCTCTTTTATCTTCCCCTTGATTTCATATATATCTTTCTCAGTCTTTCTTACTTTTAATAAAACTGAAAAGAAGTCGTGACTGGGAGTTGTCGCCATAGGCATGGTCTATAAATTAAATTAGATTTCTCTTCTGAAGTCCGATATTAAATAACTAATAATGAAACATATGTAGAACAGCACAATTTAATATATATATATATATATATATATATATATATATATATATATATATATATATATATATATATATATTAGTCTATTTACTAAATTAATAAATCAAAGTTCAGTTGGCGACAAGCTTTCACTTTCTTTTCTTTTTCCCAATCCGGAACGACTTCTATGTTTCAATTGAACTATTGTTCCCAGACATATCCGTGTGCTCTTATATGGCATTGTATAAGTGCTGCTTTTGTTCTTCTCTGATCCGTTCGATACACTCTCACCATGTGACTTCAGCAATACCATGTACGTACAACATGACCCACATGATGAAGGAACATTTTAGACTGGTCACTGACAGGCACAGTATCTTTCCTGGAGTGTCCATGGTTTTCGTCGCAGTTCTTCCGTTATGGCGCATATTATCATTCTTTCAAGTCTTATAATATTTCTTTAATAATCCTTCTCCTTTAGCTTAAGAGGCAACAATTGGAATGTTAATTTGTTTAAAACAAATTTGGACGGATAAGTTATTAACTCTTCTCGGGATATCTACTTTCTGAAACGACTTTTCCCACTTTTATTTTACATAACCAATATTGTTGCTTTATATGTCATTGCTTCTCATACGTTGTCAACACTCTGTTATTCGTTACATGGGAGGCGGTAGATGGTAACTGAGCAGTAGCGTTCACTTATATGGCATGGGTCATACTTTCCACTCAAGATCGAGTGATGTTTTAATTAAGAACATTGTATCAATATTTTCTTTTTTTTTTTTTTTTTTTTTTTTTTTGCGGAGGATACGACCATTTTCTCGCAAATCTTCATCACACCAATTCTTCCAAAATAATTAAGTAATATAAATGTCCCTTTCCCTCGGCACACAAACCATTATTAATTGTCATGAACCCGCAGATGTTAGTATTTCATTTAATTTCAGTTTATCCACTACATTAAGTCCCTGGTTATGCTACCATGCACATGGTTATGCTACCATGCACAACACACAAAAAAATCCTTCTCTTCTTGATTCTATTCAAAATATAGATGGTTTATCAACGACGTTTTTTTACTTGCCGAGACGTCGTTCCATTTGTATGCTCACTGATACGCAATATGAATTAGAGACTTTGTGATGGATTGTTTTTCGCATTTTAAAACGAATTAATGGATTTTATAGTTATAGAAGTAAAACATATGTTATTTTAAGTACCGGTATGTGAGAGTATTAGAAAGTAAATCTTTTTCTGTTCTTTACTACTACTGCTAATAATATTTCTTTCTCTTGAAACACTTGGTCGTTGCGCAACGTTGAAACACTAACATTAGCTGCTACTTTCTGGAGCTGAAAAAAATAGAAAATCATGTTTTCAGTACTCTTCAGCCAAACGGAAATACTTTAGTTTATTTCATAATATTTAACGTTGAAAATATAATCATGAAACAGTTGCCAGCAATTGACCATTATAATGTAGAACGATTCCAAACTAGGTAAGTGGTTTATTGATACTAAAAGACCTGTTCATAAACTTAATTTAGCACTACAATTATTAAGTCCACAGACTACTTTGTAGCTGAAATAATGCACTTAATAATAATTAACATGAACAAAGTAATTAACATGAATTTAAATTTTAATATTTCTCTATTACTAATGCAGGCTCATTTGCAATAACACACCAAGAAACATCACCAACCTGAACTATTACTGTTTTTGACTTCATTGCATGCACTTGACGAGAGACTGTCCTTAAAGAAGGAATTTTAGTCTTCTCTGTTTAATGTGCCTAAGTCTTATATTTAAATTAACTATTCTCTGAAATATTAAGCGGCCTATTGCAAAGGCTTTTCCAAATTCGTTTCCCTATGATGTGGTGCAAATATAAGTACTTTCCTGGGTTTTAATGAAGCTTAATTGTAGTCGCTGCAAATTTACCTACGTTGGTCAGTGTTGTAAATGGGTGGCGAGAAACAACCTTCAAATCGATGGTGGCCTACATAAATTATAACAAAGCACCAACAGTGAAGAACATTAACAGAGATTCGTGAATAAATAAGATTATCTCTAGGGGCCATGAAACGGATGCTGTAACAGGAACTGTTGAAAGTAGTCATACTTACACAGACTATTGCTACAATCATATTTTGACGTGACTTGTATTACCAGAACATCAACGGTCGAGTTGTAATCTAAAAACTTCTAATCACATGGCTCATCTCTATGCTGTGGGCTACAATTTCCTGGTATTTTTTGCTCTTCTTATTCTCATTACTCACAGGACGCATTTCTACCAGTGGTATTGTTGAAAGTTTAGATGACAACGTGCTCTAGCTGTTTTATTATTATTATTATTATTATTATTATTATTATTATTATTATTATTATTATTATTATTATTATTATTATTATTATTATTATTATTATTATTATTTTGACAATCACTGACGAATCCTAGCACTGCAATTCATTATTAATAATTTCCAGCCTCCAGTCTGGAAATCATTCATAAATTATGTTACCATCCATTAAGAATCAGAATTCTTATGTAGACTAAAGTAGTCCCAAGCTGCATTAATTAGGTAGGCAGCATTTTCTTTATATGTTAGAAACCTCTATACATACATTCATTGAATCTGTTAGGAGAAGCATAAGAAATGAGCCTTTTAAAACTCATGAATCAATGATGGAAGAGACTGTTCTTTATGAAAGAAGGAGAACTCTAATGTTTTTCATAACTTTGACTTTAAGGGTAACATAAAGCTTTGGAGATGCATTTTCTCGTTGGTGTGAAATTGTCCTCTAAAACTCTTTCACTACTTGACGTTGGTTTTTTTCTTCTTGGTTTCCTCTCTTTGTGAGTGCGTTTTTCTTATATTCTGTTGTTTTTACTTCTCTTGTTGCCTGGCAACGGTGGTGTGGACAGTGGCTTCAAGGGATGCGATTTTCTTTTCTTGATGACCTCCATCTAAGAAGTGATGTTACCATTGGAAGAGATTTGGAACCGGTCCAGTATCAAAAAACTGCCACCTCAGCGAAGAATAAACGGGACCAATGGAACACACACATATGTATACGAACACATACGAAACTTGTGAACTCCAGTTTTTAAAAAAATGTTTTTTTCTTTCATTGTGGCTAGTGTCTAAAGTTTCAGGTGGAGTAAGAATGAATGAAGATTCCAGGAAGAAAAAGAATAGTTTTGCTCTTTAAGATTTATTTCTAGGGATAAATTGTTTCCCAGGAAGGACGTAACTTAATCATAAAATGTTCTTTGAAACGGAATTAAAAAAATTGTGTAACGTTATAATATTTGAGTAGTAATGGCGATACTCTGCCGAACTCTTAATAATCCAATTTGGGTCCTCATGCACCATAGTGAATGAATTAGGGATGCTTTGGCCCGGGATTACGTCACCTATTGAAATTTTTGCTTATGCTTATTCAGGGGCCGCACGCTGGTACGAATGAATCAGAGGTACCTTGGTCCTGCTATGACGTCATTGAATTGGGAGTATTGGATCAGAGGTCATGATGATTCTTTAAAATTACTAAAAATATGGTCTTGATGATTCATTACGTTATGAAATAGTACAGGTTTATGAATGCTTTCGTTCCCTTTTATGGCATAAAATTTGGAGATTGTTATGCATGGACTAACACGGATGCAAATGAAATCTTTTAGTTTTACGTCCCACGCTTATGCCATTTAGGCTAAAGGCCCATACAGCAGAGGTGAACGCTCTACCACTGAGCCACCGCACCTCTACTGGTATGAATGAATTAGAGGTAGTTGGTTCGAGCTAATATGTTCGTTTGACGTCACTGAACTGGGATTTTTAGCTTGAAACTTATGATGGCTTGTTTCGTTTCCTTTTATGAGTATAAAATTTCCAAAACAAGGTTTGATCTCTTTCTTGATGACCTATTACATTATGAATTAGTAGACCTCAGTAATAGTATAAATTAGTATTAATATGAAACTCGAAAACTTTGGAGTTCCTCTGTGGCTAACCGGTTAGCGTATGCGTCTTTAACGTGAGAGACCAGGGTTCGATTCCCGGAAGAAACTCATGCGGTTCGGATTGTTATCCCTTTGATGAGATGGACTAACACTGGTGCAAATGAAAAATCTTTACTTTTACGTCCCACGATTAGGCTAAAGGAGACGGTGACGATGAGAAAGGAATGAAAGTGTGGGAGGAAACTGGAGCATGGCAGGGATCACTCAGAACACATAAGATCACATTGATTTACATCAGGAGTTGGGGAAGAGGGGGGCGTATAGGACCTTGTACTCTTTGATGAGTATAAAAAATATTAAAATTTGGACTTTTTTAACTTATCCTATTATCTTTCACGAGACATTTTTGTTGTATAATAGAGTACAATGGTTTACTTTTTTGGGAGTTATCGTTTCCTTTGGAGCCTTATTACGTTATATGGAGGGATATTTAAAATTATTCCCTTAAATTTGATAAGTACTTCGTGAACCAATTTGTTCCGCTTTAGGGATGAACCTTGCAATCGTCCCGAGTTCAATTCTTGGAAATGTTGAATTTAACGTCCCCCCGCGAAAACGATGGTGATGAGAAATGGGGAAAAACATGAACTTACTTGACTGAGGATTGAAGCAGGGACCTCATACAGTAGAGACAAGCGCTGAGCCATCGTACACGTGTGTTGATTACTATGCAATGGTCCCGAGTTTGATTCTTGGTGCTAGTTTCAGGAAATGTTAACGCCCCCTTGAAACGATGATGAGAAATGAGAAAACATTATAAACTTACTTGCTTGCGGATTGAAGCAGAGACCTCACACATCAGAAAAAAAAACGCTGAGCCATCATGCCAACTTCAGTGCGAGCAGTTTTGCGTATGAAAAGAACATGATCAGATTATGTTACATTACACATTTCTGCTCGTTGTTAAGCATAGAAGTTTGTTATTGTGAAATTGCAGCATGTGCTTTTACTACATCAGCATTTTTCTCAGCTGACGGACTTTTAAAGCTCAACTTTACATTTATGTCAAAGACAGTTTCATAACATATCGATGAGTGTTACATTTTTCAATCAAGTTTAAGGAAAATGAATCACATTTAGATGTGTTAATTTGAATGTCGTAATAAACTATGATGATGTCATGAGCAGAATCGCGATACTAGATGTCGTAACGATTGATGAGTAAGGAGAAAAGACGTTACGTTTCGGCTCATGATACATGATGAATTCTGTGTTTTCATTGGTTCTTCGTGATGTCATTTATTAGTTTCCTTGTTTTTGATTGGCTGATAGTGATGTCACTTTATAGTTGAACCCGTTTTAGACCTAAATAAAATTCTTAATTTCATTTTTCAAGTCCTACTTCCACGAAGATCTTGAATGAACGAAGGTGTACCGCTAGTGACAGCGTGACTTTACTCCGTTCCTTGAGTTTAAGGTAAGTATCAACTGCGTTTCTTAATATCAATGGAGTGCTTTTGAAATGAGCATAACATTGTTATCACTGTTTTTATTTTAGCATGAATTATTTAGCAAATGGAAAAATAACCCTCACTTACTTGACCGGGAATCCCACACATTAGAAGGAAGCACGAGAAATTTGTTGATTTTGGTTTAGCGTCCCTTCAGTAGTGAAGCTAGGAATACGGCTTAATGTTGAATTTGAGCGCATACTGGGTGTTGAACCCGGGGAAACATCCCACACATTAAAAGTAAGCACGAGAAATTTGTTGATTTTGGTTTAGCGTCCCTTCAGCGTTAATGCTAGGAATACAGCTTAATGTTGAATCTGAGCGCATACTGGGTGTTGAACCCGGGGCCACATCCCACACATTAGAAGTAAGCACGAGAAATTTGTTGATTTTGGTTTAGCGTCCCTTCAGTAGTGGGGGCTAGGAATACAGCTTAATGTTGAATCTGAGCGCATACTGGGTGTTGAACCCGGGCCAGAGGTGCGTAACGCTAACCACTTAGCTCAGTTTCTGAAAGTTACCATTAACGTAAACAAAGAAACTACGCACGAATTTGTTCCCTACAACGTGAGACGTGGACCTACAGTTTAATGTGGAATCTGACCTCCCGCCGAGAATCGAATTCGAGTATTCCTTGTCTAACCGCTTGAAAAAAGCAAGCGCATGAGATTTTTGTTTTCGTTTCATGTTCGTCATACGTTTTAAAGTTCAATGTCAGAGGAAAAAATGCTTACTACAATGATTCTCTCAGCACAGTTAGAAAAACAATTTCATTCATTCTTTTTATCACTACAGAAACTTAGGTCATTTACATGTTGATGTTGGTCCGGGTTTGATTTCCAGTATGACAACAATAAAACGTTTCAGTAGTAGAACTGTTTGAGATATGATAATTCTTTTTAGGATTGATCGTGTAGTCATTTTGATACCATTAAACGTGTTATCGATCTCTGAATTCAATTTTAATTCGTGCTTTTTTTTTCTTCTCGTTTTAGATATTTGTTTTCTTTGCCTATTCCTTTTCTGCTTACCTTACCTTTTTTCCTATTTGAATATGGCTACTTCTGGCTTTACTGTCTTGCGAGAAATCAATAGACATTATCGGCGTTTTAATCTTGAAGGACGAATGCTGGAAATTCAAATCAATGCTCCGACCAGTGGCACCGATATTGTTGAGTGGGTTCAGGCCTCCTTTCAACAGATGCTGGATTACTTATTGGAAAATGTCGACGAATTATCGATGGTTGGATTATCTATTTTATCTCATGATGAGAAGAACAAACCGTTTTATCTATCTTTACGGCGTGCAAGTAATCTGACACTGGAGACTTTATGGGCTTCCTTTGATCGCATTCTTCAAAGTAACGATAGTTTTCTCATGAACGAACCTTTCATTGTACATTTTCATCATGTGGCTGTGCCCCGTGGATTTGGGAGAATGCGTCGAGGTCTTTTATCAAACGACGAATTATTAAAACGCAAGACTGGCATTTTACGTGTAAAAAACACGGACAAGAAATGTTTAGCGTATGCAATTGTGATTGCTATTGGTTTAAAGAAATATAAGGATACGAACAAGAAACTCTACAGACAATATCAGGACCAGAGCAAGTGTGTTGTTATTCCAGACGTACATGAACTTTTGTCCAGATCATCAGTGAATTTAGATCATGGGGGATCTGTGGAAGAATTGCGACAATTGCAACGCTACTTAACCGATTATAAACTTACCGTATACACCAGCTTTTCCGGAGAAGATATTCTGTATGAAGGGCCTGGTGGCGAAGACAAGATTCCAATCAATTTAATGTGCATCAATTCTCATTATGACATTATCACGTCATTAACGTCTGTTTTTTCTACTGGATATTATTGTGTAGCATGCCACAAAAAATATGATCATCTTAATAGACACGTTAAGAACTGTTCGGCCATGTGTGAGAAATGTTTGCAAAAACCGCCATGCAGTAAGACTAATACGGAGAAACAGTGCCTAGAATGCAATCGTGAATTTTATGGTGAAACATGCTATACAAATCATCTAACTGTACCATATCATAAAGGCCAACCAATATGCAAGATGGTAAAACAGTGTTCCAAATGTCTACGCATTTATTCGTTTGTCCATACAGGGGAAAGAAAACATGATTGTACAGATTATTTTTGTAATGTGTGCCATAAACACGTTACGTCTACTCACCAATGCTACATGAAGCCTGATACTACTCAATTAAAACCTGGAGTTCCATCAGTGTTACATGCCAAGAAGGCTATGATTGTCTTCTATGATATCGAAGCCACACAGGATACTTTCTTCGATGAAGATACGTTCATTCATAAGCCCAATTTACTGGTGGCCCAACAAGTATGTTACAACTGTGTTCAAGATGAAGATATACATCATCCGTGTGAAGTTTGTGGACAGCGGGAACATATTTTTCAAGATGATCCGATCAATGCCTTTCTTGCGTATTTACGTCAACCACGACCCAACATCAAACTTATTGTATCTTTGGCACATAACTGTAAGGGATATGATGGTCATTTTATTCTTAAATCTTTAGTGGAAGAACATGAATTGAAACCTACTTTGATCTTGAACGGAGCAAAAATTTTAAGCATGAAAGTGAATCACTTATCGTTTATTGACTCCTTAAATTTCATGCCAATGGCTTTAAGTAAATTATCCAAGGCATTTCATTTACCAGCGACCAAAGGATATTTTCCACACTTTTTTAATACTGCTGCAAATCAAGCGTATGTGGGAAAATTACCGGACATCCATTATTATGGTGCAGATGAAATGAAAGTGGATGAACGAGAAAAATTCATGACATGGTACAACGAACATCAGAACGATACGTTTATTTTCCAAGAAGAATTGGTGAACTATTGTGTTCAGGACGTCAACGTACTTCGAATGGCTTGTATATCTTTCATGACCACTTTTGAACAAGAAACTCACGTCAATCCTTTCCTGGAGACTATCACTTTGGCGAGTGCGTGCAATTTAGTATTTCGACGAAATTTCTTAAAGCCCAATACTATTAGCATTCTTCCTGCACGAGGATACCGTCACAGAAACAATCAGTCACGGATTGCTTTGCAGTGGCTTGCCTACATGGAAGAAAAAGAGGGCCATCCAATTTTGCATGCGGCCAAAGGTAAAGAAGTTTATGTTGCTGGTTTTCATCTGGACGGCTACTACAAAGATCCCGACACTAAAGAGGAACACGTGTATGAATTTGAAGGCTGCAGAATTCACGGCTGTCCTCTATGTGTCCCTACAGGCCGTGATCAGCCCATTTATGAGAACTCCGAAGAAACGATGAACTATCGCTACGAGAGAACACAGCGTAAAATGAAGTTATTACGATCCATGGGATATAAAGTACATGAAATGTGGGAATGTGAATTTCGTCAAGTGTTAAAATCCAATCCAGCATTGGCCTCTTCTTTAAGCACACATCCTTATACTAATAAGACACCATTAAAACCAAGAGACAGTTTCTATGGTGGCCGTGTTAATGCCATTAAATTGTATCACGTCGCAAATGAAAATGAAGGCGAAGAAATAAAATTCTTGGATATCGTTTCCCTGTATCCTTATGTGAATAAATGTGGACGGTATCCAATAGGGCATCCACGAATATATCTACAGGGAGATCCAAAAATGCCCGACATTCAAGATGTCAACGGATTAGTCAAGTTGAAGATTTTGCCTAGCAGAAATGTGTTTCATCCAGTGCTGCCATTTCGCTCAAATAAGAAATTGTTGTTTCCACTTTGTGCTGCCTGTGTCACAGCATTAAATCAAGATTCTGAATGTACACATTCGGACAGTAAACGAAGTCTAACAGGAACGTGGGTGTCCTATGAAATTCAAAAAGCCATTGAACTTGGGTATCAAGTCATTGAAATTTACGAAATTTGGGATTACGACATCACCGTATATGATCCAGAAACCAAGACTGGCGGATTATTCAGCGAATACATTAACACATTTTTGAAATCTAAGCTGGAAGCTTCTGGTTGGCCTGCCAATTGCGTCACCGAAGAAGAAAAGCAGCAGTATATTCAAGTGGTACAACAACGTGAAGGCATAACTTTGGATGCAGCAAATATAATGACAAATTCAGCACGTCGTAGTCTTGCAAAACTCTGTTTGAATGCCTTCTGGGGACGACTCGCTATAAGAGACAATTTCAGCCAAACGACCATCATTAACGACCCCAAAGAACTGTATCAGAAATTAACTGCTCCAGACATAAAAGTCAACCAAATTTTACCTGTTAACGATTCGTTGTTATACCTTTATTGGCAGTATGAAGATGATGTTCCAGTACAAAGTAACAATGCTAATGTTGTCCTTGGAGCATTTACAACGTGTCAAGCTCGTCTGGAACTCTACAAATATTTAGAACTGCTGCAAGAAAGAGTACTATATTTCGATACAGATTCCGTGATATTCACGCAGCGACCATCACAGCCCACAATAGAACCAGAAGTATTTCGTGGTTCAATGTCAAATGAACTGGAATCAATTGGACCAAAAGCATACATTAAAAAATTCGTGTCTGGTGGCCCAAAACAGTACGCCTTGGAAATCTACGACCCCGACACGAAATCAACCAGTTATGTATGCAAAATTCGTGGATTCACACTCAATTATACTGCAAGTCAAAAGTTAAATTTTAATAGTCTGGAGCAAATGATCATAAATCAATCGAGTGAAAAAATCTCCATTAGCACGCCGCACAAAATTTACAGAACCCACGATCATCATCTTGTCACAAAACCTGAAGAAAAGAAGTACAGTCTCAACTATAAAAAACGCCGATTAATACCAGACACATACGAGACATTGCCCTATGGGTATAAAAAAGCCAGAACAGAATAACAGCCATATTTTCCCCTAATCCCACCAACATCACCTCCCAAAGGCGAGGCAAAGAATCAACGCAACACGGGACATGCTTCAACGAGGCCACAGCGGAAACAAAACTCAGATGACATCACCTTGCAGAAACCCGTGGAGAAAAAAAAAAAGGAATTCAGGTACGTCACATTTGCGTTTCTTTTCTCACCTCACTCTCTCTTGATCAGTTAGTTCGATGTTAATAATCTGTTTTTCTTCTTTCACAGGAAACAAAATAAATATTACCATGTATATTCATATGTTTTATTTTCTCTTTACAGAATTTGTACCCGTCACGGACACGTCTTCCTTTGAAGAAAAAGAAATTCTGTATTCTATTTCACATGCTAAAATAAATGTACAAAAACATGATTCTGTGTTTTTATTTCACATCCTAAAATCAAATTCTTTTTCCTGTACTGCGATTTCAATTTCTTTTTTCTGAATCAGTTTACCGGTAAAATAAATCAATGTTTTACGAAAAAAAAATCAAACTAAATTTTTGTTTCAGAAAATTTTTTGTGTACGAAAAAAAAATGTTTTCAGAAAAATTTTTTGTGTACGAAAACAAAATTCTGTTTCAGAAATTTCTTTGTGTGTACAAAACAAAAACTGTTTCAGAAAATTTTTTATGTACAAACAAAATTCTGTTTCAGAAAAAATTTTTATGTACAAACAAAATTCTGTTTCAGAAAAAAATTTTGTGTGCAAAACAAAAATCAGTGTTCGTCACGAAACTGCTCCGACTAAATGAATCGATTCATTCTGATAGTGTTGGCAACACTGGAAAAATTTCGGTAAGTATCGCTCAGACACTGAGTTACAGCGAACACAACTCGATTCGAACCAGCAACCTTAAATGTCTGATTCATCTCTAAATACAGCCAACTAAACAATAAGATTATGTGTTTACGTCAATGCTTAGCACTGAGTCAACAAGGTTTTCTTCAAGGTCAAAAATCGCACACGAAGTAAAAAGATGACAACACAGATCTTCTATCTTTCTATATGAAACATAAACCTAGTGTAAACTGCTCGCACTGAAATGTGTAATCTGTTTAAATCTGCTCGTCTTCTTTTCATACGCGAAACTGTTTGCACTGAATGGAGTACGGCGGCTCAGCGCTTCAATCCACAACGAAGTAAGTTCATGTTTCCTCCTATCATTTTTTCATCATCGTTTCAAGGGGACGTTAAACTCAACATTTCTTAAACTAACACAAAAAATCGAACTCGGGACCATGACATAGTAATCAACAAACTGAACTTCTCAATGGGCCATGGTGACTCAGCTCTTATATCTGATGTGTGAGGTCTCTGCTTCAATCCGCAAGCAAGTAAGTTTATGATGTTTTCTCATTTCATCATTTCTCATCATCGGCGGAGACATTAAATTCAACATTTCCAAGAATTGAACTCGGGACGATTGCAAGGTATCCATGTTCACACCTGAAGCGGAACAAAATGGATCACAAAGTACTTATCAAATTTAAGGGAATAATTTTAAATATCCCTCCATATAACGTAATAAGGCTCCAAAGGAAACGATAACTCCCAAAAAAGTAAACCACTGTACTCTATTATACAACAAAAATGTCTCGTGAAAGATAATAGGATAAGTTAAAAAAGTCCAAATTTTAATATTTTTTATACTCATCAAAGAGTACAAGGTCCTATACGCCCCCCCCCCTTCCCCAACTCCTGATGTAAATCAATGTGATCTTATGTGTCCTGAGTGATCCCTGCCATGCTCCAGTTTCCTCCCACACTTTCATTCCTTTCTCATCGTCACCGTCTCCTTTAGCCTAATCGTGGGACGTAAAAGTAAAGATTTTTCATTTGCACCAGTGTTAGTCCATCTCATCAAAGGGATAACAATCCGAACCGCATGAGCTCCTGCCGGGAATCGAACCCTGGTCTCTCACGTTAAAGACGCATACGCTAACCGGTTAGCCACGGAGGAACTCCAAAGTTTTCGAGTTTCATATTAATACTAATTTATACTATTACTGAGGTCTACTAATTCATAATGTAATAGGTCATCAAGAAAGAGATCAAACCTTGTTTTGGAAATTTTATACTCATAAAAGGAAACGAAACAAGCCATCATAAGTTCCAAGCTAAAAATCCCAGTTCAGTGACGTCAAACGAACATATTAGCTCGAACCAACTACCTCTAATTCATTCATACCAGTAGAGGTGCGGTGGCTCAGTGGTAGAGCGTTCACCTCTGCTGTATGTGGTCCCTGATTTAAACACCTCGAAAATAGTTTTGTGGTGGGCAACATTATGCTCCAGCATCCCTAATTCATTCACTATGGTGCATTGGGACCCAAATTGGATTATTAAGAGTTCGGCAGAGTATCGCCATTACTACTATTTGATAGTATCAATCACAATAGTGATATATTGTTACAGACATCGTTAAATTATGATTCATTTCTCATAGCTTAATACTAAACTGAGAATAATCATAATATATTATTTAGGTCACAGGAATAATCCAGTACGCTTTCAATAATAATTCTAATACATATTAAGATTATAATTTTATACTTTAAGCAGACTAGAAGGTAACAGCTCAAACTTTCAGCCACTGGTGTCATTCTTAAATTTTTGGTAGTTATACGCTTTATTGTTTTGAAAGTGAAGTATACATCCCAGGGGCGGATCTAGGGGGTAATCGGAGCCATCGCCTCCCAAGAAGACGAAATTTTGCTTAATTATATATAAATAAAATCCATCCCAGAGTTTGGAGCTCTTAAAAGTAGCTCTATGTGGCAGTATTAGAACCCTTCGCTCCCAGCCAGAAGTCTGTCCTGGATCCGCTCCTAGTATATCCACCTCGTATATGTCTCTTCTTTCGTAAAGCAAGTGTGTCCTAGACTACATGTAAGAGTATATAAATTTAAATGGGTATACCCCCTATACTTCTATATATGCCAAATTACATTCTGGTTTTCAGCCATTAATAGTAATAATTGTATAACTATTGAAATGATTGTGAAGCATAACGGATAAAAGTAATAATAGCACTACTTTTCAAGCATAAAGTTTCGTAGTAATACTTTCAAGTCAATCCACAAATAATCTTAGGGGACACTCACGTAACCATTATTATGAAGAAGTAATTTATACAATTATTTTAATTGTTAGTGTAATTCAAATATCAAAATTTAATTTTAAAAGCTATTTACACGTAATACGAAACATTGCTTTTGTGTTGCAAGATTTAGAAATTCTGCAGTGAGTCTTAAAAGATTTAAAATACTTTTGTATACGTTTTTGCATAACCATATTTTTGAACATTAAATTTATAACAAAAAAAAAACTTCAAACACTAACAGAAAGGAAAAGGAAGAAAAGAAGAAGTGCGAACATACAAGCCTAAGAATTCTAAGAAGTGAAATTTGGAGCATGTTGACCAAAAGTAGAGCGTTCACTCATAGTTTGAGAGATTCATTGTTCGATTTCCAACTAAGTGAGTTTGCGGTGAATCACATAATTGTTCGTGGATTTCATCAGAGTTCTCTCGTTCCCTCCCACATTCCTATTTCACCAATTAACATCATAATCATTCACTTTCGTTAATCGATCTCGTCCTTAACAGAAAGGAAATACATGTGGAATATAAAACGAGAAATTTCATTTTCATTTCATTTATACAAGTGAAAATTTTGCTCTTAAAAGCAGCTAGAAAATGAAAAAAGAAAAGTATTATATTCTCTGTGATCCTGATGTGGTAGCTCCTTAACGTTATCTATTGACAAGGAATCATTTACTCACTTGGACTTGCTTTTAAGAGAAGTTGTTATCGCTCGATGGCCAACAACACTCAGTTTTAGCAAATCATTATGAAGTCCATCACAAATACATTTTCATATGCTAAAAATTAAAATAGAAACGCCGTCTAATTGAAAAAAAATTCTGATAGTTCATTTAAATTAATATTAGCATATTATTTTAGTACTTTTCTCTGATCTTGTTAGCATTGCTCGCGAACAAGGTAACTGAACACCTGTAAGGTAGTTCGATCACGTTCAAGGGAGTTGTTAAATATCAGACGACAGACACGCTAATTCACAAAACAGGTCTGCAAAGCAAACTAAAAGGGGTGTTTAATAGTATGTTTTGATCTGAACTTTTCGTTTTATTTTACTCCTAAATTCGGCTTTTTCCATTATGATTCGATGTTATTTTTTTGGCTCTTATAAAGATACTTTTAGACTTTCATCAACCAAACATCAACACAAATATCGGCCTACGCGTAAGAACTTCATCACCGACATAAATTCTGAAGAAAATATTGATAATACTTCTTACAAAATTATTAATATTTTTCATCTACACAGAATATAATTTAATATTTTGTGTAGTTCCGTTATATATATATACTTCCTTCAGAAGAACACATTTTTATAGGTTCCATTTCGTACTGAACATGCAGTTTCTTTCGTGTCTTCATTTCTCGAAGGACAAAATTGTTAATGCTTCCACATTTTGTTCTAAGAGATTTTTCCTTCTTACAATGACTACACTATTGTACTCTGAGAAAAATCGTTCAAAGTCTACGTTCGATGTAAATATTAACAATAATATCATTTGAACGCACGGCGATAGAAAGAAGTGGTCTGGGACCATCTAGCCAGTTGCCTGGTGTGAATGAAGAGAAGCCAGAAAGAACGTACTCAGGGTGATCGTCCTGGGAAAGCTTTTACACATTTTCAATCGAGTTTCTTCACCAGAAATCGAACTTTTGGCAGCATATTAAGCTTCCCAATATATTTGTCTAATGAAATAATCATTAAAATTTTATTTTTTTGGCTGAAAATGCATTATATCAAACTTGTAACTGGAAAATGTAATTAAATATGCACAAACTGTTCAACAAAAAATAGTAATCTTAAAGTTTTGAAGGATTGATACATACTTTAGCCTAGCATTTAAAATTAAACATATATATATATATATATATATATATATATATATATATATATATATATATATATGCAACACCAAATTAATTTTTCATAAATGAATTGATATATAAGTTTAAATGTTATGTAGAAAGCACATTTGTATCACAAAAGCTTTATAATTTAATATAATGAACTTACACTGTTTTTAGCCTCTCCCTGTTTGTTAGTAGTTAGCGCGTGCTCGTTTCGCTCAAGTGGTCCCGCGTTTGATTTCCATTCTGAGAGCACTAAAGCTAAAATTTCATAATCATTCACATTCATTAATCATCCTTCTCCTTTAGCTTAAGCAGCATGAAAATAGGACGTTTAACTAAAATAATCCACTTTCATTTTACAATTATTATTATTATTATTATCTCTCTATTGGTGCACTGAACCGTGCAGGTACCTTTGGTGAACAGGATAAAAGATTTCCTTTCCGGTCTGAGAGTCCACTTTAAACCATAGATCCACGTTTCAAGTAACCATGGTGCTAAAAGGAGTCGCTCAACTTCAATAAAAAAAAGCAAATAAATTAATGATAATAATAACATTAATAACCTAAGACAAGCCTTCTTCTGTCTTCCCGTGGGTAGCTAAAAATATTTGAACACAACCTTGCTAACATGTACGATGAGTTTACAGGACTTCCTTTTGATTATATGGTTATCGTACGCGTCTTTCTCGCAATAGGTTTATATTCGAACCCTTGAGGAATTCTTGAGTTTCGAGAAACATATTAAGCTATTTCGTCTCATAAAACCTTGATACTGTAAGAGACGATAAACTCCAAAATAACTAATAACCAACTTGTATAATTTATATAAATTCATTCCACTTCCAGAGTTTGTATTCTTTTCAGGATGTGTTCCAAGATGGAATACGGATTAGAACTAATCCGTTTTTTCATTGGAAGTAGTCTGGGATTGTAGAAATAGTGGAAATGCCATAAATTACTTTTCACTTGACATGTAGGGGACGCGATGGCTCAGTGGTAGAGCGGTCATCTCTGGTGCATAGAGTCCTTGGTTCGATCCAGCTCGCGCAAGTTAGCTTTGTGGTGGACAAACACCGTGTGCGTAGGTTTTCTCGGAGTTCTGTCGTTGTGCCGTTTCTTTCAACTTTCTTCATTGTGCCATTTCATTTATTTTTCATCATGACTGTCTCCTTTAGCTTACCTGACATAAACATGGGACGTAAAACTTAAAGATTTCATTTCATTTCCCCCACGTAGAGCAGGTCTTCATTAGCTCTCTAACCTTGTGAAGGTAAAGGTACTTTCTCACTCTTCCTTAACTATGACACGTAGTGGGGGTGATGAAGTCAGCACCACTCACCCCGTACCCAGTTGGTCCTATATGACAATTTCACAAAAAACAAGGCGAGGCTTAAAGCAGCATTAGAGCAAGGGTATAATTCCGTCCCCCACCGAGGATCGATCTTAGGCCACCTTGCCGAATACGCTACTGCGGTTCTTCACTTAGCATAAGGATACCTGGAAAGAAAAATGTAATATGTATATATTCAAAATTGCATTTAATAACTAACAACTTTGACAGCAACTTTGCTGAGTATATAGACTTAAAAATAACTTTCAGAAATTGTTTCACCACCCTAAGTAATCAAATGTTATATAATATTACTTTATTATTTTCTTTTTAAAATTAAATTATTATCCCTTCCAAGCATATAAATAATCATTCAAATATTATTTCAAAATCAAAACCCAGTTAGTAATGCATATATTTTACATTTTTTCTGGATGTGATGAAATATCTTATTCCGCATCTTCCAACCGCAAGCGCGTTGTGCATCACAGGAAGTCCATGGACTACTCTCTGAGAAAACAATTCTTTACATTAAAAATTAATTTGAAATTAATATATATATATATATATATATATATATATATATATATATATATATATATATATATATACAATCCTTCAGTTTTACGTTCTATGGTTGTAACGCACCACTGCTTTGCGTTACAGGCTGTTCTTATAATTTACTAGTTTCCTTGAAGCTTAGTTTAATTTTCTATTTGATTGTGTTGAAATTTGATTCGCTCTTTCTATTATACTAAAGCAGTCTGGCATTATTTAAAGGTCTTTGGCAATTCGCAATAGCACGATTTCATATATATATATTTGCAACTACTTGGAAGCAGGGAGCGCCGCAAACTGAGATTACGAACTATGCCGAACACCGTGTGACGTCATGAGGTAAGCACAGCCAATGCCAAGAAAATACTCGCGTCTGCTTACCCGGTGACGTCACACATCCAACGATTGGGCTGGCGCAACCTGTAGTGTATATATGAACCTTGTTGGAAGTAACAATTTGATGTGGGAAAATGGAGTTCGTTTTATGTGATTAACTTAAGATCTTCTAATCATCACTGTTTGAAATCCTTGAATCTGAAAGTAAATAAAATTACTACAGATTACATAAATGTCGAATGGAGTGTTTTAAAATATTATATAGGCAACTGAAATAAATATTATTGGTGAGTGTATAAATAAGTTAAATATTTTAATACATAAAAAAGGTATTTTATAAATTTAATTTATGAACAATTATACGTTGATATAATAATGCGTCCCTGAATTTCGATGGAAGAGTAGAAGCTTACGTGACATCACATGGACAAATTCATCTGGAACCCTGAAAAGGGAAGAATAATAATCGAGTGGGTGTGCAAAAGATGTTAAGTCACAAAATGTTACTTTTGAGAAAACTCAATTTGAAAGTTTGAAAATTCGACAAAAATCACAAACTTCAATATATTACTTTTTGTACATTTTATTTCAATTAATATTCCTTCGTGCACATTATACTCAGTTTCTAGTGCTTAACACCTTATAATAAAAAAAGTTCTAGATTTGTTTTTAGGACTATGTTTCAGAACTTGTGGACTTATCTGACTTTGCACTTCATACAACTTACAGCACTTGTGGACTTATCCGCTTTTGCACTGAATGTATATACTTATGTTATACTGTGCATAATGCTATAACATTATTTTAATGGAAAAATATTACCAAATTGTAATTAATAATTAAAGGAAGTAAATAAAAAGAAATAATATATTATGTTGACGGTTATGGTTAATGTCACAAAGTCATCTTGGTAAGTTTAGCAAATATAGATTTAATCTTAGCAAAACACACAGAGATTAATTTTGGTAAAAATATATTACATTTCTGTTAGAGTTTCGACAGATTAGCTCTGTTTGCTATAGACAAACATTACATACTCAAGTAAGCATGTAATGTTTGACTGTAGACGACAGAGCTAATCTGTCGAAACTGTAACAGAAATGTAATATATTTTTACCAAAATTAATCTCTGTGTGTTGTGCTCATATTAATTCTATAATATGGTTAATGTCAGTTTACTAATCGTCTTCATTTGGACTGATTTCTGTTTTATCAAGAAATACATTTCGAACAGAGGATGCAGTTTTAATGACCTGTAAAACTCATGAAATACAGGGGATACAAACGGAAGCTGGTCTAAAAGATCCTTCTTCTTTTCACTCAAGGTATATAAAATAACAGGTAGCCCCAGTTCGCAATTAGCGTTCTGATTGGCTCCCTGTGAGTTACGTCATGTGGAGGTATTTGTGAAGATTGTTTTCGCTTGCCCGCTTGTTACACTTCGCGCTTTATTCGTAAAACTGGATTCAAAACATAATTATGATATTCCTTGTCTTTCCAAATACAAATAATGAGTCATTTCTACTTACAGATGAGACAACATAATGTAATAAATATATAAATATCGTCAATAATGGTTAATTATCTATACAAATAAAAATGAATATAATGTTTACTCGCTAATTCATTCTAGAGCTTTGGATCGATTTTTATAATTTTTAGTACCGTACATGAGTTGACCTGGCCCTTATTACTTTGATTAAAGAGCGAATTCTAAGGGGTAGAAGGGGTTCAAAATGTGTACCTAAAATACAGTATCTCGCGAACCTACCAAGTTAGAAAGATGAAACTCGGTATATAAACACCTCATTAAGCTTAAAGAAAAACATGTCCCATTGTTTTTAAAAATTTCCGTTTTAAGGAAAGAGGGGGCATTTTCTATTCATTGTAACAATCTTTGATTGCCAACTCTCCTCGACCAACTTTAACTATTTTTGGTGCGTTAATGCAGCCAGGACTAACTAACTTAGCCGAAATTGGTGTCCAGTCCATGATTTTCAGGGTCACTGAAATGAATAGTGACCAACCCGATGCCGTTTAAAACCAAATTCATCCTCTTTGGGCGTGGGGAAGAGATGGCATTATGGATTTTTGTCATTGCACTTTCATTGAAACGTAAATTTTAAGGATGGAAGGAGTTCAAATACTTTCCATAAACCAATCCTCTCAATAAAAGCATTTCAGGTAGTAAAATACATAAAGCAAACATTATTCAAAATTTCAGAGATTCCGGGTATGTAATAACAAATTAGGTTAGGTTGTCTTAGGATAGGTTAGGTTATGTTAGAAATCTAATCTACCCTAACCTAATATACCGAATCTAACCTAACCTAATTTGATTAGGTTATGTTAAGTTATATCAGGTTAGAAATCTAACCTAACCCGTTGTATTTAGTGTGTATTAACCAAATTATTAGAAATCGTGACAGCAAAATATTTCCTTTACATTACTAATATTTGTTTATTACTCAATATAACACATTTTACAGTACGTATTACAGGTTATAAGTTGCACAGATATCTATAGAGTGGTGAGCTCCTCCGTGGCTAAGCGGTTAGCGTACGCGCCTTTGGCGTGGGAGGCCCGGGTTCGATTCCCTGCGGGAGCTCATGTGGTTCGGATTCCACGTTAATCAGTAGGTCCACGTCTCATATAGCCTCGCTGCTGAAAGGGACGCTAAACTAAAATCAACTCAACTCAACTCTATAGAGTGGTATACATACATAAAAGAACCACCTTTACAGGGGAAAATTTGCAGTTATTTGTCCTACACTTTGCCCTTCGATTTATCGGAATTTAGTTTTTGTGTCTTAGCCCCCTCTCTCGGCCAGCCCTTCAATTATAAGAATATGGTAAGAGTGCACTTTGATCAGAACAAATGATTTTGTCACACGATGTGGCATTCGAGAAGGAATAAAATGAATGTGATTTGTACGTAACAGATACGGTTCGATTGAACAAGATTTGATTAGGTTAGATTAAGTAAAGTTAGGTAAGGTTCGGTTCGTAATAGGTTCCTATGAATGTTCTGCTCAAATGCGCTTTGAGCTCTTTGCTAGAATAATGTTTCAGATACTTAACAAAACTTACGAATATCATTTAAACTAAAGAATATATGAGAGTATACATTTATATTCTCGTTGATACCCCCTTCCACTTCACTTTACGTACATAAACTCCTTAAGCTTCAGGCCCTCAGAAATAAATGTCATAAAAGTAAAATTATTGTTGTTACACACCTGTTTTTCAACTTGACTAGTGTCTAGTTTATTTTTCCCCATGCCAGTTTGGTATCAATAATGAAGAAACAGCGTCAGATCTTAAACATTACTTTTGCAGGAAACTTAGAAGCTCGTTTTTTCAAACTTTTTGATAATCCTCTGGTGAAAAGTGAGCAGAACATATTCGTGCGTTATCCACATTAAAAGTGTTCTTTCGCTTACAGCGGGAAATCAATCTTCTTCGAAGTTCATCATTTTCAGGGAATTGATGGAACATTATTTCGTTTGTATTGCTTCCTATGTTATTAGAATGAGCTACTGAACAAGTAAGATACCTTTTCCCCATCTTGAAACAGTAGTGTTATTGTTTATGCAGAATTTCACTTATTTTGAAAAATACCGCGATACCTCCACGTGACGTCACCGACCGCAAAGTATCCTGGGAAATATGAGAGCAGAAAAGCTATCCCGAGAGTCCCCTGCTTTTCACTGCTGATTGCTATCGGTCCATTGTACAGACGTTTTGGCATGACAACACTTGGCTTTCCCCTTCTTGAAACATCCATAGTTTTGAAATTTTCACAACTATTGTGTGTTGTCTTGTAAAATAATACATTTGCCTTTTGTTTCTCATACCGTAACCACTTAATATGTCTCCACATAAAACGTTCACCAGCACTGTCACCCTTGCTAAATTGAATAGATTCTGTTAACACAGAAAAAAGTCGTAGAAATCTTCAAACATTTCACGTACTACAAATTGGTTTTTCTTCCCTGCTTGACGAATTAATTGAGCCCAGTCGTGGGGATGCTCGACGTTACCATTAAACGTTTTCTTCTTTTTCTCTATAGCACTATGATTTGTATCACATTCCATATGTGTATGACCTGGTATTAGAAATTTGTGGTCAATAGTTTCAAGGTTCGTAGACTTCTGTAAAACTGTGAAGCACATGGCTGCAAAGTGGGAATTGCGATTCTATCCAGCACATGAATCGGAGTACATAACTACATGTTTCACTTCTGGATTCACATTTCCTAATAGAAAATGATAAACACATGAGGCGATATCATTTGCTCGTCTTCCACCGATTCCCTCATGCCACACAAAACAAAAAAACAGTTTGATTGTCACAATCGTGAACTGTAAGATTAAATGTCCATAACTGTCTTTTGTAAAATGATACTGAGTTCTGTAAAAAGGGAGTAGGAAGACATTGTTGTAAGTCAATTGTGATGGTCTTGCGTGTAATATCATTCCTAGACAGTTCTTCGTCGGAAGCTTTAGAGTTATATTCTACTTCAACCTCTTCATGATGTTTATCCAACTGTGTTTTTATGGAAGGATCTCCGGACACTTTAAGTTGAAGAAATAACTTATCACAGACTTGACATGTATCTACGTGCGGTTTCTTTATTTTCAAGTTCATTTTGTGGAATTCACGCTCATACAGACGTCTACTTACGGGAATCCCATTGCATATTCTCTTATACTCCTCATATAGTCCCGAAAGTGGCACGTATGGCGGTAAATACTTTTTACTGGAGTCTCCTCGGTAATTATGACTTTCAAATGAGGGAACTGATTGAATGTGTTTGCGAACCTCTTCGAGTTCATTTTCGGACTTGGTGTTGGAAGGTTTGTGGGTTCCTCGGCTATTAATGTCTATAACAGAAGAGAGAGAAGCAAGCTTCTTTTGAATTACAGACTCTATGAAGCTTTTGCGTTCACCAAAAATACACAAGAAGCAACTTTTACACACTTCATGTCTTTTACCTGACACTTCGATGTGATACAAAACTGTCACTTGGCGATAGTGCTGCTTTTCAAAGTCTTTCTGTCTAATTCTGGCTCTCTCCTTATTAGCAATATTCAGCAAACTAAAGATATACATAAGTCTTCGATTATAATCACCAAGAGCCTAGTAATTGTCAAATATATTTCTAAACACTTCTTCTGAACACAACATTTTACATTTTTTTCTACACTCTCCGGGAAGCTGAAATGTACGAGCTAGAACGCATTTCCCTTTCGAAGTAACATATGATTGACCTGTATTTCTGAGACGTTTTCTCGTTTCACGAATTTTTCGTGTATCACCTTTCAAATCTCGTGATTCCTTCCGTCCTCTATTTTCACGGGACCCATCTTCCACAGGTACTTCGCGTTCGATGTCAGATGTTCCTGGTTTCTCTGATAAATTGTGCAGATCTGTACACTGGCCGAGCACAGTAATAGATGTTTTCCCCTCTCTGTCACTACTATCTTCTTTCATTACTTTTCTCTTACTAGTCTGTTTCTTGCGTCTCGTCCTATGACTTTTAAGCTTCTCTTCTGCTTCGGATTCTGTTGATTCGGATGCAGAATCATTCCCATCAAAATCCGTGTCTATTTCTATTGTTGCGCATTTGTGTTGTTCATAAAAATATTCAAATAGAGATAGAAAACAGAAACAGAATAAAATGATTGTATTTGTTTCAAACAAATACTACTTAACCTCTGAATAATATGAAAAACCAATATAATTCGAATAGTAACTAAGCAAATAATTTACAAGCTCGTTTCTCCTTAACATATTTCACATAACTTTATTGTTTGCATTTGTTTCATTCGCACGATGGAAATGTTTTCAACAATTAAGTGCAGTACAAAACATGTTAAGTCACATTTTAGAGGACTTACCTTTCTTTCCACACTCATATATGAATGAACAAAGTTGGGAAAAACATGTTAAGTCCACTTACTACGGACTTAACTTGTTTTGCACGGAATGGAATCAGTATGTCAAACATGACTGAAAACGCACGGGTTTGTAACATCATTGAAAAACCTGATAGGACTTAGCCGAGCATACACAATTGTAGAGAAAAATTTTGTTATTCAGGTAGCGTGAAAAGCTCATTTTTGACCATTTTGGACTTAGCATGTTTTGCACACCCACCCGATTATTTATAAATGGAAGCAAGTGACAGCTATTATGACTATATTTAAATCTGGCTGTAAGCGACGAGCCCAACTTCCCATTTAGTGAAGGAGGAGAAAAGCCATACTTTTAGGGATTATTCATAGACTATCTAGGATGTCAAAAAGTAGGTAACAAAGCGACTTTGATTTAGTTAATGAGTCACTGAACAAGAAAACAAACCGCACCTTTATTTAGCTCTCCTGATTGCATTCGCCCCATCGTTTGTTTTGACGACTTGCACGTTTCAAATGTTTGATGGGACGTCAGTAAATGCAACTGAGTCTGCGCAGATTGATGTAGGTGGCAACTGAAGTAGTGAGAGAGAAGGAAAAACAAAAGAAGATAGCAGGTAAAGGATTACTAGTGAGGAGCTTTGCCCTCAATATTTTTATTCAATTTTCAATATTTACAATTTTTACTTTTGATAATTTAAATGTTTAATACAATTTTGATATACTGTGTTACATTTTCCATGAGTACGTGTGCCACTTCTCCCTGTTATTTGCAATTGCCGTGTGGAAACATGTTTACGAAAAACAGGCAATTACGGCGATCTTGGCACGGGTCATTTTTGCTCGCATATACAATCCAACTATTTGAAGTGTGTGAAAATGAATACTTCGTGGTCCTTATTCTCTTTTTCGTTGCATTCCTGAAATTTGCCCTTGTACTTAATGTGTGTTTTTCTAATGCCCTTGTACTTAATCTATGACTATGACTATGTACTTAGTCTATGGGAATTGAACCCATATCGCATGTACCTTGCATGTGGATACTTCTTATTGTTGTACTGCCTACAAAAATTATTGTACTTGATGTACAAATGGTAATAGAACAGATGACAAACCGAAATTACGCTGTATTTACACTCCATGTTGGAGTGTGAACAGAACATGATCTGGTTTTGCTGTGTGTTCTATTACAACTTGAACATTATATAGAATCATTTCTGTAGGTAGTACAACAGTAAGAAGTATCCACGTACACGGAAGATGAGAAGTTGTTGTAAACTATTACCAACTGCTTCTAAAACTACACAAACATACAGCAAACCTAACCTATTAGTATTTACCTGCCTCTGAACCTAAGCTTAACCTACTGATATTTACATGCTTTTTCAATCAACTTAACCTATGTATACTTCCCTGTTCTCTGGAACTAAACTTAACCTATTCATACTTATCTTGAATCTCAATAATTTTAAACATAATTATATTTACAAAATTACAAATCACGGTTAAGTTTTTTGAAAATCACGGTTTAATCAGAACAGTCCTGCTTCAAGCGATTAAATCTATAATTCGTATATAAATGATGAAACAAATCAATTATAACTTCGGTGTTAACTCTGTGATATAAACGATGTTCACTATTTCAATCTATATTGTATATCATCCTCTGCGAATATGCTCATTCAATACAAGTATTGGAATCGCTTTCGTAATCCTCTTCACTTGCTTTTCAATATTCAATTTACATTCTGTATTTATCAACCTATTAAAACAATATATTTTGAAGCTATATTTTGTGTACAAGGTCATTTCAAAATTAAACTACTTTTGACCTATCAAGTTAAGTTTGAAGTCACATTAATATTTTACTGATATTGACTCATGTCATAAAAATACGGTTTATAACCGGCTTCATGCAATCTGATGATAAGAGCATTCACGGACATAAACTTGCCTTCTGCCGAATTTGGAAATGTACATATAAATATAGATCAAAGATTTTTGTGTTTAGTACGAAAAACGTGACCTGTGGGCCACAGGACAAATTCTTCGATAATGTCTTTTCGCGCGTCTGAGGTCTTTAGACTATCAAGATATCCGGTGTGAGTCAACTGCCGCGATTTTCATCAGATCTACAAGCGAAAACATGAAAAGTGGAGGAACGCAATATTCAGCTACATCGTGAAGGCTATAAGGAGACAATGATGATGAGAATGAATGAATTTGTGGAATGAAGAAGCGGGAAGGAAATGGAAGAACGCCGAGAAAGCCCACGCACCACAAAATCCAGTTTGCGTGAGTTCGGAATATTCTAGAATTAGAGATGAACGCTCTATCATTGAGCCACCACGGCCCCAAAAACTATGTAATGCACTACGATGTTCCTCTTAATCCTTCAGATATCAGGAAAGAGTTTAAAAATAGTTCTGATTTATAATAATAATGATAATAATGCTAGCAGTTATGTTTGTTAACATCTTTTTTTTTGTCATTATGAAGCAACCTTGGCTCTCCCTTGTAATTCCAACTTAATTATGATCATAGGTAAAATAAGTTGAATAATGTTGCTTGATGATAAATTTTTTAGGCAAGTCGTTATTGACTTTAATAGCAAAGATTTATTGCATTACTGTCTTCTACGAAAAGAAAAGTTTCGAAGAGAAGCTGAATGAAGTTGGAATGGGTGACTTGCATTTTGCTGCTTCTTTCTCATATAATTATTAATTTCATTGTAACTGTTTTACTTTGAGTTATGCATCCAACCCAAATTAACTGTTGTCTACGTGCTTAACCCTTCACTACGCAAGGTATTTTGCCCCATAATGTACCCAAGGTAAGCGTCTGAGGCTCGTGGTAACTTCTATAATTATTCCAGTATATATAATCGCTTCTTAAATAATAATATTATTCTTTCTTCATAACCTTTGTGCAAGTATTTATTTTTATACATTTTCGTACATTTTATAAGATAAATATATTTTCACTCTATACGATACAACACACCTTTTAATGTATTACTCTATTTGAGAAACCTTTACATATGTGAGAGAATACTAGAATAATATTAGTCTTGATCACCGTAGGAAGGTTACACGTTTCAAATTTGAAGTAACGTACACTTAATAGTAACACTACGCAAGTTTTCTTTTAGGGACCATAGGAAACACGCACGAGTTGTCTTGTAATACCAAAGATTGGATAGATATTGCTGGAGATATAGGTGGTCCATATAAGCAACTCCTTAATACCTTTGTACTCGAATAATTGCTTTTTTACTTGTGCAGCCTCAATAAGCAGCCCAACGAAAGCTTTTATTTCAGAACAGTCACATGGCTTTCAAAGATCTGGCGGACTTTTCGAAGCACAAACTTTCTCAGCCATAGAATTTGTATATTTCACTATTACACTATGTGATCAAAAGTATCCGGATACCCACAAAAACACACGTTTTTCATATTAGGTGCATTGAGCTGCTACCTACTGCTAGGTACTCATTATCAGCGAACTCAGTGGTCATTAGACATCGTGAGAAAGCAGAATGGGGCGCTCAGCAAAACTCACGGACTTCGAACATGGTCAGGCGATTGGGTTTCACTTGTGTCAGAAGCCTGTACGCGCGTTTTCCACACTCCTAAGCACCTCTAGGTCCAATGTGTCTGATGTGATAATCAATTTAAACGTAATGGGACACATACAGTACAAAAGATATAGGCCGACATCGTCTGAGACCGCCGACAGTTAAAGAGAGTCGTAAAGTGTAATAGGCAAACATCTATGCAAGCCATCACTCAGGAATTCCAAACTGCATCTTGACCCATTCCAAGTACTATGACAGTTAGGGGTGAGATGAGAAAACTTGGATTTTATGGTCGAGAGGCTGATCATAAGCCACGCATCAAGCAAGTAAATGCCAAACGACGCCATGCTTGGTGTAAGGAGCTTAAACATGGCACGATTGAACAGTGGAAAATGTTATGTGGAGTGACGAATCATTGTACACAATGTGGCGAACCGATAGCAGGGTGTGGGTATGGTGAACATAATCTGTCAGCGTGTATAGTGCCAAGAGTAAACTTCGGAGGTGGTGGTGTTATGGTATGGTCGTGTTTTGCTTGGAGGGGCCTTTCATCCCTTGTTGTTTTGCGTGGCACCTCTCACAGCGCAGGCCTACATTGATGTTTTAAGCACCTTCTTGCTTCCCACTGCTGACGAGCAATCCGGAGATGGCGATTGCATCTTTCAACACGATCGAGCACCTGTTCATACTGCACGGCCTGTGGCGGAGTGGTTACAAGACCGCAACATCCCTGTAATAAACTGAGCTGCACAAAGTCCTGACTTGCATCCTATAGAATACATTTGGGATGTTTTGGAACGCTGACGTCATGCCAAGTCTCACCGACCTTCATCGATACATCTTTTCAGTTCAGCACTACGTGAAGAATGGGCTGCCATTCCCCAAGAAACCTTCCAGCACCTGATTGAAAGTATGCCTGCGAGAGTGGAAGTTGTCATCAAGGCTAAGGGTGGTCCAACACCATATTGAATTCCAGCAGTACCGATGGAGGGCGCCACGAACTTGTAAGTCATTTTCAGCCATTTCTCCGGATACTTTGATCACATGGTGTATGTTTATGACATCGTCCAAAGTGTACAGTTCAAATGAATCTGTCAGAGTTTCAACAACTTTCAAAGGTTCAATTTCACTTTATTCATTTGTGATTTTATAATATTATATTTAGAGACTTTTCCTTGCAATAGAGGTTCTTTACTCCATACACTACCGTCTTTTCCCAAGAAAGCCTTACCCACTTTAGATAGTTCAGGACTATCACCGTCATTGTCACTTTCGTCACTATTGAGGCTCTTCACTTCATACATTAACGCGATCCATTTCACTATGTGTTGCAATATAGTCACTATCACCGTCAGAATTCACATGTCGTAGCAAGGTAAGACATAAATCTTCACCAGTTTCTGCCAACCATCTTATTCAGTAATACCATGTCACTATAATATACGACAGAGATTTATGCACAGAATACTTCAGCGAGCTTCTCGTCAGTACATCAGTATGTTCCGCATCCACAGTATATCGGTGAACTGGAACAATTCATTTGCGGGAATATGTTATTACTAGGCGAACAACAGGCAAATCGTGTACAACTAATAATAACTAGATACGAATAGTGAAGTAGATACAGTCTACATACAAGACTCAATATTAAAATATAATATATAAAATAAAACTTTTATAAGCAAGCTTCGTATACACTGGATAGATGTGACATCCGTTTACAATATTGTAAATTAATGTATGTAGTATAGTCTCAGAAGTTATTTCATCTTCAAGACATAAACTGATATTAAACACATTGCAAATGTACTCCATAAAGGAATGAAATAACACATAGTATTAGAATCATTCCTTGTGCCTCTGAGGTACACCTTGCGTCAATTGAGGACCTAAATCTTCTAATCAAATTTTACGTTACAAGCCGCGCGACAAACTTGAAAGGCTTATATGATATGTAACCTTTCAAATTTTCAGCCAGTGCCTCGATGAATACAAGATGTCTCATTTCAGTTGACATAAATATTTTCAGTATGTAAGAGAATATATAGTAAAGGGGGTGAATCCGGAAAGGAGACGAATCCGGACATTCTAAGGGTTTCTGAACATTTTCTTAAGAAGTAAAAAGCGAAGCATAACACGTATTTGCCAGTTGAAGCACCGTACCTCTCTTCATGTTCAGTGTAGATTTGAACCTCATGGAAGACAGAGTGACGCAGGAGTGCAGTGTTGAAAACAAGTCTGAAGGTAAGTAACGCTATAAAATTTGCTTCTTCTAATTTCTGAACAGCCTTCCTTAAGGTATTATAAGAACATAATTGAGTTTTTCGAAGCCCAGTTTCGTGTGTGTATAGAGCCACTTATGCTAATCATTTTTGTCAAGGTCAGAGCCCAGTTACTCCTCGACACCACTTCCGGTAATAAATAAAGTGAACGGTGCTCAGGCGGGGCGAATCCGAACAATAAATGTGAGGTGAATCCGGACATCTATTTTCCATTGGGGCTATTTCGGACATTTTAGTATGAAATCTATGAGATCAAAATAAAAATAGTTTAGACTATATATTTTTGTAGAAGGTGCGTACACATACACATAGGAATATATGCACTGTAAGATATTTCTAGAAATAATACACAAAACGAGAAAATGCTTCGAAATAAAAGTTTAATATTTTGGAGAGAAAAATTATCTGTTACAAAATTAGCCCATCCCGACTTTCCTGGGGTGGGGCATGGAGAAACTTTGAAAATTTAAATAGGGATTCCATTTTTTATATATCAGATTCGGATTCTACGGGGAAAAATACGTAAATTTTATTCGATAAGTAAATGGCACTCAAATCAATAAAACCTAATTGCACTAGGATTTCTTCAATTGCAAATCCCTGCGTTGTCATTTCAGAATAAAAGTGCAGTAAACAATTCTAACCTGTCTTATACTTCTTCATGACTTGTGATAGATGGATCTATATTCAGCAAGGAATATTTTTTAAGTGAAAAAACACATGTTTTATTTAGTTATGCTTTACCGGTAATAAAATTGGTAAAGCAAAAACAAGTTGCTCAAACTGACTACGTCTAACATCCATGAATTTCTTGATAAGCATTTCGAAAACCTGTGCAAGACTTAAAAATGTGTCTGCAGTAGAGTTTAAACCGTACACCTACATGTGCACACTGGTAAATTTTGTAAGCACATAAAGTGCTACATTCTGAGAAGGGAAGATGACAGTACACGTTATATTCTACTTTATGTTAAACTTTACACAATATATTGAAGTAATTTCTGATTAAACTACTTATTTTAGATGGTTAGAGAATACGTAAGGAAACAACATAAGTCATGAACAGAAGATGACTTCGCAATGCTGTGTCTGCATCTAGGTAAGGCATGTCAAACTGGGAAGCAGCTGAAAGGTTTAATGTTCCCAAATCTACTTCGCTTGACTAGCGGAAGATATCAAACAAGAGCTTCCAATTAGAAAGGCTAGAGGTGAAAGTGTTATTGGTGCTGCAGTAGAAAAGAGTACTTGCAGAAAGAATTTATTACTTTACAAAAGAGAGGATTTGGCCTGACCCACGACGATATTCAAAAGTTGACCTTTGATTTTGTTTCCGTACAAGGTTCTGCATGGTTCTCATTCTTCGTCAAGAGGCCCAATTTGTCTCTGAGAAAACCGTTGGGCCTATCCAATGCAAGAGCACAAGAGGTTAATAAAGAAGCTATGATCTGTTTCTTTGAGTAGTAGAGAGAAACTGAGAGTAACATCGGTATGGAATCACCCAGAGCGGATGTATAATGTGGATGAATCGGGCTTGCAGCTCACAAACAGGTCTACTAAGCTGCTAGAAAATGCTGGAGAAAAGTCTGTTGTCCAACTAGTGCACGGAGAAAGGGAATATAGCACCAGGAAATCACCATTGGAACGATTTACCTGTGGAGATAAACTGAATTTGACAGAAGAAATTCCTAGTGCATTGACCAAACCAACTGATTGTGGCAATTGTTGCTTCTGTGGTAAACAATATTATGCATGTGACTTTCATAAATATGGTCCTTGGATAGAATGCACAAAATGCAAAGTATGGTATCATGTAAGATGTATGGATGGTCTTGCTAATCGTTCATTCACATGTGGAAAGTGCATTTAGCTTGAACCGTTCATACTTCAACAGCGTTTTTATTGCAAGAAATTATGTAGTATAATCTCTAATGTAGTGTAACCATACTGTGGCTAACTAGACTGTGTGATTCACGTTTAACTAAACAAAAGCCATTAGACTATTTGAAATCCGGTGTTTAAGGTCTTTACTCAGAAAAGTTCTAATGTTGACTTTTTAATTCAAAATCAGGGTTGATACACATCCTGTTGAGCTTTGGTATATGTTTAGACTTGCAAATGTACATATATAATATTTCTTATCCTTACAAGTCATTTGCATTTAGAAAACACACTTAAAGTAAGTATTTTTTTATCGCATTTAATGTGCCTGATGATTTAGTAACCATATTTTGATTTTAGGAATATTTTCTGTTTTGTCCGGATTCGCCTACTTAGTGTCCGGATTCACCCACCTCTTTCGCAATTTCCAGCAAAATGGTATCTCCTCTTTTCCTGAATGCCATTATAAAGAGCAACAGGCTAGCACTTTATCATCATGTGTTATATGTAGACTAATCTCCAAAGTATATTTGACCAGAGCATAGTGGCTCTCTCCCCTGAATTAAGATGGCTACAATACAAAATATCTGAACTGTCCGGATTCACCCCCCTTTACTCTATACTCCAATTATCCTCCCAGGCAGACCTTGCGAAATATAGGGTTAAGCAGTCCCCTATTCGAACTACTGCATGTGAGTCACAAATATCGACGTTGAAACACTGACCTGACAATCTTTCTTTATTTATGACGTCCTCTGGAACGATCAAATTTCTCAGCCAGTATTAACGGACGAGCAAGCTTCTGAAGATGCATGTGTTAGGTATTTGGTTCGAAAACCATGTCACACGAATATAACTGAGTCGTTTATAGAGTGTTCCAAATGATTGTAACCTTTTCTTTTAAAATGAAAATAACTTGTTGTCACACTACTGTCTCATACTACGAAAACAGCTAAATGAAATAAAAACGTGAACATATACGAACGAAGTTTGGATATTGACACTTGTCAATGATTTGATGTATCCTACCCTTGACTGAAACCCTGAGCTTGGATAACCACGAAAGAAATTATCAAACAAGTCCTAGTGTATTTACTACTAACTAGTAAGTAGTATAAGTGCAGTCAAATTACCGAAAAACAAAACAACAAATTTGTAAAAAGCTGAAAATTATTACAGACGTTGCGAGTAATGTTTCAAACAACATATTAAAAGACACGAAAACCCCACCTGACCTTCTCCAGCCATATTAGAGAATGGCTGCCGAAAGTGTCAAATGAGCAATACCCAGATAAATTAGCAATATCTTCATTAAGGTTGAACATAAAGAGAAAAAAATTATTGTCGTTTTATACAACATAGAAAACACATTATTTTTTATTCAGAAACAATTTTTCATAAAACGCACATTTTTGGAAATATTTAGCTCTAAATTATAAAATTCCGAAAACTACCTTCAAATTGTCTTAAAATTTTATTGAACTTAGGAAGTAATTATTAAGCAGATGAAATTTGATACAGATGTTCGTAAAGATTATTTAAATGACGTACTAAAATCCTACAACTTCTTCGCTCGCCATATTGGAAAATGTCCAAATGTCCGAAGTAATTGAAAGATGATATTTTTTAAAGTGAAATACAAAGTATGGACCGGGCTAAATATTTGAGAAACTGTAAATGCAGTCAATAATAAGTCAATTGTATTAAATGTTGGTGGGAGTGGGAAACATTATGACGTGGTTAATGTTGTTCTCCGCAATTTTGGAATCAACTTGTTTTTTTTAATCGCAACATATTCGTATGACGTATTGAACAACATCCTTGTTCAAAGAGAAACGAAACGGTAAACTTATTTTTCCAAAACCTGCAACGGTTTTGAAGTTGTGAATAGATTTAGGATATGCTGTAGGTGAAATGCTGTGAAATGTACTTTATGAAGATTGGAGTTGAAGGATGAAGTAAAAAAAAACAAGTTTTGTAACATTTCACATTACGTATTCCTTAATAACTAGGAAAAGAGAGAGCTAACACACATCAGACAATTACAATCACCTAGCATGTTTAGCATGTACACCGTTCTGTTATATGCACATCCTTAACCGTACGACCCAGTGCTTGTGTACTGGGCGAAACATTGTCGATGATATTTGTTCACAGGCCCTAATGAATCTTATTTTCAGGTGTCATTAATTTTACTGGTAGACAATAGCTTTAAGGTGCCCAAAAGATAAAAATCCAAAGGAGTTAGGTCGGAGGAACTTGCTGGCCATTCAACGGGTTCATGCCGACCTATCCAGCAGCCGAGAAGCTGCTCACTGACGCATCGACTTCATTACATCCAAGATGCGACGGTTCAGCATCTTGTTCGCAATATTGAGGAAATCGCCCTTCCACGTTCAACGAAAGTGGCATAACAGTATTTTCAAGCATATCTCCATATTGTGCGGTATCCATGGTCCCATCAATGAAAACAGGTCCAATAAGCTTCTCGCCTCATATTCCATCCCACACCATTACCTTACCTGCAGCCATTTTCCAATATGGCGAGCGGAGTCAGGTGGAATTTCAGGGGACTTTTAGTGTGGTGTTAAAATATCATTCACAACATCCGTACAAATTATCAGCTTTTACTAATTTGTTCCTTTCTTCATTAAAATTTTAGCATTATTTTTACTGCACTAGTAATTAAGTACACATTTTCCATTTTAAAGTTATTTTGTCAGCTTATGTCACTTCACTTCACCACAGATGGGCAACAACAGGTGATTTATATTTTATTGCGACTGAAAACGGTATTGATTCCTTTTTTCAGAGCAGTGACGACGCCAACTTAAAGTTCTTAGGGGGGCAAAGGAGGTGCAGATACATATTCAGGGGGGCGGCTATTTGCCATGCCAAATGTGACATATTTATTACGTTTGACTTATTTTACATTACATTGTGTAATTTCGTTGCTGTTTTTATATTAGACTTATATGATTACAAATTAAACTTATTTCAGGTAAAATTTGTAACTAACAAATAAGTAACGTCTGCATATAAAATATTTTTCAATGAAACTTTTGAAATCTAAACATAAATTGAATTACTTTCGCGTATGCTAAGAGTAACACATTCGTCCAGTACTATATGCTACGTATCTCTCTCTCTCTCTCTCTCTCTCTCTCTCTATATATATATATATATATATATATATATATATATATATATATATATATATATATATATATATATACGAGAATTTACGAGGAGTTGCTGAAAATGTCCTAGTCCAATCCAGAAGGAGTGTAGGTACTAGGTAGAAAAATGAAACCGTAGTTTAGGAAAACGTATCTCTGTATGTACAAATACAAATTTGCATATTAATAATGAAATTCTTATTGTTTCCCAGGCCTCTGAAGTGATTATGTGTGCCCAAGCAAAGAATTTCACGAACATCCAGGTCCTAACTGTTATAACATTTTTGTTCCACCAAGGAAAGTCACCGAAGTAAATTAATTAGGAAATCAGTGAAACACCACGGGACTCTCCTCCGTTATATATAGTGGTGAAGAAGTAAGTGGCTTAGTATAAACGTGGCGATTTCTCAACAAATTATGTTTTACATCCAGGATGATTAAAAGCAATGACTCTTCCCGAAATCATGGAAGCAATTGTGACATTATTCTTGAAAATTACAGCATTTCAGCCAGTGGTGGATATAGCCCGGGGCCGGAGGGCCTAGGCTGCCCCAGTTTTTGAGTAACAAAAATAATTTAAGCTATTGTTTATATAGTTTTTAAAGTGTATAGTAAACTCACGATATACATATTATAGTCTGAGGTCTGGCTGCACCCCGCTTTCTCAGTTTTTACCTTCTCAGCAAAACTTGTCAGAGATTCTGGGCACTTCTTTGGGACTCGGTAGCATAATTCAGAATGGCTTGGGTATGCTCAAGTTCAGAATGGGTTCCCAAAATATCTGTCAGGAGAACAAAAGAGTGACGGCATTAAGAGAAGTCTTCTTTTAATTTGACCGTAATTCTGATCAATTTCGCTCACGAATAGTAGCAATGTACCACTATGATCCTGAATTGAAACAACAGTCAATGGAGTAGTAGCGCTCATTTCTCCAACGCCCCAAGAAGTTCAAGACACAGAAGTAGGTTGAAAAACTGTTTGCAACATTCTTCTGGGATAAGTATGGAGTGGTACTCATAGACTACCTCCGCAACGGTTAGATATTTAATCCAGAATCTCTACATTACTCACAAAACTGAAAAAAAAATCAAAGTTCAACGCCGCGGAAAATGAAAAGAAAGGAATTCTGTTTTTCTCAGGAGAATACATCTGTCCATCAAGCCCCTGCGAACACAACTGACATTGCATAATCTAGGATTTCAATGTCTAGACCATCATTATTATTCCGCAGATTTAGCTCCGTCTAACTATTACGTGTACTTATTTCCCAAACTTAAATAACACTTGAAAGAATGCCATTTTAGATCTGATAGGGATAGAGTTACGAACAGTGGTGCGAGGAAATCTTCAGGTTTTTTAACTTTTCTGCAAAAACTGGAGCACTGCACAAGGTAGTATATTGACTCTCGGGGAAAGTGTAGAAGAAGTAAAACTTTACCTTGCCCCCCCTGTGGCGTCGTCACTGCTTCAGAGACGAAAAACGTAATATACTTTGTACTGTATGTAATGTTCACTTACTTGTCTATATCTGCAGTCAAAATCAGAATATTCACAAATGTAACCTTCCCAAAATACTCTGCTTTTCAGAAACGTATGACAACTCATATACAAACAGTCGGCCTCAATGTGAGGCACCAAAGTACTTTTGAATTACTCCGCGTCTTTATGGGTGGTAGTACCTAGCAATTTAGTTACCATAAACCTTAAACGAGGTTCTGTATAAGTGAATGTCATACACTGACATTTCATTCCTATCACTAATATGTCGAATATCGTTTTAAATATAGCGGTTGAGAATAGACAAATAGAAACAAATATCATGTCGAGCTTTCTTCCCTTAAGGACTAAATTTTCAAAAATTTGCTTTGATTATAACTTATCAGAAGTGATGACAATATGCCAAATATGTATATATACTCAATCGACAAAGTGATACTTTTATGCACAGACAAAGCTGTTGTTTGAAACACAAGTGAATGTTCGCTGTATATGATGGAAAAAGAGGTTTCTTAGTATACTCGTACACTACCCATCTAATTCTTATTAACCCTAAAACGCATATGTGGGGTCTGTCAGACCCCATAGAAATAATTAAAGTGCCTTGTTGTATAATAAATGTGCATCAAACTTTCATCTTTCGTGACATCGAATATCTTAATGTGTTTTTGTATCGCAAGTAATTTTAGCCTTGTGCAAACAGCAATTTCAGAGATTTCTGTTATTTTGTATCAGTACTCTAAGTTATTATATCTGGGGTCTTTTAGACCCCATAAAGAAATAATTCTTTGTTTGTAATACTATACATGAACGTTGGTCGATAAATGCATTTTATTGTCATATAAATCTAGAGTTAAGTTTTTATAGGTGTTTCAGTAATTTAATTGCTGAATTAACTTCACTTTAGGTCATAATATTCATCTGTCAAATGAAAACTCATCTATCTATTTGACTATGGAGAAAACTCATTGTACTGGTATTTGCTATTTTGATTTTCTCTGTGTAGCCTTATTGCTAGGGGTTTCCCAGATTATGAAAGTATTTATGAACATTCTTGATAATAATAAACCTATTTTATGCATAATTTTTATATCATAGAGGAAGTAATTTCCTTCGTGGTAAGTTAGTGTTGCATTATTACGCGTGAGTGTAATTTAGTGTCAGTTTCAAGATACACCGACTAGCCAGTGAAAATGAGTTCAAGAAAAAGGAACACCGAAGCTTCAGTGAGTCCGGAGTATAGTAAATTTAAAGAAGTTGTGTCTGAGTGGCTTGCAGAAGAATGATTTCAATTTCTGAGGAATGTCCTGAAGATAATCATGAGGAGAGTGATACAGAAGGATACTTGGAAAACGCACAGGATATGTGATCCGTAACAAATTGTTCAAGTGAAACCGATTATTTTAGTAGCAGCAAAACTTGTCTTTGGATTCAAAACACGGTGAATGAACTATTTTAGGCACAAGAGGAGGTACAGTATGTTTTTTACTCCCAAATATATTACTCAGACTTGTCAACACAATATGCCTCACACATACCCAGACCAGAAAGCGATCAAAAATGCCCTACTCCACAGGACGCACAGTTGTATTTTATTACACAACATATGTTTCATGAAATTTTATATTGCATAAATCTTGAAGAAAAAAAGGCATAGCTTCAGAAAAAAGAAAACATGGTAAAATGTTACTCCTACGAAGAAAAATGTAAATAGATAGGTGAATTCTATATTTCTTACAATAAATGTACCGAATATTTTTGTTGTTAAAATGAGTGTGGATATGACGAAATAATACTAGCACTACCAGCTCATAATACCGTTATGTTGTATTGATCGAAACATGTAATTATAATTACTTCCGATTGAGATACCCGGAATGGGATCAACCAGACCCCACCTATGTAAAGGTGTAAAGCTTTTTGAGTATGAGTTCTAGGGTTAATACAAAAATTGTTTTATTTTTCCTCGCTACAAGTTTTATTTTTATTCAGCATATATCAATTTTAAATAAAATATCATTAGTGAAATAAATATTACTTAAACATACTGTTTTTATTCCTAATTTGTACCTTCTGTTGATGTAAATGTATTTGTTTAACATGTTTGCAATTACGAGACTCATCCTCATACTTATAATGACAATATCACGCGTTGTTACACAAAAAATGAAATGTAATTTAGTACTCTCAAGAACTGTAAATAGCATGAGCTACTTTCATAACACGCCAATAAATAAGAAATTAAGAGGAGACGTTTGTAAAATTAGACAGAAAATTGTCGCTAAGCAAACATTCCTGTAAGATAAGACTTAAATACGGAGACGAAAACATTCTCTTCTTAGTAATGAAGTTATTTCCGCACTATGTGGTCGCGTCATCTTCATAAGGTTTTTAAGATAATAACAGTAGGAGACGGGGAAATTTTTCGTCTCTAATTTGAGACTTTCTGCGGAGCGAAAGGCCCACAAAAAGCATTGTGATCTTTTACTTCTTTTTTCTTCTGTATGTCTTTTACAAAGTGGCAGTGGACAGCCCTGCAACATTAATGTATGTAGTTTCGGCTGAACTCCAGCGCTTTATTTCAAAATAATGGTTCTTTTATTGCAGTCTGAGGTCTTTTCTCACAACTCCTTCGCAAAAGGGACTTTAATTCGATTCTTTTGCTTCAGCCAAGGTCGTTTGTATCAGTTAATTAGGAAGAGGGAACCTACCCACCATTATTGCTTTTACTTTTTTCAGACCTTCTTTCTTTATTGTAAGTAGAAGAATATATCTGGCTCATTCTATTGTCTCGGGATATTTTTTTTTCTTTTAACTTTTATCTTTTAGTTAATTTTCCCATTTTGTAGATGGTTTTAAATACTCTTGATAATATTTCGTGAGCAGTCTCAAGAGACAAAAATTGAATATTCTTTTATTTTGTGCCACAAAAAAGAAAAAGGTTGTTTTACTATGTTATCTTTATGTATCAAGACGATAGCATATAACGACTATATTCCTTTATATTAATTTCTTTAACTAATGAAACCATTATATTTGTAGATAATGTATTCTACAAAAAGTGATACAAAGGTGTTAAAAAGAAAGTACGAGAACTCTGTTCTGAATTTAATATATATTTTCAGAAATAAGACAGAGTACCCGTATATTATATTCTAGTTCTCCATACTGAAACATAGAAAAATTACCAGCTTAGGAACAAATAATGCGTAATTGACCAAAGTTATTATTTAAGATATTCGTTGTATTTCCCGTTTAATTAACAGAGCTTTCAACCAACAAAAGAATTGCATTTGCTATTAATGAGAGATTGTTCGCACAAAGCTACAATATGTTATTTTTTGTATTTTATATTTCCTAATAAAATTTGAGGTACTAATTTAAATTTTGATTATCAAATGTATACAAAATTAATTAAATGATGGCATTATTTCATTCTATGATGACCAAAACGGACTCAGTGATAGAATTTGATACTGGCATCATCATAAAAGATATGAATCTTGAATCCTAAACTTATTAGATATAATTAGCCTATAGAAAAACTATGTTAAGAAAAAATTTTCATGGGTTTCTCTTTACAGCTAAGTTCGCTCTATTACACTTACATATACTGTAAAAAATCCTTTTACAACGTACACAGTCTGATATGTAACATTTATAACTAATACTTATTACAATAACCACTAGGCCTGTTACTAGCAGCAGTCACAGATAAAATGATTTACATATCTTCCTTTTTTTAATACAGTAACAATAATACCGTAACATTTTTAACAAACCTGAACAATACCTTTTATCTTAAAATATTGCACCTACCTTATTATTACTTTCTATCAACTGTAACTTTTTTCTATTCATATATTTCTATGAGATAGGCGGCTTGGAGGCTCAGTATTAGAGCCCTTGTCTCTGGTGCTTGGCTCCCTGCTTCTGTGGATTTTCTCGAAGTACTCCCATTTCCTCCCACAATCTCACTCCAGCATTTTTTTTCATTACCGTTCCCCAGTCATCCCTTAGCTTAACGTTAAACTGAAAAATTTCATTTCATTATTTCCTTCTACGAGATGCATCGCATTGACACCTTTTATCGTTCAATATTTTTTTCAGTTCTTTTTCGTTTTCAAATTTCATGATATTCCAGTTGTCAATTAGGTAGGCTTACAGCAAATAAACCCATACATAATGTTCGTCTATTTGGACCTTTTCCCTTAAACTTGCATTATACAAATACGTACTACTCAAGGTACGAGATCAGAGTTTATGGAAGGAAAGTAGATGGTCAAGTATCTCTAAACATGACTGTTCATAGCTATTCTGTAACACTAGTGTCAACATTGTCTTGTAAGTACAACATTCAGATTATTTCTTAGAAATTTTGAAAATAATGTCGTATGTAATTATATGTTTATAAGAATATGGTAATATTTATTTTGCTGTTACTAAACTACGTCACTTTTGTGGTGAACAAGGGCAATAAATAAAAGAAAATTATTATACCACAACTACAAGAAATACCACTCTTTCTTAATATTTGCGTTGTAGTACTGTCCATTTTCACTAGTTTCAACAGTTTTTCCTCCTAGAGGAAAATAACCCATCTAAATATTTGATTAGTGTTCTTGATGAGCGCTTCCCTCGTCATTCTAATCTTTTATTTTATTTCACTATCTGGGATCGTAACTACTAGTATCTCTCCTCTTTTCTCCCTCCTTCTACCTTCGCACATAGGCTTACTTTCCAAACTTGATATGATATTTTCTTTGATTAACGTTTATTTTCCTATGACATCCAACATTATGCTAGTTTCTGTCCCATATTCCACGTAAAAGACCATTATCCACTACACAACGTTTACAGTATTTCTTACTTATTCCGGCAATCCTATATCTGCATGAATTTCTTAGCAGTTTCAGTTAACTAGCTATTTTCTAGGGTTGTGAAACCTTTCTCCTATATATACCTTATGCACAACCATTTTCAATTACATTACCCATGTCATATCATGCAGTATTTTAATCCTCATTTTGATTTATGTGTAAGTTTCAGATAAATCTCTGACCTGAAAATCCAATGTACACTTCCTTCAGTAAAGACTTTTAAATCGACGCTTAGTACACACACCTATGTGTTTTGGCTTTCTTCTTAAAACTCTTCACTTTGACTTTTTAAAATCAAGACATTCTTTGTACCTTTCCACTAATGAACCTACTTCAACTTTTATTTTGCATTCGATAAATATTGTTTGCTGAGTGAGATAAGAGCCAAATGTCGTTCTTTCTATCATTCTAGATACATACGAGTATAAGTAACATTTTACCCCAAGAAATAGATTGACATTTTTTAAATCTTATATATTTACTTACGAAGTTTCAACAATTTCTTTCTTTTTCTCATATCATTGATTATACTGTGTTTCAGTTACTTTGATATTTCTAATCTTGATCGTACCTTTCTCAAATTTCTCCCGAATATCATAAACTCTTCATCATATTCAGCAAATTTACTTTACTTTTCGATATTTCTATTGGCGTAAGGAAGATTGTTGCCCAAATTGAGAGTCCTATACGCAAAAGTTTGTTCTCTCTTCCTTGTCAAAACGGATGAAGAAACGTCTTATAATTTTAGTACACGAAGGCAAAATGATGTACATTTAGTACATTTTAGGGCTCTACATTTTGGAGAATTGAAAACTTTAGGAAATAACGAGTCCAAAATCTATCTGTGAATCTAGAGCCTGCTAAGGTTTGTGGTTTTTAAATTAAGCCATTACACAATGAACAAATTAAATTTAGAAAATGTCTAGATTTGCTTGTAAATCTCATGCTAAGTATTTGCGATTAGGTGTATGAGTCATTATGGAAAGACCTCTATCTGCTTCTCAACAGCTAAAAATAAAAGACAGTACCCACTAATTGTATGTATCCCTTTTCATTAGGGATGCATTCGAGTCGAGTCGAGTCGAGATTTAAGCCTGTCTCGACTCGACTCGAGAAAATGTTGTCTCGACTCGAAAATACGTTGCTGTCTCGACTCGTGTCTCGACTCGACAGTCTCTGTCTCGACTCGACTCGAATTCGAGTCGAGACGTCTCGAAATTCGAGTCGAGACAAAATATACGAGTTAAAATATACACACACATCACCCAGACCATTATGACTACCTACCTAATTGTTAGTATGTCCACCTTTTGGCACGAATAACAACGGCAACGCGTCTTGGCGTGGTCGCAATGTTCCTCGGTGGGTCGCTGGAGAGAGTTGCCACCACATATGCACACACAGGTCAACTATTTCCCGTAAATTCCGGGGAGGGGGTGATGCGCCCTCAGGTCACGTTCAATCACATCCCAGATGTGATCGATTGGGTTCAGCTCCGGAGAGTTTGGGGACCAGCACATCACTTGGAACTCGCTCCTGTGTTCCTCGAAGCACTCCATCACACTCCTGGACTTGTGACATGGTGCATTATATTGTCGAAAAATGCCACTACCGATGAGAAACATGGCCGTCATGAAGGGATGTACGTAGTCTGCAAGAAGCGTGTGACGCCTCGGCCGTCATGGTGCCTTCCTCGAGCTCCAATAGACACATGGACGCTCACCTGAATGTTCCCCAGATAATAATTAAACCGCAGCCAGTTTGTCTCCGCCCCCCAGTACAGTTGTCAAGGAGCTGTTCCCTTGGAACACGACGGATTCGCACCCTCACATCGTCATGATGAAGATGATATCGGGATTCATCAGATAATGCAACGCTCTGCCATTGTGCCAAGCTCTAGTGGCAATGGTAACGTATTCATTTCAGTTGTAGTTGCCGATGTCGAGGTGTTAACATTCGCCATCGGTAGGAGTGTTCGGTGCACTGTGTGTTCAGACTAGTGTTGTGAAGGTCTGTGAAAAAAGTTTTTTTTACGGTTTTCCCGAGCTGGGGAAAAAACGGAAAATTTGGGTATTATCAGAATCATCACTTTTGCTAATCACAGAATCATTTTAGTTAATATTTTAAATCAAACATATATTTCATACAGATATCTTCATTGTTCTATGTAAAATTCCGGAAATTTTGAAACCATTAGAAAAAAATAATTTGTTCGGAAATATTGGCAAAAACAGGAAAATATAGTTTAAAAACTATTTGTTGGCCTGATACTAGTAATCTTACTTGCTGTAACATGTCTGCAACATATACAGTGGGAAGTCCAAAATTCGAACTAATTGGGACCACAGGTAGTTCGGATTTTCAAAAATTGTTCGGATTTTCGAAAATGACGAAGAAAATGACATTTAGGCTTACATATACTGTACGGTATGTTCTTCTATCGATACAGTGGTTATTCAGTACATACAGTAATTACAATACCGTACGTAAGGCTACTTACATTTAGTGTTTCTGAAGAACCTGCTTGTACTCTAAATAACACTGTTCTTGTAAGTCACACTTAAAATTTATAGGCCTAAGAAAAAATAAAAATAAAAATACATGACGAACAATTACATATAAATGAACTTTTGTAAAAACACTGACTTCACATAACGTCGATGGACACGCTATTGTTTGTTTCTCGCTAGCGTTAAGACAAAATGTAAAAAGCTTCTAGGGACCGCGTTCGAATTTTTGACGTTAGGATTATCGACGTCCTACTATATATGCAATGTATTTCGCTAACGGAAACATACTTAAAGCAACAGGTTTTAATTCTACTTTACACACATATACCGCACAAGTGAGTAAATTTGAGCAGCGAGAAATATATTAAGTGAAACTTCCGTTAGTTATTATTACAGACTAGCAGAATATCCGTTCTTCGCACGGGGAGAATACGTTTCATTTTGGACGCAAAGGGCACCAAAACTGTCCCCAATGAAGTTGTGGAGCCCCAAAACTATAAATTTGACATTAATACCAATAATTTTCAATTATCTTTACATGTCACCATCCCCCTTAGAGTACTAATGGGGCTGAATTTGTGGATTTAAACGGCATCTTCTGCTCATCTCAGCGAGTATGGATTCGAGGCGGATCCAAGGGGCTATCGCCCCCCTCTCTTCACACTTAAGTATACACTGCATAAAATGGGCTTCAATCCTGCTTTACACTGGATAAAACTGCAAACTATGGTTTAGCCCCTCCCTTGATCATATCCTGGATACGGCACTATACTGTATATAATGCTCAAAAAAATTAGGGGTTCAGCTGAAACATCACACAAGACCTTAAGATAGTGTATGAATAAGCTTGTGTTTGACTCATATATATCATACAAGAAGGAATGCTTTAAGATACACTAGAAAAATGGGGCACATACTGGTGTTGGGGCACGGAAAACCTTGTTCACACGGGTCATGACACAAGACGGTTATGTGTGTACCTCTCGAACTGCCCACAAACAGGCAAGGCAACAACACTGATTGTTCCTTAATATGTCATATGATCACTTCGAATAGCCAACAGAGCCTCGCACCTGCGTGGCATGGATTCAATCAGATTATCGATGAGTTCTTGGGGAATGTTGTGTCACTCATCCAGAAGAGCGACTTCCAGCTCTGGAATGGTTAATGGATTTACTGGCCTAGCGGCAATTCGTCTGCCATGCATATCCCAGACATGCTCAATTGGAATGAGATCCGGAGAGCATGCTGGCCACTTCATCCGAGCGATACCCTCAGCATCCAGCATCTCATCCACTAACCGAGCTCTGTGAGGACGAGTATTGTCATCCATGAAAAGGAACGAATCACCAATGACACCAGCATAGGGAAGAACAAGAGTTTTCATGATCTCATCCCTATATCTGAGAGCCGTCAAAGAGCCATTTCGGATGATGTGGAGCTCAGTACGCTCACCAATGCTGATTCCTGCCCACACCATCAGTCCACCACCATGATACTGGAATCTTTCTCGCACAAACATGGGATTCTGTCGTGTTCCACAATCTCTCCAGATGAAAACACGTCGATTATCAGGATCCACACTGAATCGAGACTCGTCAGAGAACAAAACATTGCCCCATTCATTGCGTCCCAACCCACGATGTTCCTCTGCCTTCGCTCTTCGATCAAAACGGTGTCGTGCAGTTAATGGGACACACACCATAGGCCTACGTGCGTAGAGACCACCTTCTCGAAGGCGATTGCGGACCGTTTGAGTGGATATTGTGCGTCCTGTTGTTGTTCGGAAGGCTTGCGGGAGCAGAGTTGTATTCTGACGCCGGTTTCGACGGGCTGTTAACAAGAGATAACGATCGTCTCTGGCTTTGGTTGCTAGTGGACGGCTCTGTCCTTGTCTTCTTCGAACACTTCAAGTTGTTTGTAATCGATTCCACAATCGGGAAATCACACTTTGTGCCACTCCTATGGCATGTGACACCTCCCGCTGTAACTGACCAGCTTCCAACCTGCCGACAGCTCGCCATGTCAACGATTCTGGCAAATCACGTTGTTGCGCAATTTCACTACGTAGATTTGTGACGCACTAAACACAATGAGAACAAAGGTATCCTGGAGCTGGAATGTGTTGGCAGCGCCACACTACAAAATGATATCTGTTAGCGCCACGTCACTGATCAGGTGCACAGATGTTTCAAACGGTTCGTTTGCACGTTTGGCCTTCAGGATTTTAATCTGAACTGGACAAGATACAGTGTTATCACATTATTCGTAAGAAGTTTTACATGTGTTTTCATCTGATTCCCTAATTTTTTTGATCAATATATATTAGATAAATAGATAAATATACCCATTCTTCGCATGGAAGTCAAGGCCTGTGGAAGTATTACCCTCATTTCCGCGACCGCGAAAACTATGGATCTGAGACTAAATCGATCATTTTGGATTACTTTTACATCTCTCGGTATACCCCCCCCCCCCCCCCGCTGATTTTCGGCCCGCATACAATGGTATCTGAATTTGCAAATCATCGCTAATGGAAGTGTCACCATTGTTCTCAGCGATCACGAAAACTATGGATTTGACACTAATATTGGTCATTTTGTATTACTTGTACATGTTTCGGTATCCCCGCCCCCGCTTACTCCCGGCCCGCATACAATGGTAGCTGAATTTGCAAGTGATCACTAATGAAAGTGTCACCATTCATCTCAGCAACCGCGAAAAGTATGGATTTGACACTAATATCGGTCATTTTGGATTACTTTTACTTGTCTCGGTTCCCCCCCCCCTCCCCGCTGACTCCCGAACCACATGCGATTGTAGCTGAATTTGCAAATCATCGCTAATGGAAGTGTCACTATTGATCTCAGAGACCGCGAAAACTATGGATTTGACACTAATATCGGTCATTGTGGATTACTTTTATATGTCTCGATATCTCAACTCCCCCTTCCCGCTGACCCCCGACCCGGTGCCGCATAGCATGAATTTGGAAGTTAATGTGATCGGAGTTTCACCATTCATTTCAGCGACAGCGAAAACTATGAATTCAACACTAATATCTGTTATTTTATACTACTTTTACATGTCCCGGTAAACAACCCCTGAGACCCCCCTGGTTCGAATTTTGACAAAATCGTTTAACTCTGGTCTGGAGCCTGGACCAAGGTATTCGTGACTAAAATTTGGTAACTCTCGGTCAATTTGTCTGGTTCCCAAGCCGGTTCCCGTAAACGCCTCCCCATGAGACTCCCCTGGTTCGAAATATGAAAACAACTTTTCGTCTTGATCTCGGGCCTAGGCCAAGGTACCCCTGACCAAAATTTGGTAGCTCTCGGTCCACTCGTCTGGTCCCCAGGTCGCATAGAGACAGACAAACACACAAACAAACTGTTTATTTTATTTATATTAGATTGGATAGATTCTTGGAAATTATACCAGATTTTCATATTATCTTTCCGAACTAATTTTAAAGACCCGCTCCTACATATCTTTATATGTATACAGTATATCTATATTTATATCTATATATGTATATAACAAACGCAGGAATTACGTCATAAATAACGCTCCTGGAGAACCCCTTTCTCAAAGAAATTGCTGGGGAAACACTTGTACAAACTTCAGTTTTCGTACCGGATGATTACCGAGACCTGGTGGAAAAAAAAACTGCTTTTGCGTTCGAATTTAAAAAAAATAGTTCTCCTCAGGTTAGTATTCACTGATAATATTTTTATAAAATTTAAATTTGATGGGTAAATCAGTGGACTTTGAATACATCCACATCGTATCCACTGAGTTGCAAAACTGTGTACCTCCAGACATGGACGGCCGAAGAAAATTTTCTAGGAGAACATCTTCAATGTTTGCTATATTAGTCTGGCATTTAATGTGCATGGTTTGTTATATTACGTATACATTTTCGTGAGCCAGGGAAGTTCATTCTTATCAAACACGGAGATTATGAAGGAGCAGATCTACTGTACAAAATATAATAAAAACATCTCTTTCGGATTTCTATCATCCCGCAGTCCAACCCCGAGACGGAAACATAAGAGATAGGCAGTTTTTAAACAAGATAACGTGTCTAGCGAATGCTTTACATTGTGAAGATTATATTAGTGAAAATTAAACGAATATAATTTTACAACTTAATATACATATTACTAAATGTTTAGCTCCCCGTTGCTATGTTGTTAGCGATGCGCCTTTCTCGAACGAGGTTTGATTCATGGTAGGAGCTCATGTGTTTCAAATCCGACATTAAACTGTACGTTCACGTCTTGTAGAGCTTTGCTCCTAAAAACGACGCTAAACTATAATCTAATTTAATATTATTAATATTTAAAAAATAAAGACTTATCAATGTGACGTCAATTTGGCAGTCATCAAATCCATTTTATACTTTCACTTAATCCAGTGGATATTAATATAACAATTACGAGACACACGCGCATATAAATACTCAGAAACAAGCACATACACACGTACACATACACAAATATGAACACTTCAAATCTATTTACATGTGTTGGACTGCACTGCATCAAGTATCTTCTCATGTATCTGCATTTTCTGATTCATCCACAGATTTGTTATTTGTACGCATCAATCATTTTAGCATTTTCGGGAAGGTTCAGGGTTCGTTCTTCATTTAAAGAGTCGGTTCTCTGTATTGGAAACAGAATGAGGGGAGGGTGGGGGAATTTATACTTTATGAATGGATAACATTTTAAGAAATATATACAAAACATGCCGCTTCCGACGCAGCACTAAAGCATTTCTTTTAGCGGTGTACTACTAGTGGTACCCTGATGATAATACCCCCTCCCCTCTCAAATTGTAAAGTGAGAAGGGACAGAAACATCCCAGACACTCAGGGTTCAGTTGACAATAATAAAACTATGGGTATAAAAAAAAAAAAACAGTAAACATCTTGTGCAGAGTCACGTTTTGCTTATTTTTGAACATTTCTGTGAAATCAACAATACAACAGCGGAAATACTAACTGGTTTTATTACTCCAACCATCGCTTCAACAAGGGATAATTCCCAACGGTCAGTGTTCTCTTTCTCTTTTTCTGTCCTCGTTCTTATTCTCCACATCTTTAATGAAGTAGCGGGCGCCCAACCCCTCGACATTTGGACGTCTTTTCCTCTTGGTTTCGCCACTTGTTGAAGACAATCACCACAGCACTCTTCGAACACCTGACAAGTCCTGCAGTTTCCGAAATTCTCGTGCCGAGTACTTTCTGAGCGAGTACTTTCTTCAAAATAATATTAAAAATTATAGAAAGATTTTCGAGACATTCGAGTCGAGTCGAGATTTTTACCAGCTGTCTCGACTCGACTCGAGTCTCGACTCGAAAATTCGAGTCGAGAAATACGTTTGTCTCGACTCGTCTCGAATTTTACAAAGAGTGTCTCGACTCGAGCGCATCCCTACTTTTCATTGTTGCGTAAATATGATTGTTTCTATTAATGTGCAGCACCCCAGAAGTAATTCTGTCAACAGGTGTTCTTGATAGTCTTTTTCTTAACGATTGTGATGTATAGGTAGACTAGACTGCTCACCGTAAGATCATTTTTACGTGAGACTCTTTAGAACCGGGCTCTAACGTAAGTTGTAAAATCACTGTTGCGTGTTTGGTAGTTTGCACCCCGCGAAGAAGTTTTCGGTGTTCAACCTAAGACATGGTAATCAATTCCTCGTTGAGCATTAGTTCAATTCAAACTCACCTCCCTTTTGAAAACTCTACTTGTAAAACTTTCTTTAGTATTCGGTGCGGTCGAAATTTTCATTTATTTCACCCAAATTATGCTTCAGTGTTTGAGATTGCTTGACTCATAGATATTCAGTGTTATCATCCTTCCTTTTTTTGTTAACACTTTGGTTAAGATTCTCCTCTCAACAATTTCTCATTGCTGGGGTGGATAAAAGTTTTACAAGTAAAACAAGTATTGAATTTACTTCCCGCTTCAAGAACATGGATCAGATCATGGACCTTGAATCCACTCTGATATTGCAGTTTTCTAGAATTTTTGTTTCCGTCTTATTATTAGAAAATAAAAGAAGTAAAACGAATAGTACAAAATATTGAGTCAAAATTGTTCATAGACATTTGCATACAAAAATGTCTGATCATTAACTCAGTCCATTGTTTTTATTTAAAACACTATCATGTGGTGATTTAGTTTAACAATACTTTGTAGTTTGTCTTCATTCTCACGAAAGTCCTCAATATACAACCTTTGTTAAAATTTCGTTTAGTTGTTATTTCACCTTCCGTTATTATTTTCTATTGATATTGTTGAGCTTTCTCGTTTCAATTGATTTTACTTTTTCTAATATATATTAATACTATACTTTCCTACCTTCTCTAATTTTTTGATGTTCTGGTACTTCTATTTGCAAATTATTTCCCCTTAATATGTATATATACTTCTGTTATTTTCTATTCTACTTTATGTGCATCAGTTAAGCTTTACTCACATACATACGCTACTTTATCCCAGATATTGGTTGTGTTACTAAAGCAGGCATAACCCACTTGAATGTAAGTCTGGCTGTCGTAGACTTTCATGATCTGTATCACGAGAGTTATTTTTTCTTCCAGAAAATTTTGCCTGGTTAATAAAAATGTGACTAGGCTGTACTCAGACGTCGTTTTCTAAAGAATGTGTCCTGTACAAGTGTGACATATAATCGAAGTTGAACTTAATTTATCTTCCAGGTGGTAGCAAGCAGGCAAGTAAAGTGAATCCGCTATCAATTTCTGATGAGCATACCTGCCCTCAAAACACATTCTGCCCCATTGCAAGGTGTTAGTTTAAGCAACGAATTTTATATTTATGATGTTTTTATTTAGCTTAAATAATTATTCTAAAACTTCGATTTTCCAAGTTTTAAAAAAAAAAAAAAAGATTTTTAAATACTAGGAACTTTCAAACATATTGTATACGTAAATAAGAAACCGTACTTTAAACAAAGTATGACTTTCTCGTTCAGATGAAAGATGTTAAAACAATAATTATAATATACAATTTCAAGCCAATTGAATGTGTTAAGCTTCGGAAAAGAATGAAAGAGTTTTAACTAAACGTATGTTAACTTCATTAAGTGCTAATATTAAAATGAGTTCTTCTGAAATCGAACTCACGACTGTGTTCTTAAGAGTTATGCACTGTGTCAGGACAAGTGTTGTAAAATTTCCGGAAATTTTGAACCTGCCGGTAAAAAACCGTTTTGTCCGGTTTCTTTCCGGAAAAGTTGGAAAAATTGGGAAAATAACAAAAATCTTTGTATTAGGATAGTTTTACTAGTAATGGAACCGTTGTTTTTTCGAACGCGTGAAAAATGTAAGTTGAGAAATTTCAATATTGTGAATATTTAGAAAAGAAGCAATCGAAAATACAACTCTAGTAATTATTCATAAAAATTAGTAGTCTGCACTCATTTCCTTTATGTGCCTTTTAGTCTTTTACTTCTGGTTGTGCATTAATTATGGAACTTTTACAATTCCATACACACCTACCATCATGAATCGTTTCTCTTGCAACAAATAGGGCTCTTGAATGAAACCGAGTACTTAATGCACTCTTTGATCTGGTGAAATTTTGTTAATTTTAACCAAATTGCTTCTTAAAAGAGACAGTAGTATGCAAATTTCACTAATACTCATACACTAAAACATATAATTACTATTATTTAATATTCAAATTCAAACTTTAATATAAACTTTATGAACAAAATATTGTTTGTAAACAAATACCTGTTTCCTCGTTTGACAATTTATCTATATACAGTATATAAAAATGAAGGACACTATATTTGTAACTTAACAGATCTTGAACCACCATAATGATCTCGATAAAAATTTTCCACATAGATGACGTTCGGATCTGGTATATATATTTTAGGATTTCACTTTGAAGGTGCAACTTGGAGGAAAGAAGTGTAGAACAGATCTTAGTGTCGAACGCATAGTTTTCGGCGTTGTTAAGGTGAACAGTGATATTTCCGATAAAGCTTAAATTCAAAATCAGCACTGCAACTTGAAGGAAAGGGAGGGGAGATATATGAAATGTTCGAAAATGACCAATATTACTGTCAAATACATAGTTTTCGGGGTTGCTGAGATCAACAGTAACACTTCCGATACTGTTTAGATAAAAATTTAGGCCCGCAACTTAGGGAAGGGGGAAAGGGAAATAGTTAAAAATGATTGAAAATAGCCAATATCAGTATCGAATCCATAGTTTTCGGGGTCGCTGAGGTGAACAGTGACACTTTCGATGCCGTTTAGATCCAAATTTATCCCCGCAAATTGGGAAAGGGGGAGGTATATAAAAATGATGCAAAATGATCTATATTATTATGAATCCATAGTTTTCAGGGCAGTTGAGATGAACAATGACGTTTCTGGTCCAGTTTTAATCCAAATTCTACGCCGAAACTTTAAGGAGGGGAAAGGGGTGATATATAAAAAAATGATCGAAAGTGACTGGTATCAGTGTCGAATCCTCGGTTTTCGTGGTCGCTGACATGAACAGTTACACTTTTAATGGCGCTTAAATCCAAATTCTGCGCCGTGACCTGGGGGCGGGGATATATATATATATATATATATATATATATATATATATATATATATATATATATATATATATATATATATATATATATGGATTCGACACTAATCTTGGCTATGTTCGATCATTTGTGTATATATATATATATATATATATATATATATACAAATGATCGACCATAGCCAAGATTAGTGTCGAATCCATAGTTTTTGGGATTGCTGTGATGAACATAAACACTTCCGATGACATTTAAATCCAAATTCAGGCCCGCAACTTGGGTAGGAAGAGATACATAAAAATGACTGATAATGGTCGATATTAGTGTAAAATCCATAATTTCTGGTGTTGCTGAGATAAGTAGTGACATTTCTGATGCCGTTTAAACCCAAATTCATCCCCGCACCTTGGGGGTGGGAAGATATATAAATATGATCGAAAATAACAGATATTAGTGTTGAATCTATGGTTTTTGGGGTCCTGAGATGAACATTAACACTTCCGATGGTGTTTAAATCCAAATTCAGCGCCGCAACTTGGGGGAGGGAGAAGGGGAGGACATATCAAAATTATCGAAAATGGCCGATATTAATATCGAATCCATAGTTTTCGGGATGGCTGATATGAACAGTGACACTTGCGATGAAATTTAAATCCAAATTCAGCCCCCATTAGTACTCCTAAAGGGGGAGGGTGACATGTAAAGTAATTGGGAGTGACTGATACTAGTGTAAAATTCATAGTTTTTGGGGTCCCTAAGTTCATTGGTGACAGATTTGGTGCTCTTTATACCCAAAATGAAACGTATTCTGCTCGTGCGAAAAACGAATATTCTGCTAGTCTTTAATAATGAACAGACGTTTCACATGTTAAGTTCTTTAATATATTTGTCGCTGCTCAAATTTACGCACTTGTGAGGTGTACAGTGTATATTTAAAAAAGATCATCTCTCTTTTTGAGTTGTTCGAAAAATATATACAAATAAAGAGGGAATTTTAAATCGCAAACCAAAAAACTAAAAAGTAAAATTAAAAGCTGTTGATTTAAGTACTTTTCCTGCTAGCGAAACATATATATATGTGTATATATATATATATATATATATATATATATATATATATATATATATATATATATATATATATATATATATATATATATATATATGCTGCAGACGCGTTTCAGCAAATAAGATTAGCATCAGGCGAAGAAATAGTTTTTAAATTATATTTACTGGGTTTTGCCAAATTTTCCGAACAAAAGATTTTTTCTAATGGGTACAGAATTTCCAAAAATTTTACACAGCACGAGGAAGATACGTATCTCCGTAAAATATATATTTGATTCTAACATACTGGTATTAACTAAAATGATTCTGTCCCTGTTATTTTAACACTTCCCTGCTATGAAACGGTAACTTTATAATATTAGTTAAGATAATTTACATGCGTCTATATTAATTAATCTAACTAGGATTATATTTCAGTATCTTTTGTAGCCATAACTCAATTTTATTACGGTACTAACTTTAAAGGAGTGGTGCAAATATGTTTGTTGCCACAAAATTTCCCTATTCTAATATAAGAAACATAACTACTCAATGATCTTAACTGTAGACTAGTAAATATAAAATAGTTCTCATTTTAAAAGCATAATGTAGTAAAATATGCTAAAATTACAATTTTTCCCAATTTTTTCGTTTTTTTTCCAAGCTCGGGGAAAAAAAGTAAAAAACTGTCTTTTTACTCTAAATTTTCGTTTTTTTCCCCAGGCCTTTACAACATTAGTCAGGACGTGACCACAACCGTTATGACAATTGTCATAGGAATAAGAGCAAAACAAAATGTTTTATTAGGGTTCAAAATCCTGTTAATAGGAATCAAGTGTCTATCTACTCGAATACTCAAGAACGTCGACAATTAAAATATGTATGAAAAGTTAAATATGCTACATTACTACTACTACTACTACCAATAAAATAATAATAATAAAGTCATTTAAGAAGAAAAATTATAATAAGAGTTGGACCAAAAATCATGTGACGGTCCTGATAGGGAAAGTCTGTTATATCCACATCGCACATGGATAATGTTTAGGTTTTGGGCCTACCTCAAAAACACACATAACTTCCATATTAGAGTTCACCATCTTGGATATCATCACAGGTTTCCAAATTGGAAAGTTGACATGCAATACATGTATCGTCGCTGCACTTTGGAAAGCAGCTATGTAAGAGTTAACAACTTTCCAGGAGAAATAAAAAGTGCTCTCTCATCATTTACATGATTAACAACTGACATTTTTGTTTCCTCACTAGAAGCCGGTTAAGAATTCATACGAAAGGATGTAACACCAATTTTTGCCCATGCTCATACTGTAGTATATAAATCATTTTCAACGAAAATGTTGGATAAGAGTTTCTTGGTATGCAGCAAAGATTTGTAGTTCCTTTTCAGGAGTGTAATGCTGCTCGCCGTTTTGATACCCCAATTTAATGTTACCCCAATAGGGACCCCATATTCAACAACTATGTGCTCTAACTCATCAGTAGATTCATGGAGATAGACTTTAAAGCTGACAAAATTCGCAGTTGTCGTCCAGAAACGTCAACATATGAAAGAACCGTTATCGCTGTCCTCGCTTCCACGGTGTTTATCCCAAAAATATGGAGGGAGAAGAAGGTCGATATCATAAATATAGCCTACCTATAGCCACAGTTCGTACCTTTGATTAATGTATTTTAATTATTACGTATATTAGCAATAGATACACTGAAACATACACCAATCTCAACTTCTGAAAGCTAAGAAATTATTTATTTTACATCACTGTTCAAAATCATACAGCTAACTGTCATGGTGATTCTTTCAATTATTATACAACATCGCCTTGACAACCGTTTACATCACTATAGCAACGTATAAACAGCAATATATATATATATATATATATATATATATATATATATATATATATATATATATATATAGATAGATAGATAGATAGATAGATAGATAGATAGATAGAAAAAATGAAATCTTTGAGTTTTACGTCCCACGGTTATGCCGGTCAGACTAAAGGAGACGGTGTTCATGAGTAATGAATGAAATGGTGGAACGAAGAAAGTGGTAGGAAACGGGAGAACCCCGAGAAAACCAATGCACAGGGTGTTTGTCCACCACAAAGTTCACTTGGCGGGGGCTTGGATCGAAGATAGACAGATAGATAGATAGATATTGGTTACATTATTTCTTTCTTCTTATATTTTATGGCAAAATGCTTGAGCATTGCTGTCCTGGTTACGAAATAAATATACAAAATACAACGTTATTGTTGTATCTGGCTCCAGAGATTCCTTAAATTATATGTGATTTAAAGAAGAATCCTGAATCGTACAGTAGTTTATATGACATATATACAGTATAGTCCCATTATTTTTTTAACTGCCCTTATATTACAAATTCATTATCATCATTTGTTTTAATATTTATTTTAATATCTTATTTTATTACATTCTTTTTCACAATAATTAATTTAATTTTACTTAAGTAACGGCGAAATAGGGCATAAATCGTAACGACCATTAAAGAAAAAGAAACAAACACTAATTGGTATCACTTTAAAATTATATATGGAACAAAATTATTTTATCAAGAAGTAATTGAAAAAATCAAACTCTATTTAAATTAGCTTTGAATATTACTTCTTGAATAATCCAAGTTTTAATAATCTACAATCTTTTGCTTCTTTTCATATAAAACGAATGAATTATTTGTATGATATAATTAAGTCTAACACCAAAACATTCCTTTACGAATGATAATCAACATGTGTTTAAAACAATTTCACCAATTGAAATAAGTATCAGTTTACACCATCTAGTTTTATTTGTTGAAATATTCTTCAGTCCGTCCAATGCCAACAAACGTTAGGTTAAACTAGTCCTGTACGCTGTGTCAATTAAATCACAAAGAGCAATCTTGTGCATTAGTATATGGAGAATTAGACTCATTATTTACTTGTCTTTTACTATAGCATGTTCTGCCATCTATTCCACTACTATTATCAAACCTATTACGATTAACTTTATTATATTGGAAGTACCTATTGTTCCTGTATCTATTATTTCTGAAAGCAATGTTATTATTTGCATTGTTTCTAGATGCATCACCGTTATGTCTGGAATTATAATGTTCAGTATTCGCACTGGGTTTAATGCTAGTGTTACGTATAGGCAGTGAATAATTTTGATTGTTAGGTATTTTCTTATTTGCACCATACTGAACAGACATCTGATTTTCATAATTTTGAACAATCAAGAGTAAGTGCTTGAAGTTCATACACTGGCAAGAAAGTAACACTTGCTGTAACTTATATGGTAATAAAATCCTGATTGATGCTATAATTCAGGAATCTGATTAAAATGGATTGAGTTGTTTCAATTGATTGTAGGTATTTATGACGAAATCCATAATACTGTCATCTATACAATTATCATATCTTTTATTACGAATTTGGTTGTCTCGATTAGCTACAATAAAATCGTTTTCAAAATTTGCCAACAAAATCCTTTGGAAATCTTCATTCGTACGTAATCTAGTCCTGATTGCTATGTACTAAGTAAAGCATGGTGCAAGTAACAGATAAGACAAGATTTTAAGAAAGTTAGATTTATCTATACCAATTAAATCGTACTCTTCCTAAATCGCACTCTAACCCAATTGTTTCAACAAAAGTACTATCGGTAATATCATCTGCTCTACCACTAAACTTTGTTAATGCTAAAATTTCACTGAATTTTAAAGGTAAATTTGCCTGCTGAAGTTAGGCTTAGTACACTCATATTTTCTAGATGGTCCACGTGTTCTGTCCTCTTCTATCTAAATTTCAGGTTCTGTGATGGTCATTATGCTTCTTGTTACATCTTGCGGCCTTCTGTTAGCAGTTGGTTGACCTACTGGTGTATTAGCGATTTGTGATACTTCCAAGACTGCTTTTCTAATATGAAGATTCCGGTTTCTTTTCGAATAGTCCTGGTAACTATTGCTGAAATCTAAGAATTCACGAATTTGAGCAGAATGATTGTCAATCTGAGCAGTGTTATTACCAATCCGCTCTCCTTTTTCATTAAACTTATTCCTTAGATGTTGTGATAGTTGTTCAAATTTGGCACTGTGATTTTGTTCTAATTGTTCAAGTCTAGCACTATGATTTTGTTCTAATTATTCCAGTTTGTTGATCATTTGAACAAATTTGTGGCTATGAGATCCAACGTAGCTGTCTTGGTTTATCTAACTGTTGAAATTTACTTGTCATTTGATCAAATTTATTGTTATGAGATTTCAAGTTCAATTGACTTGACAATTGATCAGATAATTGAACACTCTGAGATTAAAATTTGTTTTCAATCAGTTCTTTCATCTGCTGTATAAAGTATTGGAATTCAGAATTAGGTGATTCTGAAATCGGTTTGTTTCTTCCAATTTCATCCATCCTCTGATTGGTGTTAATCAATCTTTACTTACGTAATATCATCAACACTATTTTGAATAATCTTACTATTCCTGAGATAAAATAAATTTTCCTGGAGTAGATACCAGAATTAATATATAACCATATATATATATCGCCACAGTTCGTATATTTGGGGGGCGCGGTGGCTCAGTGGTAGGGCGTTCACTACCGGTGCTTGGGGTCCCAGGTTCGATCCCAGTTCGCGCCGAGTGGATTTGTGGTGGACAAACACCGTGCTCGTTAGTTTTCTCGGAGTTCTTCCGTTTCCTCCCACTTTCTTCATTCCACCATTTCACTCATTGCTTATCATCACCGTCTCCTTTAGCCTAACCGGCATAATCGTGGGACGTAAATCTTAAAAATTTCATTTCATTTAGGAAGTTCGTATATTTTGTTAATATATTTTCATTATCTCATACATTAGAAATACATACACTGAAACGTACATCAATCTCAACTTATTAAACACTATATTTAATAAGAAATTACTTATTTTACATCACACTTCAAAATCACACAGCTAACTGTCATGGAGATTGACAGCCGTTTACGTCACTATAGCAACGTACAAACAGCAGTATGTAAATTAATCTACAGATATTTGTTACATTCTTTCTTTCTTCTTCTTCTATTTTATCTCAAAATGCTTGAGCACTGCTTCCCTGACTACAAACGAAATATATAAAATACAACGTTATTGTTGTAATACGTAGAATACATTTGACTAGCAAGTGGAACTCACACAAAATCCGGACGCACCAGCGTATGACAGAGAAGAGTCTAGACAGTATTAAGCAATTTTCCAAATGGGAGATGGAGGAAAGGACAACTAACCCGGATAGCATGTTATTACCGACGAGCGGAAAAGTAATGAAACAAACCTATCTATTCTGAATTAAGAGTAATCCACGTATCAGACACAGTGGGCGCGAAAATGTTATTTCTGGTGTGGTAGCTATGACATCAGTATTATCGGAATATTATTCAACTATGATACACTGAACGCCCCCAAATACCTGTGACAGCTGTATGAGGAGACCATGTTGTCAATTTTTTTAGGGATGGCTAATACTTAACGTCCTTCCAACAGGATAAAGCTCTTTAACACTATGGATTGGTGTGAGAAAATACCTGAATCAGCAGTTTCCTGATAGTTGGATCGGCTATCTGGGACTGGTGGACTGGTCATCACGCTATCCGGATCTTACGTCTCTTGACTTCTATCTGTGAGGTCACCTAAGGCCATGGTATACTGTAAAAAATTCCGGAATTTACAGCATTTGGAATAGCGAACTGAGATTTGATGTTCTTCAGAAGAAGACAAGGAGTGTGGTGTTTTCAGTTGTTGCACACACTGACCATTTGGTCATATGTTGTGATCATTTCGGGTATTTTAATATGAAAGCACTAACATGATTGCAGTGATAGAGATTTTTGAGGACCTCTCTAAAACGAACATAATCTGGTGACAATGTAGGCCCCAATATAAAAATTTGTTTTGTGCTATATGGCTTTCGGTATGCCCTGCTAATACGGTATATTAAAAATGATTAAGCAAAATTAAAACATTGAAAGCAAGAACGATAGGAGAAGAGATTTTTTTAAGTCTCAGAGGACAAGAAAAGAGAATGAAGGAACAGAGGATGCTGGTAAGCTGAAGATTCTACTTAACTGACGTATGTTATTACAGATTCTAACTCGAGAGGAAATAACTCCTACTACACTTGTTAGTTGAAGTTTCAAAATTTATATAAGAATATTTTCCGAAAGCATAAGGGTATTTCTGTTCATCTGAAGTGGTTTTTACCTTTGGATAAAATGTTGATTGTGCTTTGTCTTGAAAGCGGGTACAAGATCGGGAATTTCTTCCGATATTCCATTCTCTTCCGCCAAAGATAATGTCCAAGGAACAGACACTACATTTTCAAGTACAATACTAGCGAACATAAGAGTTCCATGAGTGTAAGACATGAGTTGAAGCATTCATTCTCATAAAACATATCAAATCCAATTCGTAAAATGTGAAAGAAAAAGTATCGTATCATGTCATGTTCCTGTATGATTATAGTTCATCTCCGTCCACCTGTATATATATATATATATATATATATATATATATATATATATATATATATATATATATATACAGATGGTGATCAGAAAAATGGAAACACCTGAACGAAATTGCAACTTACCACATTAATATGGTGTCGGACCACCTTTCGCCTTCAGAACAGCCTTGATGTGACGTGAGATGGAGGCATAGAGGTCGTGAATGGTAGCAAGTGGAATTTTATACCATTCCTCGTGCAGGGCATCGGCCAGTACTGTGAGAGAGGATGGAGGTGGAAACCGTCGCCGGAGTCGTGTTTCCAAGACGGACCACAGATGTTAAATTATGTTGATATCTGGGAATTGGGCGGGCCCGGGGAGGTGTTGAACTTCATCCCGATGTTCCTCAAACCACGCTGCAACAACGTCAGCAGTGTGAATGGGTGCATTATCATCCTGGAAGATTGCGTCATTGTCCGGGAGCAACATCCGGACCATAGGATGCAAGTTGTCTCCTAAAATTGCGACATAATCGTTGGCAGTGATTCGTCCGCTATGTATGACTAGAGGACCCAATGAAAACCATGATATGGCGGCCCACAGCATCACCGAGCCGCCGCCATGTTTCATAGTTGGGCGGAGACACTGCAGATCATAAGCTTCTTTGGGCGTTCTCCACACATAAACACGGCCCGTGGTTGAGAATAGGATGAAGGATGACTCATCCGACCATATCACACGTTTCCAGTCCTCAACGGTCCAAGTTGCATGGTTGCGGCACCATTTGCGGCGTGCGAAAGCATTATGGTCCCTGATGAGCGGTTTGGCCCGTGCAAAACGACCCCGTAAGTTCATGTCATGTAATTCGCGGCGGACTGGGATTGTCGAAACAGGGTGGGGGAGGTGCTGATTGAGTTCCTCCGTCACTTTCTCGGCAGTGGCACGACGGTTCTGCGTGACAATGCGCTTTAATACCCGGCGTGACCTGTCACTCATGATTTTCTTCCGCCCACTGTTCCGCTTCCCCGATGTGGTTTTCCCTTGTTTTGTGTAGGCCGTCATCACCTTCGACACTGTCCCACGCGACACACTTAACACAGTAGCCACTGCCGTCACACTCACTCCAAATAACCGCGCACCAATAATTTGCCCTCTTTGAAAATCTGATAGGTCTCCAATTTTACACTACCTCCGTCTGCTGCAGCCACTGGACACTGCTGTTCCACTGCGCCTAACGTAGTATGGAGACCGACCTAACACACCACCACCAGCGGTCCGGCGCTGCGAGCGCCATGACACCACTGCCAACCCATACATCTGACGTGTTGCCAACTACAGGTGTTTCCATTTTTCTGATCACCATCTGTATATATATATATATATATATATATATATATATATATATATATATATATAGGAGGAGAGATCAAAGAGTAATCCCCCCTGTGTCACAAAAATGTATTAATGAACATAGAACAAGACAAGCTATTGCAGAGCATAGCCTGAACTGTTCTCTACAGTATCTTCTCCTTCAACATAGTCTCCATGAATTTGAACACATTTACGCCATCTTTGTACCCAGGCGTCAAAACTTTTTAGAAAAATTCAGGAGGTTGCTTTTGACCCATGATTTTTCAGTTATTTTTACTTCATCCAAAGCATTGAATCGGCAACCATTTAGTTGTTCTTTTAAATGGCCAAACAGATAAAAGTCAGAAGAGGCCAAATGAGGGCTGTAGGGTGGGTGAGGCCTGACCAACCCATGTTCGCAATCGCCTGAGCTGTGAAAAATGATGTGTGTGGGCGTGCATTATCGTGATGGAGTTTGATGAAATGAATGTCTTTTAGTGGTCTCTTCTTTTGTAGTGCTTCTGTAAGTTTCCGAAGTGTGTTTACGAAAGTGTTGCTGTCAATTGTGGCACGATCTTGCAGGGAATCAACAAGAATAACACCCTGTGTATCCCAAATGTATGTTGCCATAATCTTCTGGGTTGATCTGGAAGACTTGAATTTCTTGGGATGGGGAGAATCACTGTGACGCCATTCTTTGGATTGCATTTTGCTCTCAGGGTCATACAGGTATGCCCACGTCTCATCTCCAATGACCACATTTTTGAAGAAATCTTGATTTTCAATTACAAATGCGTCCAGGAGCTCTTGAGAAATGTCCATTCGCCTCCTCCGATTATCAACAGTCAATTGCTTAGGTACCCACTTAGCACACACTTTGTGTATCCCATGTCAGCAATTATTCCTTAAGCATAGCCATACGAGATGTTCAATGCATCAGCAACACTCTAAACTATAATGCTCCTGTCTCCTCGAATCAGTTCCTCAGCACGTTCTCGATTTGCATCTGTGATCAATGTTGTCGGCCGGCCGCTTCTTGGTTTATCAGCGATTTCTGTTTCTCCGTTGCTAAGCTTCTTCACCCAGCGCCGTACATTGCTAATGTCCATTACCGCATCCACATAAATATTCTTGAAGAGCAAATGGATTTCTTTACGTGGACAACGTGGATTTCTTTACGTGGACAACTTCAAAACTATGAAGAAAGATAAAATTTGACGTATTATACTTAAAATGACGTATTTATATGAACTTTGTAAAACAATTATTGATTTAATTTTCTTTTATAACATAACACAATTCTTTCTGGTATGTCTTACTTGAAGTTCTCGAGATTACATAATTTTAGGCAGTGATGCAAAAATGAACAGTCTATACCGTATATCCAGAACTGTTTGAGATGTCGAATTTTTGCAAACGGCATTCTGATTTATAATATTGAGTTAGATACTCATTTAGACAGTTTTCGAAATAAAGCTATTGAAAAAAGTCAAATTTTTAATCTTTGTGACTTCGAACAGATATCTAATATCACGATTACAGAATTAAGCACTAAAGTACTTAGGATGTACAATGCCTTGTCTATCTCACTTGCGTTATTGCTGTTGTAGAGATCACTAAAACTTAAATGTATGTTATACGGTAGTGTCCTTAGTTTACAAATATGTATTACAAGTGTGGTATTGTATGATTTCATTTTACATGTAAATTTGAAATGTATAATAATCCGACGTAGTGCCATTTAAAAAAAAATACAATCCTGCTGCCGATATTTGCACTGTACAAATTTTCATTGTTTGTTGTTCACTATTTCAAAAATCGTAGGGGCGAATAAATGTAAATGATCCGCCCTTTTTATACCTATATATGTTGGTTTACTTTGACTTGTAGAACAGTGCTCTGTGTTCTTTGGGCACCAATTTTGGAACACCCGATATATATATATATATATATATATATATATATATATATATATATATATATATATGCGCGGATCCAAGGGGAGGGCTATAGGGGCTATAGCCCCCTCCTTGATGCTCGATATACACTGGATGAAATAGGTTTCAATCTTACTTTCTTTACATTGGATATAAAGCGGCAAACTATGGTTTATCCCCTCCATGGCATAAGGTCTCAAAACTTCGAATCTAAAAGTCACAGGGAGTCAAGCATAACGTCATTTGCTAGCCAACAGTTGAAAGTAGTACATATTAAAAGTGTATGAATTCTTATAACCAGACTTAAGTCATTGCGCCGTGAAGATGAGTTAACTTTCTTCAAAACTGTGCGGTATTTTGTATATTTATTCTCATAGAAGTTATGGCATCCACCCAGTGACAGAAGCAACCAACACAAAATAATGCTAAACAATTTGCAGAAAGTTATGTACAAACAGCAGCTTGACGTTTTGTTGCCACATAATCTGTTTCAATCAATTTACTTGACTGAATCGGCAAATCTTCAATGAAACAGAAAGGAATCGACAAGCAGTTGATCATGAGTGATGAAAACTGAATAACCTATAATGGAAATGTGTGGGAAAAAATCGTGATCGAAGCGATTATAAGATTCACAGTTTATGGCAAAACTCACACTAATGCGCAGAAAGGTTCTACTGTACGTTTGGTGAGATTGGAAAGTATCGTGTATCAAGAACGATAGTTTGGAAACTGTGTTATTGATAATTGGCAGGACAACACCCAGCAATTCAAAAGAAACGAATGGAACTGGTCATACGAAAGCGTGTCGAATCCTACACTGACAACTTCAGAAAATATACATTTTTAATGACCCGTCAGAAATTTGAGAGAACTTGACTGGGAGTTTTCAATTCATCCACCGTATACTACGGACTCAACACCATAAGACTCAACTCTTTGTTTCAGTCTCTGCTCTGTACTCTGAACAGTGTTAATTTAGTTTCAAAAGAGGCCTGCTAAAACCATATTATCATGTTTTGATAAGAAACATAAACGTTCGGAAAGTAAATGCTCAACCCAACTTTTTTGGGAAAATTAGTAGTTCAATTTTTTGAAACATATATATACATACAGTGTGTTCATGTATTAAATCCACGGGTGAAATTCTGACACTGAAACAATAAAAGCAGTCCATATGAACATAAGGCGAAAAACACGTTGTTTCAAAGTAACTTGGAGGCTGCTTATCTCGAGAACTATGAGAGACATCAAAGGAAGTTAAAGACTTATTAGTGGAACTAGTACACTGTCTATCTAAATAACCATGTTTCAGAGTTGGAATGTATAGGCGAAACGAGTTTTATAGAAGGAGATGCGGTATAGGTTCCGCTTTTCCACCTCTGTCTCTAAAATCATGTGCGCCGGTACAACCCAACTCTGAAACATATGCATTTAGATAGAAGTGTACTATTTCCTCTAACATGTCACTAACCTACTTTGATATCTCTCATAGATTTGGAGCTAGACAGCCTCAAAGTCTCCATTTCGGCATCTCGTAACTTCGAAACTATTCGTTTTTTGCCTTATGTTCATATGGACTACCATTTATTTACCATTCGCCAAATACTCGAAAAAAAGTGGGAATACAATACCCCTGTACATCAACTATTTATTGACTTTAGAAAGGCGTACGACTCGGTTAGGGGAGAAACGTTATACAACGTTCTTACAGAACTTGGAATATCGAGAAAGGTAATTAGATTAATTAAGATATGTTTAAATGAATCCGAAAGTAAAGTCCGCGTAAGAAAATTTTTGTCCACGAGCTTTCACATCGAAAATGGCCTGAAACAAGATGTGTTGTCGCCATTATTATTTGACTTCGTTCTGGAATACGCTATAAGGAAAATCAAAGATAGCAACCAGGGCCTAGAGTTGAACGGTATTCACCAGGTTATGGCATATGCTGATGATGTAAATTTAATAGGGGATGATAGGAGAACAATAGAAAGAAATGCAGAGATATTATTAAAAGCTTGCAGGGACATGGGTTTAGAAGTAAATGCAGAGAAAACTAAATACATGGAAGTGCGTCGGGAGCGGAATACAGCAAATTATGGATGCGTTAAAATATTAAATAATACTTTTGATAAAGTGGATAGTTTCAAATATCTAGGATCAATATTAACAGAGGAAAATCATATTCACGGAGAAATTAAATGTCGACTAAAAGCAGGGAATTCGTGTTACTATTCGGTTCAAAATCTCTTGTCGTCGCGAATTCTGTCGAGGAATTTGAAGCTTAAAATATACAAAACGATAATCATGCCTGTTGTTCTGTATGGCTGCGAAACATGGTCACTTACTCTGAGGGAAGAACATAGATTGAAAGTATTTGAGAACAAGATCCTGAGACGAATATTCGGACCCAAGAGGAACGGGAATGGGGAATGGCGGAAACTTCATAACGAGGAATTACATAATTTATATGGTTTACCCAACATTGTTATGGTCGTCAAGTCTAGGAGGCTTAGGTGGGCGGGTCATGTAGCTAGAATGGAAGAAAGTAGAAACGCTTTAAAGACTTGACTGCAAGACTAATCGGAAAACGACCATTAGGAAGAGCTAGGCGCAGATGGGAGGACAATATTAAGATGAATCTCGCAGAGATTGGAATACAAAGTAGAAACTGGATTCAGTTAGCTAAGGATAGAAGTCAGTGGAGAGCTTTTGTGAACGCGGCATTGAACCTCCGGGTTCCATAGGCCATAGAGTTAGTTAGTTAGTTCATATGGACTTTTTCTTATTGTTTAGGTATGAAGATTTCACCAGTGGAGTTTGCTACATAATGAAAGAATATACTGTGTATAGCTCAGTCTCCTAATCAAATCAAAATAAAACAAAATATTTTAGTGAATAGGGTACGTTATTTTCAAGGTCATGGAATAAGGTACATTATAACGGTAACATGACTAGAATTTCCACTTTCTGGTTTGACTACTTTGTGGGATCACATGATTTTTATTAATTACTTTTTGCTGAATTCTAAGGTTTATCAAAAACACTTGCAGGTTAAGTCTCAGAGATGACTGAACGGCGCCACTGTGTTCTAAGTAGTTGATAATTCTTGGCACCACAGAACGCTTGAAAGCTTTCTATGGTTTCAAGAAATGAACATCAGCATTAAGAACAAAAAATAAGAAAAAAAGATTGAAAAAGTATACAGCTCTTGACTTATGTGAATCAACCATCATAAAGCTCGCCGTAGTGAACAATTTATGGGTTTCGAACACATTCAAGAAGATGCTTTTAGATTAGGCGTATGTCAGAGAGGCCTGACATAAATACGTTTATAAATTTTATTCTTTTTCAAAATACCGGTTTCAGTCACCATGTATTCTTTATATGGTTTGGTTTATTGAATACTTTAGTTGACCAGGGTCCAGAGTTTCTGCTACATGCATTTAAGAAAGTTATTTGTTGACGTTCCAACTATAAAACTAGAAGTAAAAGTAGTGTTTGCATCACTCTTAAGAGTATTGCGTCACTATTAAGCGAAATTAAGTCACAATAGATACAATATAGCAATTAACTGTGCATTTCTTTTCTGAATATATAGTACGTAAATGAAGACATGACCTTTTATGGCAGAATAAAAACTTGACGAATGGGTATTAGAAACAAACCAGAGGGGCACCCGCGCGAGGGGTCAATCCGGTTCAGACCCCTCGACATACATTTGTACACTTTCTTAATGTATATATATATATATATATATATATATATATATATGTATATATATATATATATATATATATATATATATATATATATATATATATATATATATATATATATATATATATATATATATTAGAATATAGACGGCACTACGTAATGTCTTCTATTATTGCACTCTCCAAACTTTGGACCCCTCCCAACAGAAATTTCTCGGCCTCGCGTCTGAAACAAACGGCACACGTTGTAGAGCCAGAAAGAATATGTTTCCTCTATTGACTTCAAAACTGCTAATGGGAATTTGCCTTATGTACCTCATTTTGTTAGTTCAGTGATATATTAATCACTATGGTATATACTGTGTCCTTTGAAATTTTGATTTAGAAAAAAAGATTAAGTTGTAGAGCTAAACATAATTTTGGGTTATATTTCATTGTCCATATCGTGTTCCGTCGTCTTAATAGTATCATAATAGAACACGATATAATGCTAGAATTTTTGGTAGGTATACGTTTGACGGTTTCTAAAAACAAGTGTACTTACCCCCGTATACTATTAATTCTTTCGTAAATTAAAGGTAAGTATACGATAGACTATAAGAATATTAGGGGGTTTATGCCGTAGAGTCTCATTTATGACCCATTATATCCCTGGTCATAATAAAACATTTGATGAAGGTATACTTCAGAATCTGCATCTTAATAGGCGCCGTGGTTAACGCATAACATCAATTTCCAGTTTATCTTTTTAACGTTTTAGAAAAGTACGAATAATAATTTACATTCACTGATATCATCTCATTCAGCTGGTATGATCAATCATTTGATTTTTTTCGTTGTTTTCCGTATATAAAAAAGAAAATGTCTTGAATGACTCAATGACTGATCAATACCCAGGCCAAATTCTTTAAGCTTGCAATTTTAAATTTGGGCAGTAGGATTTGTGACATAAGGTATCACTGAAGAATAACTCTTGGAAAATTGACGACGAAAGGGAGATAGTGATGTTAATTATTATATTAAACTGTCCATATCTCGGAATCTCTTAAGGTTAGGGACATGAAATTCGGTATTTGGACTTCTCACTTAAAATAATTAGGTAAGTGTTTCAGTGCTTTTATTCATTTTAAATTTGGAAAGAGGAAACGTTGGTCGGGTAAAAGTTATACTGATAACATTGTAATAAAGGTTTCTCACTCGAAACGCCTTAAATTTAGAGACATAAAATTTGATATTTTACTTTTCATCAAAAATAATTAAATACGTGTTTCGACCATTTTAGATGTTTGACCTACAGCGGAAAACAATGAATGAAATTGTTTCAATAAGCTGCGCATTACAGAAGTTCGAATTTTGTACGAGACTTTGAGTTCAGACAAATTTCCTTTGAAAGGGGCAGAAGGAAGCATGCAATATTGCACACAGTAACTCGTGTTGACATTCTCTAATTCCTGATAATATTATAGAATTACGTTTCAAACTAAACTCACTTTATCCTCACAAAAGTTCTTGACTTCCATCTTAGTTCATTCTCAAACTTTAACCACCTCTCTTACACCTAAATTCTGCTTAACTCTTGTTTCTCAGTTCCCCTTGACTTAATCTCTTGTTCAGATTCTGCTTCTCACTCTTCCTAACCTTATATCTCTCTCAGAAACTTCGGCCCTTTGCCTGTAAGATATAGCAGAAAGTGAAGAGTACCCCCATGAGAGTTTAAGAGTGTATGGTTTCAGTCAGTAATGTAACACTCATGCTGCCTGAAAAAAGATGCAAAAATTAATGTACCAATCATCATGAGTTTCAACTTATCGTCAACTGGAAAAGAATTATTGTCATATGGGATGGACTGCTTCATTAAAAATACCAATGATATAGTTATTGGGAGAGCATCACTAATTGATTGGGTAGGAAGTTTACTGGTGCAATTTGTTGATGTATTTTTCCATAGACATGTTATATCTACAACCACAGAAGATTTTAACTATAAGACAAGAAGTTTAAAACAAAGTATCATTATAAAACAGAAGGTATAGACCACCCTAGGTCTAGAAGTGCTCCCTTTCGGGGACATGACTAGCTAAAAATTTAAAGGATACTTGCAAAATGATACATAACTCAAGAACAGAATTTCGGATCGAAGTCGGGTGCAAGGTTCTCTCTATTATTTTTAGTTTCACATTCCATTAATGCACAATTGGAGGGGTTGTAGGAGTGGTGTAAGGGTTACAGCAAAGAAACTGGAGAACTCCTAGACCATTTTATTAAGAGTTAAATGACAAAACGTAAACAGCAATCAAGTATAATATAATAGTAGAAGAATACTATTAGAATTGGAAAGCAGATTTATAAATGGTTGCTTAAACTTTGGAGTACCAAAATATAAATTTTACTTAAATGCCCAAGACGAGGTCAATTTGACTCCATAGGTTTTTTTGTGACTCTAAAGAAACAAAGAGATAAGGATATTCTATTGTTACAATACAAGCAATGAACATTTATTGTAAAGAGGAAAATGTGCCACATAAGAGAAACTAACAAAATGAGGTTGGCGCCAAAACTCGCTTGCACGAAAATGCCATTCCCTCAGCGCCACCTGCATTTGGCGGGATGAAAAGTTTTTTTCTACCCTCTTCTCGGAATATGATTGAAAACTCTTTTATTCCATGATTGACCAAGATGAGGTCATTTTCCATTTCTGTAAATAAAAAGACAAATTAGATTCTACGATACTTGCTAAGTGTACAAAATTATTCAAGAGATTCTTATATAAGCATTCCTAGAAGACCATTTCAGCGTATATTTTTTAATGCAATAAAAAATAGATGTCTCGCTGGGGTCAAATTGACCCCATCTTGGTACTCCAAGGGTTAATTTACTTTATGTCAGTACAGAATAATTTCTCGAAGGAAGAATTGAAATAAAACAAACCATTTAGTGTCTCACGGTCATGCTTTTTAAGCGAATGGAGATGGATGATGAATGAAATCTAATTATTATGAAACTTATAAATTAATAGTGTGAGAGGAAACTGGAAATTGTGAGAAAACTCACAAACACGATTATATCCATCACAAATTCCGATGATTTGCAATCGAATCAGAGACTCTTTGCACCAGAAGTGCGTGCTTTATCACTGAGCCATCGTGCACCTACCTCGGAAAAAGAATATGACTACGATATATGAATCTGAATACTGAATACTATGTGAGTATTATGAATACTACTGAGTATTATGACACTGAATACTATGTGTCATAAACCAATGTACTAAAAGCACAGGTGATCAAAATGAGTGAAATTCGTTGTCGCTTTTGTTGGGAAACAGAAAATACGTATTTCTAAATCAGTTATTCTCAAGTGGCAGGTATCAATCCTCGAGAGTCACAGATAGATTATCGCTTGTAACTGTCAATTTGGTTTTCAATACGTTTTGTATTTGTTTTTATTATTTGCAAGGAACATTAGGATCGTATGGGACCAATAAAAACAAGCTCGTAGTATTCAAAAAACTGAGAACAGCTGTCGGAAAGCAATTGTAGAAATACAAATTACCTGAATACTGTATTCTGAAATCATGCAACTTAGAATTATGACTGTTAAGTATTATTAATCATGTCACGGATAACGAAATGATTTAGACAGATTTAGTGATAGTTTGATAGTGGCGATGGTTTGGGACGAATAAATAGAGATCTATGATGCCGACGTAGAAGAACTTAAAGCCAGATGCCAAAAATATGTTGTAGTGGCATGAGACTACGTCGAAAAATAACATACTTAACTTGAATTCACATCTAATGATGTCTAGACATTAATATGTGTTATTTACTGGTTGTCTTTCATATTTGCGTATTTCACATTATGATGTGTAGCAATTAGCTGGCATTGTAAGATCAATTTTACAAAACCTAGATCATTGACAATAATGAATGCTGCAACTCGTCATAATTTATTAGTTTGTTAACTAATCATCATCATCATAATAGGTATTCTGCTCTTAGGGTAGGTCACTTGCCACAGCTGAGAAGCTTCCATGCTCCACGGTCCTCTACTAACCGCTTCGTCTTCACGATGATCTTTCTGTTATCATCCATTAATTGTAGTTTCCTTCGCCCCCTCTCTCTTTCCTGCCATCATACCACCTAGGACGTCTTTTATGATAGAATTTCTTCTTAGACAATGTCCCAACCAGTTTCTCTTCTTCTCAGTAACATCTAGAAGTGTTCTTTGCTCTCCGCCATTTCTAACAACCTCCCATTCGTTTTCCGCTCGACCCAACTAATTCTTTCCATTATTCTCCACACCCACACGTCCAAGGCTTCCAGTAATTTTTCATCACTTCTGCGTAACATCCATGTTTCCCTTGCATAAAGTACAACACTCCACACGATGCATTTTATTAGTTTTTTTTTCTCAACTCTTTATTCGAGGTTCCTCAAAACAGACTTTTCTCATTCCTAAAAGCTTCTTTCGTCATTTCTATCCTTTCTTTTATTTCACGTTCGCAATTTACGTCATTACAAAGAATACTACTCAGATATCGAAAACTGTTCACTTGTTCTATTTTTTCCCCTCCCACTTTTATATTTGACACAGGCCGCTTCGTTCCAGTCACCATAACTTTTGTCTTTCTAACATTTATTTTCATTCCATATTCCTCAAAGCCCTTCATCAGGTTTTCTAACATCTTATTGATTTTCTCTTCAGATTCTGCAACAAGCACAATATCGTCTGCAAATCTTATGTATCTAATCATTTACCTCCTACTGAAATGCCGTCTTCAGCATGTAAGCTCTTTTTCACGATCTCTTCAAGATAGATATTAAATAGTGTTGGCGAGAGACAGCATCCTTGTCAAACAGCCCTTCCAATTCCACTCTCCTCCATCAGTTCTTCCCCTATCCTAACACTTATTTGTTGGTTAATATATATGTTTCTTATGAGTCTTCGATCTTTACATTCCAACCCAATCTTCCTTAGAACTCCTAACAACAATTTCCAATTCACGCGGTCAAAAGCCTTTTTACTAGGAATGCGCTCGAGTCGAGACACACCTTGTAAAATTCGAGACGAGTCGAGACAAATACATTTTTCGACTCGAAAATTCGAGTCGAGACACGAGTCGAGTCGAGACGGCTCGCAAAAATCTCGACTCGACTCGAATTTCTCGAAAATCTTTCTATAATTTTTAATATTATTTTGGAGAAAGTATTTACTCAGAAACAGCCTTGAAACCAATTCAAGTGAGCATCCATGCATAGACGTAACTGACGGGGGGCAACTCCCCCCCCCCCACATTTCATAAGTTTATTAGGATAGTCATTCAGTGTTATCTATGAACTGAGCTGAAGCGAGTACAACAACGTTTTGCTTAAGTTTATGATTTTGTTTCACAGTAATAAGGTCTTTATGCGCTAACTAGGCCAAGAGAAAGGAGGAGCAAGGAAGTGAAAAGACAGCGACCCTGGCCTAACAAAAAGTACCAGGTAAAACTTCAGTCAGGATGGCCGGTCGGAACATGGTTCGATGCTCCACCTTTAAAATACTGCTCGTTAGGCATACACACTGTCCAGGGCTTAAAGAGGCTTCAGTGAATAGCCACCTCGCCAGAATGCTTATCCACACTGATTTGCGAGAACACAGTCAGCAATTAAAGTAAATAATCCCTGATCCATGTTCCTGATGTGGTTTGATAAATCATTAATAGTCGTTTCATAGACGGAACCAAAATATTAATTAAAAATTAATGCACTGTGTTTGTAAAGTGACAAATGTTGCACAAGAACTAAATTTTGACAGCAGGCTGATTTGTCGGCACGTAGCGCCGGCGCGTTCCGGCTCACTTTAAGCCGTGACACTGCCTCTCTACTACTAGCTGGGTAATTGTCACTCACTTTCGATGCATGTGATCTAAATTGGTTCACACCTCACTTTATTGTTTTTTTTTTCTTTTTAGACTGACGCTTCACAACGGTAATAATAATTTATAAACTGTATCGTCAAATTCAGGATTTCTTTATTTTTCTGTTACATCAAAAATGTTTATAATTTGAATAAAGATAGGACTTGATATGAATAGTTTTGGGGGACTTGGAGGATCACAGAGGCAGTGTAAAATTGTAATTGAACTATATCTTTTTTTAAAAAAAGAATGTTAATGTTCAGAGATGTTCATATACCTTCTCCTTTAATGATTCTGGCTGTTTCTTAGGCAATGGACAGTTATTAAAAATTGTTTTATCTATGCTCATATTATTATAAAATGTTCGAATAAAGTTCTAGAATAACCGGGAATGGAACTCTGATTTTAACCATATTTGGTAATGTCTTGCAATAAATGTTTTACTAATCCATCTTAATAAAGGTCAGTGAACATGGAGTGTGCTGGAGAAAGAGGTTGCGGTGTACGTTGATGGTCAAAGGAAGTACAGGTCGGTCTGTTGTCGGTCTGGGATACTGGGCAGTAAGTACGCCAGAAATTTTTACTAGGGGGTGTGTTCAAAATAAAAGGGGGGGTGCTCTCAGAATAGTGATATAATTTTTAAACAAACTCAAACAAGAAAACAGTATATTTTGCTACGCAACTATTGCAATACTACTACTACCACTATTAATAATAATAATAATAATAATAATAATAATAATAATAATAATAATAATAATAATAATAATAGCTAGGTTCAATAAAGTAAGTTCGCGCATTTGAGCATTTATTATTATTATTATGAAACTAAGTAATACAGTGAAACCTCTCATAACGGACATCGGTGGAACACGATTATTTGTCCATAAATGATAGGTGTCCCTAAATGGAAGGGTTCTGGAATGGAATGGAATAAGAATGGAAGAATAAGAAAGTTTGTCCTCTTCTGGAAATGTCCACTATTGAGAGATGCCCGTTAAGAGCGGATTCACTGTATTAGGAATTAACCTCCACTATTTTACCCAGTAATTACACGTGAAATAATTACATACGAATTATTGTAATTATTTTGCAAAATTCTGCTATTATTTTAATTTATTCACCCCCAGCAAGTTTTAGTGGGTGATATTTTTGCAAAATATTAATTGGGGAAAAAATCCATCGTCCTATGCTGAAATCATATTCGTTTAGTAATTTATACTGCACATAGTTCCAATTTCATTATTTTAATATTCTAACCCTGTTGTTAACGTTAATTGTTGTAATTTTATTTGATCTCTTAATATCCGTTTCTGCCCCTTCCTGGCTACGTTATTGGTTCTGAATATCTTTCATAAGAAAATTATTCGTTGATTTAGTTGTTTTCCAGAAATAAAGTTTTTCAATTTATAAATATTTTGTATCTTCCTGTTTTGTCTTCTTTAACATACCCTAATTTTAATAATCCCTGGGCTCATAGTGGTCTGGTCTCATGTAAATAGTTGAAAAGTGACCAAAAATTGCCAAGAGCACACAAAAAAGTGACCAAAATCTCATTATACCCCCTTTTTCCTTTGTTAATTTCTCCATCACCTCTCTCTTTGTTTGTTGTTTTGTTTCTCCTTTACTTCTTTTTTTTTGCGCTTCCTCCTTTCTTAGGTTTTCAAGATAAGATTTGTAGTTACGGTAAGCAGACTTAGCAGATGTAAAAAGCTTCTGAGTAAGTGGAACCAATTCTGGCCTATTTCCGAACTTCGCATTAAGAGTTCTCAAAAACGTGAAATATTCAAAGTCATCACCTACTCTTAAGAACAACATACAAGAAGCATAACACAAGAAGACATGATGAACCACACAGACACACACACACAACTTTCAACGGAGCGTTAACTATTATGGGAGAAAATCTCAACCTCACCTTGAGAGCTTAAGCATCCATCAACCGTCCACTGTGCTTTAGAAAAAATAAAATCTGAAGTGAGAATAAAGCTGTTTCACATGTGGCAGCAAGTACTGAAGCTTTCAGAAGTAACAAGCTTTTGCCTTTTTCCATTTGTTTTTATATTTTTCTTAGAAAACTGCCAATGCAAAACATAAATCACACGAAAAGATCAATTTACCTCTCAAAAAAGTAACTTTTAGTGACAATTTTTTTAAAAAGTAACTTTTAGTGACAAACTTGAAAAAAAAGCAAATTTTAGTTAAAAAAGTGGCTGGCTATGAGCTCTGTTCCACTTAATGAATTTACGTGAATAAAAATATACTTTACAAAGAATTAAGCTAGCACCAAATGCGTTCTTGCATAACACTAGACTCAGTCTAAAATATATATAATTCTTACTTCGATCGATCTCTTCATTTCTGAAAACGTTTTGACTACACCCTTCTAACGTCCGTCCGTTGATACACCACTTGCAGAGCAGGCTCAAAACCAGCCACAGAGCTTTGGGGGCCATGAATATGTTAGGAGGGGCCAAGTCATTAAAAATTCTCTTACAAAACCTAAATTGTGCATTTTGTATTGAGGTCTGAAGGTGACATGAAAAATTAAGGGAGGGCCAGGCCCTTCTGGTTGCGAACCTGTTGCAGAGTAGCACTTACAACTGAATCTGGTATAGGCTTATTACTATATTGTCACATTTTTCCTTATTGAGGAGGAGGTAGGTGAATGACCGCTCAAGACTCTGCCAATTTCAGTCATGTGCATCTGTCTATCAATCTCTTTTCTCGGAAACGATCGTGGAGCCCAGGAGGGTAGGTATGAGCGGGTCTGTTTTGTCAATTGTTTCGACCGAAACACCGCCCGAAACAATGAGGTCATGTGATTCTCGAAGCCGTACATGAGAACGAGGTCGCTTCGTATTGTGAAGTAAAATAAATAAGAATATTGCCTTCTATCCTAATTGCTAAACCTTTTTAACTTGATGTAATAAATAACCCATATGATACTGATTGATACAATTGAATTTGGGGGAGTATTCCTTTTCCATCCAGGGGTGTGTGTAATATAATTTGGAGGGGTGTTAGGGGGGTATTGGGGGGGTGTAGATTACTCCCTGATACTGGGTGTTTTTTATAAGGATAAGCAGAGACATACAGAACTCCGCTCTTTGTCGGAAATCTTGTGGTCCTAAATACAAAAGATATTTTATTGCTTTCCCTGTAAGTCACAAAAATAGCAACATCTGGTATGGTTGTAAAGTGGAAAGGGACAATTGTAAGGTTAAAACAACGAGTTATTTTTACTAATAGCCATCCTGGCACTCCAACCAAAAATAATACACTTGATTTATTCTGAAGTTTGTGTTTGCAGTGAGCAATGTCGCCGATCCTGGGGGGCGGTGGGACTCGGGACCCCCAAAGCTCATATGCGCCCCTATGTATTTTTCTGAATATGTATGTTTTATATGTATTTTGTATTATTATATGTATTTTTTTATAAATATACAAACCCACATCTAATGCCCCCCTCCCCAAAGTTACAGAGAAATCGGCGCCCTTGGCAGTGAGCAGTTCGTTTGAAGGTTTTTTTTTCTTTGTATATATAGCCTTCACGTGTATTCGTGTATAGTGGTTTCATTTTTTTTTTATATTTTATTTGTAGTACCTGAACATTTCTCAGGTTTCACAGGAAGTTGTGACTAATATGCAGTGCTCCCCCCCAAAAAAAGACTTTGTTGGACTATTTTAGTAAGAAGCCGAAACTTAGCAATATTGACAGTGCCAGCGGAGATAATGAGTGACTAAACAATCTACTTCTTGCGTTTCAGAAGATAAAAATTCAACTGCTAGTATGAAAACAGTGTCAGAAGATAAGAATTCAATTGCCGGTACTACTGTTGAAACAGTGTCACAAGATGAAATTTCAGAAGATCGTGATCCAGTCAAAGGTTGTGAAAAGGCAAATACATTTCTGGCAGTAGGTCTAGGTCCCTTTCAACCGCAATTGAAAACATACCCCAATAAAAATAGCCGCCGGTTCTGATCTGAGTGGTATAGGCAACTTAGTTGGTTAGAATATAGCATTTCTCGAGATAGTGCTTTTTGGTTTTATTGTCGCACATTCTCCGAAAATATTCCGAAATCTGAAGATACCTTTACTAAGGAGGGTTTCCATAACTGGAAGAAGCCCGTAGATAAATTTGGTACTCATGAGGCAAGTAATGCTCATAAGACTTGTATTTCTAAGGCTGCGGAATTTCGAAACGCACTATTTCACGGATCAGTTGCTCGTAAATTAGACGAACCAAATAGTTAACGGCAATAGAATATATTTGAAGCACTTCTAGATAGTATTTGTATTGTACTCGCCTATGTGTTCCTCTTAGAGGCCGTAGGGAAAATAACGAAAGTGAAAATAAAGGCAATTTACTAGAACTCTTATTGCTAAGATCCAAAGACAATGATGTGATTTTTGTGTATTATGTTTACAGAAAACCTTTAGATACGTTAGTCCCGAATACCAAAATCAATTTCTATATTTAATGTGTGAGTATATGCTGGGAAAAATAATTGATCGTGGGAAGACTGCAGGTATATATAGTGTCATCATGGATGAAACTCAAGATTTGAAGAGACATGAACAAGTATCAATTGTTTTGCTATACTGTGATGAAACATTAAATGTTCACGAAAGTTTTATCGGGTTTTACAACACAAAAAACACGCTGAAAGTTTATCCAAACTGTTAACAAATATGTTAATATCACTGGGTCTGAAAGTAGATAACATCCGAGGGCAATGTTACGATGGTGCAGCCGCTATGCGTGGTCAGTACTCTGGTGTTGCAAAGAGAATCAGGGACATGAACGATTTATCCATTTATATTCATTGATACGCTCACATTTTGAACTTATGCATTGTTGACGTGTGCGGAGAAGCGTCTGCGATTCGAAATATATTTGATGTTGTGAGTAGTTTGCATTCCTTCGTACAAGCGTCGTGAAAAAGCACGCTATTTTTGAAAATATTCAACGTTAAGTAGAAAACTTAAAGCATTTAATAACATTAAAATTTTTGAGCGACACTAGATGGAGCTGTAGATTAGAAGCTATTCGTGCAGTTTTAGAAAATTTTGGACCAGTAGTTGAAACTTTAGAGGAAATAGCAGATCACGATCAAATTTACGGCCCAGACGCGCATTTCCTGTTAAAAAAATGTTCACGACTTTTTATTTCTGGTTCGTCTTAAAGTGATGAGACGTGTTTTTGAATACACGAATCAACTGTCCATGCACTTACAGAATACACGTGTCAATTTTTCTACTGTGAAAAATTTGTCGCAAGTCACTATCTGCAGCCTTCAGTCCTTACGGAGTGAAAAAAGTTTCAATATGCTGTGGACAGAAACAGAAGAAATATCAGAAACCATGGGGTGCAGTGCACCGAACGTTTCACGAAGAACACGATTCTCACGAGCATTGGATGGCGATGATACTTCTTCCGAGTGTAAGACAGCAGCTGAGTATTACAGACGCGAAGTTTATTATTCCGTTATTGACATCCTTGTGGCAGATATTAGCAATAAAAATTCAAAGAAAATGATATGCAGGTTCTTCATTCCCTCCAAGACATCTACACAAGGCATCAGCAGAAAGCATCACAATTGTCAGCAACACCTGCAAAATCCCCAAAGTTGAACTGATATCAGAGTTAACAGTTTTCTCCAATTTGTATGCAGAGAGATAGACTGAAAATGATTTTTCATCGCGTCTATTTTTTTTTAAATTGAATCTTTACGAATTCTTCCCAAACTTGAACCAAGTTTATAAGACTTTTCTAACCGTGCCTGTCAGTTCCGCAACCAGTTCCTTTTCGCGCCTGAGACGGCTAAAAACATACGTTCGTAACACTATGGGTCAAGAAAAATTTCGTAGATTAGCTGTGTTGTGCTTAGGAAGGTCTTACGACATTAACGTTTCTCAGATTATCGACACATTTGATTTAGAAGCAACACTTCGAGGAAGGCGACTGCAGCCCATTTACAGTTCAAGTCCAGCTTCCATATCATTACATTTAGCAGTACGCGAAATATTAACTTATTAAATCAAAATTATAAATGTGATATTTACTGGCTAATATTTGGATTTCCTAATATTGTGATTTCCATGTATTATTGATAAGCAGTATTTCTTTCAGAGGGTGAGCCGGGCCTACCCCTCCATACACACACACTCAAGTGCAAAATACCATTCACGCTAATTTTCAGAGAAAATCAGTATATCAAGAAACATATGTTTAACTATAAAATTTCCCTATTTATTTTTAAAATACCCTCTTTGGAATTTTTTTTCTAAAAGAAACACTATTAATGAGCTGGGGTAAACAAATATGTGGATATTGTGCTGATAGGTTGTTCCAGGTAATTCCTTAACAACATTAAGGCTCAGGTCAATATGACGGTTTGGGCAAAGATCAGGGGAACATTGGCTAAGTGGAGATTAAAATGGGCCGGAACGCACAAGTTCTGCATTCCAGTAAGTCAGTGTAGTGTCCAAATTCAGTTCCTGTGCTGTACTTGTCTCACTCCAAATTTGTATCTTTTCAGTTTATTATTTTCATATTTTACGCAGATTAATATCCTATTAAAGCACGATAAAGAACTAATCTAGAACTTTTCGTTCTGCGTCATTGTGTTCCCCAAAATTATTCTAGGGAAAGGCGTTCCGGCTATTGACTAAAACAATTTTTAGCACAAAGGGTTTGTTTAATTTTAGGTCTCATCCGCAAAAACTGACGTAAAGTTAGGCTGGATATCTGCCGGAGTAGTATTTCCCACACTCCAACTACGCAATGATGATCCAAAATCAGAGAGGGTTTCTTGAAACTACGGTGCTAAATATTTGGTTAAAACATTAGAAGCAAATGTAAGGTTGGCTTCAAAAACTGACAATTTAAGGTCGAAGACTTGGAAATTTGTGAATATATTTTTGTCGAAACAAAGAAACGTTTACACGCGCACAAGTGAACAATGTGTATTATATACTTCTAATTACAGCTTGTGAATCTTACAGTCAACAAATAAAACTTGTTGTCTCTTAATAATGAAAGAAAAGAAGAATCGCAGTTCACGCTCATGCCATGTAGCAGCCATCGAAAATTCAAACTTTATAATCGATTTTTATACCAAAGGCAATAATTTGAAATATGTTGCTGCTTCCAATCTAAAGTAGGAATTAAAAATACGCCTGGTTGAATTCTCAACTTTCTGTGATCAGTTGTTAATGTAAAATGCTCTTTTTAAACTTCCATAGGGAGAGAGCATACACAACTCAAAGAAGCATGGAGAGATGTATGCTTGCAATAACCCGGAGAGATAGAAAAAATTTACATGGATCAGGAAGATGACAAGAGTGACCGATATCATCGTGAAAATAAAAGGACTCAAGTGTCAGGGAGCTGGTCATATTACAAGAAGAACTGACGATAGGTGGGCAAAAGCAATCCTTGACTGGATCCTAAGGCAACGAAAACGATCTAGAAGATGTTGTAATACAAAACGGTGTGACGAAATTAGGAAGCAGTGTGGAGTAACATGGAAACGAACTGCCGAATATGGATACATGTGAAAAAGAATTGGAGAGACCTTCATACAGCAGTGGGTCGACAAAGGTTAAAAATATATATATATATATATATATATATATATATATATATATATATATATATATATATATATATATATATATATATATATGTGTGTGTGTGTGTGTGTGTGTGTGTGTATGTGCACGAATGTTTTGCCCTCCGACCATATGGGCCAAGGTTACGCTTATGCATCCATGTCTCTAGTGGAGCTCGAGTAAAGCACCATGACGGCCGACGCGTATCGCACACTGCTTGCAGACTATGTACACCCCTTCATGACGACCATGTTTCCCAACTGTAGTGGCAATTTTCGACAAGATAATGCACCATGTCACAAGGCCAGGAGTGTGATGGAGTGGTTCGAAGAACCCAGGGCCGAGTTTCAAGTAATGTGTTGGCCCACCAACTCGCCAGATTTGAACCCAATCGAACATATTGGGATATGATTGAACGTGACGTCAAAGCGCATCGCCTCTCTCCCCGGAATTTACAAGAATTAGGTGACCTGTCTGTGCACATGTGGTGCTAACTCTCTCCAGCGACTTACAAAAAATCATTGCGTCCATGCCAAGAGCATTCGCCGTTGTTATCCGTGCCAAAGGTTGACATACTGACAATTAGATAGGTAGTCATAATGTTCTGGCCCATGTGTACGTATATTTTAACTCGTATATTTTGTCTCGACTCGAATTCGAGTCGAGTCGAGACAGACACCGTCAAGTCGAGACACGAGTCGAGACGGAAACATATTTTCGAGTCGAGACAACATTTTCTCGACACGAGTCGAGACAGGCTTAAATCTCGACTCGACTCGACTCGTGCGCATCCCTACTTTTTACATTCCAACCCAATCTTCCTTAGAACTCCTAACAACAATTTCCAATTCACGCGGTTAAAAACCTTTTCTAAATCAATAAATACAACATATACCTCTTTCCTTTTTTCTATAAATCTTTCACCTAACCCAATAGCATCTCTTGTGCCCTTAACCCTCCTGAACCCGAACTGCTTGCTCCTCCTTAACTTTTTCATTTGTTCTTCCATATAAACTTGTGTTCTGTATTCGGAGCAGAATTTTAGCTGCATTAGATATGAGACTAATAATTCTATAATCCGCACATCTCCTTGCGTTCGATTTATTCGCCATTGGTACCATGATCGTCCTCAGGAAGTCTTTTGGCCACTCTCCTGTTTCATATATTTCAGTGTGTAGTCGGAACAATTTTTCCTTTCCCCTGTCTCCCATATTTTTAATGAATTCGACTGGTATATTATCTATCCCGGTTGCCTTTAAATTCCTAATCTGCGATATAGCCTTGTCAAACTCATCCCGAAGAATACTAAATTCTTTATCATCGTCGCTTACATCACTTTCTACTTCAACATTTAGGCCAAATGGTCTCTCATTTATTTATTTATTTATTTATTTAACAATCACCAGATACAGCTCAGAGACTATTTTACACTAGAATAAAACTTCAACATATTCCTTCCAACTTCATATTCGACCTCATTTCTCTCGCTGACTACCTTCACATTCTTATTTTCCACTGCTATCGTTTCGCCCCTTTGTTTCCTCCGAAATTCCATTACATTTCACCTTCTTGTACATTTCCTCATATTTCCTAATTTTCTAATTCTTCTATCTTGTCGCATTTTTCTTTGTAAAACTGTTCCCTCGCTCTGTCTGTTTCACTCCGTAATTCATTATTTAACTTCTTGTACATCTTTCTGCCCTCTTCTGTATCAACCTGTTTCCATGTCTTACTTCCCTCGTTTTCTGCAACAGCTGTTCTGTCACCCATGGTTTCTTAGCCGTTTTCTGCTCGCTGTAATCTACTGCTTCTTCTGCAGTCTGCTGTAAGCAAACTTTAATATGTTCCCACCTTGCGTTACTACCCGCGCCTATCCTTTCCTCGTTAAATATTTTTCTTCGAATTTTTCAACGAAAAGATTTCTTACTTCATCGTTTTCAACTTCTCAGTATTCATCACTTTATTGCCTTCTTTTTTCTGCCTACATTTTTCAGTTAAATATCTACTTCGGCCAGCACAGGAAAATGATCAGAGAAAATATCAGCCCCAGGAAGTGCTTTCCCGTTCTTTAAGCTATTCCGATACCTGTCCTGAATCGGAACAGAGTCCATCTGATATCTTCCGCCGTCTATTGGTGATTTCCCTGTGTAACTTCTTCTCTTCTGCTGATTAAACCAAGTGTTACCAATTATTACTGAATTCTATCTACAGAAGTTCATCAGTCCCTCTCCCCTTTCATTTCTTTCGTCTAAACTATATTTGCCTACGATACCACCTTCCTATTTTTCTCGCACAACTGCATTGAAATCTCCCATTATAATTACGCACGAGGCCCCTCTTCTCCCTCTATATAATTTCTTCTATTTTCTCATAAGTTTCATCTATTTCTTCGGATGCATGCGAAGTCGTCGGAACACATTGTGTCAGTACTACCATTAGATCCTTCGTTTTCCCTTTAAGTTTTAACATCGTAACTCTATCATCAATAAATTCTACTTTCACTACCTTCTTCTTTAAGCGCTTTCCAATAATTATTCCTACGCCATTATGACCTCTCTTTTCATTACCTGAGTAAAACATTATATATCCTTCGCTGTTCAACACCCTAATACCTTCCCATCTAATTTCACAAACTCCTACCAAATCTATATTATTTTGTTTCATTTCTTCTTTAAGATTTTCTAATTTTTCTCCCTGTAACATAGTATGTACGTTCCATGTCCCTATTCTAAACATTTTACTCTTGCCTGTCTTTCTTTCTCTGCATGTCTTCCCCCATTACTACTTTCTCATCCAATAGTCTTTCCCAAGCCATCCCCCTCCCGGAGATCCGAATTAGGGATATTTTACCTCCGGAACTCTATATTTTGACCTGTGAAAGACCATTGTACATATGTTCTCCTTTTTGCCGCCAGCAAACTAAAGGAAAAATAGAGTAGTGGTTTACCGTTGCCTTCCACCTTGCATTATTCCAGCCGTTAAAGTCACTCTGACCACGCCTGGAACTAATGTTCAAGTTGCCGTACCGATCACTATGATTTACGCCAACTTGGCTACTGGAGAACTGCTGCCTTCACAAAGAACACTCTTTGTCTGGCTACAATATTTAGACCTATTTTGTTGGTTTGGCTCTCCTGGTAGTGAACTATTACCGACACAGCTCTAAATTCCACTGTAGCACGCAATCCTCCTCACCCCAGACATGTAAGTGTCTTAGTAATTGTGGTGTTTATCGCGGAGTAAAAATCCGTAAAAAGTATTTTAAACACGGAAGAAACATATAGGAACTCACTAATTATTCTTAATACTGACGATCCAGTCTTAAGATATCTCGTGATTTTAAACGGTCGGGCAGATAAATTTTGAGAGCCATTTTTCTTTGGGGGGCATACCAAGAAGAATAGCTTTCAGCTTAAACAATATTACAAAGCAGCATGTTTAGCGGATCGAGAGGCTGACGTATAGCCACCATAGGGGTGATCCCTTGCCCTCATCTGGTATCATCAGCGCACTGAAGGATATTCAATAGCGGCAACTCCAGATATGGGGAAAAGTTTTTGAGAGACAGCAACTTTTTACATATCGAAAAGGATAGTTTTACCCGTATAAAAATTCACTTACATAATAACACATGTCTTTGGAAGCAAACTTCGTCACAAGGGGTAGGTACTCGCAGATTTGTCTTTCTCTGAATTGATTAATCTTTACAAAAACTGTGGACTCCCACGTAATATACATATTTCAAAATATTTCATAAACAATAAATCATATACTCAACAGATCTATCCATTGGAACAACAACAATGGTTTATTTTTCCGTAGACTGAGACAAAATAGATAAATCCAACATTGACATTCTAACAACTCGAATAATGTATTATATGATTCGCTCGTTGAAATATTGTACTTGATTTTTTTTAATTCTATTCCTCTTTCAACTTTTACAAAATACTCTAGAAATTCTTCAGCTTGTTTAGGAGCTACCATTGCGCCTCCCTGTGCCATATCTAATTCTGCATTAATGGAGGCTACGACTGAAAATAATGGACATTCTTTGCTATGAAACTTCGTTCTTGAGTTATGGTTGTCCATGCATTTTTGGCATGTCATGCAGTGGGAAGAAAGCACTTCTACATCCAGCTTGATCTATACTTTTTATTTTATTTTGACGCCAGGAGCCACCATCCAAACGTGGTAGGAGTTATTTAGAACATCTGTATATTTTCAGAGGGATGCAGTAAGAAAAGTGCTCACTGAATGCTTGTCATGTTGTTTAGCGGGCCAGTTCATCTATACTGCCGTAATACAGAATATATTTTGCTTTACTAAAATTAGGTTTATTTGTCACCAGCTGTTTTCTAATAGCAAGAGACCGACAAAATATCTCTAGAGTTTACTGCGACATTTCAAACGAGAAAAGTGTGCGTTGAAATACAGTGAATAGAATTATTAAAACAAATAAATTAACAAAGTGTACATAATTTTGAATTCATTTCATCAAGCTATTTCTATTGTATTAATACAAATTCTACATTATCAAGTAAACATTACCATGTTTAAACCATGTTCACTACATCTATAATAACAAGAGGAGCAAGAAAACAAAAGAAAAGAGAGCGGAAAACTATAGTGATAAGTTATCCATAATTTCTAAATTAAAGGACACAATAAAATACGCAAACTGAAGGCATAAATATTTTCACTAACAACAATTTGAACTAGTTCTGAGTTCAGGCTGTGGCCGGAGGGGGAATCCCTTCTCCACCTGGAGTTGCGAAATTTCCTCCGATTTTGTTCAACAACAGTTACCCTTATTTTCTCAGTATTTCTTTAACCACTTATGTATTTAAATTTCATCGTGGAGGAAATTGCGTAAAATCATCACTGACATGAACAATATCACATCAAAATCTTAATATAAGACTTACGTTAGCCACTCATTTTCATTCCTTTCAAGTATTTTTCTTTTATAAGAAGAACTTGTATATATATCTCCAATTCTATGAGGTTTCAATCTGTATATAACATTATGCACAGTCGCACCAATATCGCTGTTGCCAAAAGTTTAACATGTTTTGTCACTAGATCAATGAGTTAAAACCAACAGAATACCATTAAAGCGGTTCAAAAGCTAATCGAAATCCTGCTAAAAATTGAAATTGATAGCAAAACTAATAAATTCTTACAATATTCGATTTGGTTTGTTGCGATTAGTAAATATTAGGTTACACCTCTTAGCGTGATGCAAACTACGAAAACAAAGTATACACTTCACTAACTAAAGTATCCAAATTCCTTGATTAACACTAAATGGTCACCTGTCTCGAATAATGTGGGACATCTCGAATTTTAATCCAATTTGATCGTTCTGAATTATGCTTTCTTTTTTTTCCTTAAAAAAAAACATTATTTGGAGGTTCATCAAATTAACCAAGCACTTACAAATATGTAACTCAAATTCTACGTGACTCTTGTAAATTTTGACTCATGATGTTTACCTATATCTATCAACATATCGATATTGTACCGATAAACATTTTTCGTGTTGGTAATAATGGAATCACCGCCCATTATGCTATTCTTTAACTGGTTCAAAGGACCATAAATTCTGTTCAAGTAACTGTAAATAAACTGACGCTATAAGTTTTCTGTTTGATGTTTTTTGGATATGATTATATATTTCATGCGTTAATATAATTTTTATGAAAAATAACATAAATATTGAATGAGCATTAGAGAAAATGCCGAGAACTGAGGTAATGATCTGAAAAATCCTCATTTCTGAAGTTACTGTAATTCGAGCCCAGGGCCATCAGATTACGAGAAAGGACCAAGTTTTCACTTGAATAGGCTCAGGAAAATTAACACATTATTATTATTATTATTATTATTATTATTATTATTATTATTATTATTATTATTATTATTATTATTATTATTATTATTATTATTATTATTGTATTGCATGTCATAACGAGCTAATTGTAGAAAATATCGTAGAAATCTAACAAACTGAATTATGGGACTATATTAAACGTTTTCCAATATCGATTTTGTTTGACAATATACTTTCAACAAACTTCGTTTTTATTATGAGTTTTATCTAGTAACCATGAAAAGAGAAACGCATTGTAATTGACCAACACATGCAAATTAACTGGAAATCCAATTAGACCTCAATAAATTTATCGATTATCCCTGATCATTCCTAACTAGGATTGCAGAAACGAATACGGGGTTTAATAACAACATTGCACAGTTCTACAATGGATGCAATATGTGTACGTTACCAATTATTGTGGAATTATTGTGGAGGCTTTATAATACTACCAGCATCGTATGTGAAATACACAGTAGAAATTAAAGAAGAACAATTTATTTGGCATGTCAAAGCGAAATGTAAGTATGCATATGGAAAAATGTATCTTAACCAAGAACTAAGTTTGTATTACTGGTTTACATTAACCAATCTTTCAAACTTTATTTTTCTTAATAATTATTTTTCTTTGTTAATTTTCTTAATAATATTTTTCTTTAACTCAGTAGAACTACGGTTCACGAGCTACTTAGATCACTAATAAAATCCGTTTATGAACAAGTTTTGTGAGCAATGCTTTTCCTCGATTTATGAAAAAAACTATTTCGAGGTACCAATGTACACACTCCTCTGCCTTGAAATTATTACTGTTTATTTTGTAAACAAAAACGTAATATATCAGAACTAAAATAAATAAACAAAAATTAATAATAGAGCATGACATATAAATGTAAGATGTTATGCAAAAGAAAAAAAAAACGACCTGGCCTTATTCTGTTTGAGGCTAAAAGACAAAAAAGGGAGATAAACTCAACGAATCAAAGTTGTAGAGAGACAACTACAGTGCCAAGAGACAGGTGAGTCTGTCCTAAATAAGTCAGTATGAAACGGGAAATGCAGGGGAAGGAAGAGGCAAATAATAAATAAATGAGGATTAGGAATAGGATTTAGGTTTCATAACTCGGCATCTATGACCATGTTAGCCCGTAACGTTGGATGGATGACGTTCCTCGCCGATCACACTATCCAAGGAAAAGGAAGGAAGAAAGCGGCCTGGGACCTGTATGGTAGGTACCATCCTGGCAGTTTTCGGGCGTGAATGAGGAAAATCCACAGGAGTAATGCTTTTGCGCTTATGCCGTATGTCAGAGTGCCGTGATCACAAACTACTCTTTCTTTATTTTAAATCATACTGGTTTGTTTAATTATACGTTACTTATTTGTTTTTAAAAATTAATAATGTTATTTTTATTGACACTTTTCATCACCAAAAAGAGCTTAAAGTGCTAAAGGAAATTTGTCGAATTACCAGGAATTAATTCTATTTGCATTAATTTCATTGGGAGCATACATTAGATTAAGTATACGAATAACACTATGGAAGAGATTAACTTTGTGATGCACAGTGTATTTATTAATATTGTATTTAACTAATATATTCTTAGACATACGAACCATTTCTTTACCTAATCGTATGTGTAAATACGCATAAGGTTGGTCGTATATTGATCCCAGTGCGGGACTGTCAATCCGAGGCAGAGGTACACAGAGGAGATATGAACATAGAGGCCCAATTCATTGACCACATAATTTAAACAGGCAATATGCAATCTAGGAAAATGATTGGTGTCTCGCTTGTCAACGAATAGGATAAATGAAATCCCGCAAAGAACAGTAATTTCTTAGAAAAGACACCGATTTGGAGTATATACTAGTCATACACTGATGAATTCAGAAACGCAAACGCTGACAGTTGTTCCGTAATGGATATCAGAAATTGTAGGGTTGGGAAATCACAACACAGATAAATAGTTCAATATGCCAACCTAAGTATATATATAGGCACTATTTCACCTATGCATATTACCAAAAGTAGATATACAATCCTGCATTGATTAAGTATGACAGTTTATTAAGATAATGAGGTTACATGCTTCAGTCTATTCCTACTTTAGCGTATAAGTAAAAAGAAATTAAAAGAAAATAATAAATTAACCTAAGTTAAACCTGTATGTTTAACAATAATTAAATTAATTAAAATGCCGTAAGCCGATCAACCCGAGTCTGTTTATCTACTTTTGGGCCACCCTGTATAATGATATTAGTATGCAAACTAGGAAAATACTACTATATTATTTTCCAAATGGGTAAGTTTGCTATGTATCGAGGTGTTAACTCATTCATTCATACGTAACATATACGAGAAAGTAAAACTATCTTTACATTATAGTTAGACATACTCTTAAGTATAGTGAAAACAGTGTTTGTAGCAAATTCAATTTCTCACAAAGCAAAGACTCAATTCAGTATACAAAATATGTTACAACAAAAACAGTACTAATAGTACTAATAATGTCTTTTTTCCTCTGTTAACAAGTTTGATCAGAAATATAGTATTAGTATTAGAAAATGTGTATATCAATGTCCTTTAATAATGCTACTTCTATAATAAAGAACATTGAAACATTTATAAATGTTTAAACAAGTTTCTAGGAATTTGATATGTTCATATAATATCCACCGCATGCGTTGTTCATGCTCTGTGTAAGAGATACGCTGCACGTTTTTGTGTATCTTTTTTGCAAATGAGTACATTTGTCGCTTTGGCACATTTCTCTCCTTTAAAGTGGTTGTTTGAAAACAAAGAAAAAACATGAAAAGACCCTTAGGTGTTTGGTGATAAGTGAGAAAGCCAGTGCGTGCACATAAAAGTGAAACAACAAAGTAGACTTCTATGAATTTTCAAATACAAACACGCGTACACAACTATTCGTATATATGTATATATAAACATTCCCAAAATATTTGTAATGTTAAGTGCAGTGGTTGGGAGACAGAGGAAGTGTTTGTGTGTGAGTTTTGCGTTCCCAATGTAAAAGCTACTCCCTGACGTGACTAGAACATTTTTTCCCTCTCCGTCCCGTCTGTTCCGCAGAGAATCTTTCTCCCTGTGAAAATTTAATAAAGGAGGAGTAGCAAGCAGTAGCTCTTATATACTCTGCAACCACTACACACACTGCATTAAAAGGGTTTTTTGCTCATCCCCTTCTCCAACTCTTCTTACTTTCTTTCTTCTTTTTCTTTCTTGGTTTTCTTTTCTATCTTGCCAACTTCAATCTTTGATTTTCCACAGTGTGTTGCGTCAGGCAGGCAGAATTCCCGTATGTTTTGTCAATAAGTAATAACAACCTGATATGCAACAGAATCTGCTACTCTAATGCCGCTTGTTTGACTTCAATAAACATCAATTCAAAAGGGATTCGTAAAATAAATTGCAATAAAATTTGTCTACCTTGTAGCAACATAACGGGAAATGTTTCCCCACGGATACACATCAACTGTAACGAGAAGAAAATTTACAGTGAGTAATAGTACCTGAAAGTTGGAATTTGTAACGCAGACGTCAAATATTTAAATATTTGAAGTGAAACTGTGGAGATTACTTAGAGATTTGTCATTCACTAATTTTAATATATTTCCGCTCTTTTTTTTCTCAATCAATAACATTTCGATCCATATTAAGACATACATAAATATATCTCTTCTCAGAATCTTTTCTAATTGTACTTAGTTGTATATTCAGAATGGTACTTATTTATATACTAAATTAAATAATTATCTAAATCAACTCATATGTTTAATTTAGTACAAACAAAAGATGCTCATTAAATTTAGTTATTTCTAATCCAATTCGGTCTGAATTGCACATTTACTTCCTAAATGTACTATGCATAAATTTGGAATTCAGGTATGCCGCTTAGTCTACCGACAGGTATCAGAGCTAAAGCCGCAAAAGATAGCGAAAAATATTTTTTGATACGAATCCAGCGTCCTAGAAATAGACTCCATCTCGAAACTTATCCCCCTACTGAAACTGGAAGAAGTTTGATATTCTAAATTTTCATTCTTTTTTGGTTCTCATAGAAGAAAAACGGTAATAGCAAGAAACGGTCTTCAGATATTATTTCTGCGTCCCAAGAGTAGGTTGTAACTCCACGCTCTACTGTAACAAGAATTTGTAGAAATTTAAAATTTCCGATTTTTCTCACAGGAAGAAAAAAAAACTTTAAAAAAATAATAATGGGTTTAGAGTTGAAGATAGTATGTCAGTCTGCTCTTATCCATCAACTGAAACCAAAATTCGTAGGAATATTCAGTTTCAGTAGTGATGTCAATTTCAATGAAAGTTTGTAGCGAAATATCGGATTTATCTCTAACTTTTATGTAACATGAAATTTAGATATAAGATAAACACAAGTGCTGATAAGCAAAGAAGAACGTCTATGTGTAGCCTAGTAGTCCGTAGAGAGAGAGCAAACGCTTGCCGAGAGGATCGTTTTATCACTGAGTTTTACAAGACGAGGAAAACTTTTAAGAATCGACACCAGACGGAAAGTAATTTCTCGAAACTTACGACGACACAAAATTTTGCACAACGAAGAGAAAATATTTTCCATCTCACCTTATTTACAACATTAACCACATTTAGTCATGTAAATTGTTTTGTAAAACCTAAAATCACAATGCCGTTTACAACAACTTGATACGTCACGGTGTTCCAGAGATTTAAACCTTAATGTTAGAGATTGGTATACTGTTAAAGTGAAGTATTGGTAAGAAAAAAGTATAGTAAACGTTCTTTTTCTTCGCTAATATAACATCTAAATAGTTTTTGGTAGGCTAGTTTAATAAATAAAAGTTCCCATGCCGTAGGCGTCGGCGGACCATCGATGGGCAACTAGAGATATCTCGCTATAAATTAGCGGCCCCACAGCGACGATCCGCGGTGGCCCCACTAAAACTAACTAACTAACTAACTCTATGGCCTATGGAACCCGGAGGTTCAGTGCCGCGTTCACAAAAGCTCTCCACTGACTTCTATCCTTAGCTAATTGCATCCAGTTTCTACTTTGTATTCCGCGGTGGCCCCACTTCCGTTTTAAAAATTATACCACCAGCGTCAGAGACGACGAAAGGCCAATGAACAACAAAATTAATTATATGTATGAAAATATGTTAAATCGCCTATATGCATAATTTGTTGCATTAAGGAAAACTCTTTAGAGAAAGTACGTGCTCCCGGGTAGATGCGAACTACGAACCTTTGGGTTACTACGCGCCTGCTCTTCCGACTTTGCCACGCAGGCAATGGGGAAAACGTCGCTTGTAGACTCATAAATCTTTGAGGTATTTCAAATTTAGCCAATCAGAGTACTCCTGTAACCGTGTATATTCGATGAAAACCGTTTGAGATGATATAAAATCCGTTCGCCATGTAATTTTATAACAAAACTAGCCTTTGGCCAGCTGGGGGCATCGCCCCTAGACCCCCCGTATTTGCTCGGCCTACGGCCTCGCATGTCATATGTTCGTGCATTTATTCTTAATGTTTCCTTAAATCGGCCCAACATCCCCAGATCTCATATTTATCATCCTTTGCTCCTTAATACTCTGCTTAATAACTCACAGTTTATTTTTTTTATAGCAACCTTTGTTTTGTCAACCACAATTTATCGACTTATTATATAATGAATGATGATGTTCGATTCTCATTTTCAGAGGTTTTTTTTTCTTATTTATAATTTTCAAAAAAAGAAATCTGGGATTTTTGTTCGACCATAACTCTTGCATATTTGTAAGACAAAGGTCGATTCTTTTTCTTGTAACTTTGTAGTATTTCCACACCACCCCTGTAGTATCCTGCTACACGCATACTCCTTTGAATGAAAGCTTTTGCTTCGTCATGTCTTTCGTATACTAAAAAAACTGGAACGTAAGTGGTATTTGTGTCTGGGAAGGTTCGTATCATAGTGCGAAAATGAAGTTCAATATGATTTGTATTTGGACAGGCACCAAGCATTCTCCATAAAGAAGCTTAAAGGGATTTCTTTTTGCGTAGACTCTTATGTTACTATCAAGTATAAGTGAAAAAGGAATTTTTCAGCAGACATGTATCATACTCCGAAATGAAAGTCGAATGTTGTTGTTTCCTGGGTAAAGTTGTTATTTCTTTATTACATTTTTACGGGTACACTGGAAGTGTTGAAATTTTTTTTAAAAAAAGCATCATATCCTAAGCATTATGCATTGCAACACCACATCGTTGTATATTGGGGTTGTATATGTCTCAGACCTTTATTTTATGCCCAAATAATTGAAAAGGAACGATAACCATTTCTGCAGTCTAAGACGAACTTTTATTTTTGCAGTGTTTTGCCCATTGAACACCATGTATAACTGACATTATAATTAATTGTGTATGTAATCTGTTTGCTTATTACATACTGAATGCAAGAAGAAAGAATACACTTATCATACATGAATTAGAAACTTCAAACGGAAGTAGGCTCAAATCTTGCAAACGGTCCGAGATATTGAAAAAATAATCGAAAAAATCTCCCTTTTATAGTATCATTTGCCAATTTTTATCACGGCGTCTATAACTTTTGTCTGTAATGAACATGTACAGATATTTCGAGGAATGTCAAGGAGATTCATGCTCATATGCGAATGATACGCTGTGTAGAGAGCGCAGGTTCTTGTCCTCGGAACGATTACAATTATCGGAGGTACTAATTTGATATGTAGTGCACAACTGTTTAAAACAAATAACATTAAATAAAATTAAACAATTAACAGCAACCGCTATAATGATAACTTAAGGTAACAATAACCGTGCATTTTAACAAGAGATCAACAAGAATACAACATATAAAGCAACTGTAACAAACACGTTCCGTAATACCCGTTTCAAAAATCCCCTAAAAAGTAAAAATATTCACTTTTGGTAATTTTCCTTTGACATGACAAATTTAATCATTGTAATCCTAAAGAAATTGCCCAATAATTTTGAGATATAAAAGTAGTTCCTATAAATAAACCCCACCAAAGTTGGAATTTTTTATTTCTGTTAATTTATAAAGGTAAGCAAGAGAGTTCTGTCGCTTTTGTGGAGGTCTGTGTTCAATTGGACCTCCCACCGTGAGTTGAATGCGAATGAGGATAAGACGAAGGTCAGCTGTTCTTCTGCGTATATGCAGCATTCTACCTGGTTATGGCAGTTCAGTTACATTGTGAACTTGCGTAAGAACAGAGTGAATGAGACCTCCACAGAGCGTCATAAGGGCTTGTATGCAATACGAGTTCAAACTGGGGACAAAGGCAACTGCAGCGGAGCAGAATTCTACCGACTTTCTTTTTTTTTTTCCTATCTCAACTATCTGAAAGATAAGATTTTGTATCCCAAGAAAACGCCCATTTAAATAGCATAGGAATTTCTTCATCCCCTTTCGACACCTGAAAAATAAAAAATTCACTTTTCGCAATTTTTTAACGGTTAGTTCTCAAAGGCTAAAATCATGCCAAATTTCATCATTCTTATCTTGCCGGAAGTATCTAAACATTTTGGGGTATAGAAGACGTCCCATATAAATAACATTGCAAAGATTTTTCAGTTCCCCATAAAACCACTTTACTGTTACAAATTTTCATTTCTGATGATTCACTTAGGTAAAGCTAATAAAAACATACAAGCATACCGAATTTGAAGTTTTTATTCCAATTCTAAGTGCCTAAAACATGAGATTATAGGTACAGAAAAAGTCTCATTTAAATAACATGGGGAAATTCTTCATCCTCTCTTCAGACCCCCTAAAAATTAAAAATATTCACTTCTGGCATTTTTCTGTGGGTTTGTCCCGAAAAGCTATAATCATGTCAAAAACTTAATCATTGTAGCCCTGCAGGAAGTGCTCAATAATTTGAGGATGTAAAAGGTGTCCCGTATAAATAACATGGGAAAGATTTTTCAGTTCCCTATAAAACCACTCTAAAGTTGGATTTTTTTACTTTTGGCAATTTTTCTGTCGGTTAGTCATAGAAGGCTACAATCATGCCAAATTTCATCATTCTAATCTTGCCGGAAGTACCTAAACATTTTGGGGTATACAAGACGTCCCATATAAATAACATTGCAAAGATTTTTCAGTTCCCCATAAAACTACTTTACGGTTAGAAATTTTCATTTCTGATGATTCACTTAGGTAAAACTAACGAAAACGTACAAGCATACCGAATTTGAAGTTTTTATTCCAATTCTAAGTACCTAAAACATGAGATTATAGGTCGAGAAAAAGTCTCATTTAAATAACATGGGGAAATTCTTCATCCCCTCTTTAGACCCCCTAAAATTAAAAATATTCACTTTTGGCAATTTTCCTGTGGGTTTGCCCCGAAAATCTATAATCGTGTCAAATTTAATCATTGTAGCCTTGCAGGAAGTGCTCAATAATTTGAGGGTGTAAAAGGTGTCCCATATAAATAACATGGGAAAGATTTTTCAGTTCCCTATAGAACCACTCTAAAGTTGGAATTTTTTACTTTTGGCAATTTTTCTGTCGGTTAGTCCTAGAAGGCTACAATCTTGCCAAATTTCATCATTCTAATCTTGCCGGAAGTACCTAAACATTTTGGGGTATAGAAGACGTCCCATATAAATAACATTGCAAAGATTTTTCAGTTCCCCATAAAACTACTTTACGGTTAGAAATTTTCATTTCTGATGATTCACTTAGGTAAAACTAACGAAAACGTACAAGCATACCGAATTTGAAGTTTTTATTCCAATTCTAAGTACCTAAAACATGAGATTATAGGTCGAGAAAAAGTCTCATTTAAATAACATGGGGAAATTCTTCATCCCCTCTTTAGACCCCCTAAAATTAAAAATATTCACTTTTGGCAATTTTCCTGTGGGTTTGCCCCGAAAATCTATAATCGTGTCAAATTTAATCATTGTAGCCTTGCAGGAAGTGCTCAATAATTTGAGGGTGTAAAAGGTGTCCCATATAAATAACATGGGAAAGATTTTTCAGTTCCCTATAGAACCACTCTAAAGTTGGAATTTTTTACTTTTGGCAATTTTTCTGTCGGTTAGTCCTAGAAGGCTACAATCTTGCCAAATTTCATCATTCTAATCTTGCCGGAAGTACCTAAACATTTTGGGGTATAGAAGACGTCCCATATAAATAACATTGCAAAGATTTTTCAGTTCCCCATAAAACTACTTTACGGTTAGAAATTTTCATTTCTGATGATTCACTTAGGTAAAACTAACGAAAACGTACAAGCATACCGAATTTGAAGTTTTTATTCCAATTCTAAGTACCTAAAACATGAGATTATAGGTCGAGAAAAAGTCTCATTTAAATAACATGGGGAAATTCTTCATCCCCTCTTTAGACCCCCTAAAATTAAAAATATTCACTTTTGGCAATTTTCCTGTGGGTTTGTCCCGAAAACCTATAATCATGTCAAATTTAATCATTGTAGCCCTGCAGGAAATTCTCAATAATTTGAGGGTGTAAAAGGTGTCCCATATAAATAACATGGGAAAGATTTTTCAGTTCCCTATAGAACCACTCTAAAGTTGGAATTTTTTACTTTTGGCAATTTTTCTGTCGGTTAGTCCTAGAAGGCTACAATCTTGCCAAATTTCATCATTCTAATCTTGCCGGAAGTACCTAAACATTTTGGGGTATAGAAGACGTCCCATATAAATAACATTGCAAAGATTTTTCAGTTCCCCATAAAACTACTTTACGGTTAGAAATTTTCATTTCTGATGATTCACTTAGGTAAAACTAACGAAAACGTACAAGCATACCGAATTTGAAGTTTTTATTCCAATTCTAAGTACCTAAAACATGAGATTATAGGTCGAGAAAAAGTCTCATTTAAATAACATTGGGAAATTCTTCATCCCCTCCTCAGACCCCATAAAAATTAAAAATATTCACTTTTGGCAATTTTCCTGTGGGTTTGCCCCGAAAATCTATAATCGTGTCAAATTTAATCATTGTAGCCTTGCAGGAAGTGCTCAATAATTTGAGGGTGTAAAAGGTGTCCCATATAAATAACATGGGAAAAATTTTTCAGTTCCCTATAGAACCACTCTAAAGTTGGATTTTTTTACTTTTGGCAATTGTTCTGTCGGTTAGTCATAGAAGGCTACAATCATGCCAAATTTCATCATTCTAATCTTGCCGGAAGTGCCTAAACATTTTGGGGTATAGAAGACGTCCCATATAAATAACATTGCAAAGATTTTTCAGTTCCCCATAAAACTACTTTACGGTTAGAAATTTTCATTTCTGATGATTCATTTAGGTAAAGCTAACGGAAACGTACAAGCATACCGAATTTGAAGTTTTTATTCCAATTCTAAGTACCTAAAACATGAGATTATAGGTCCAGAAAAAATCTCGATTGAATAACATGGGGAAATTCTTCATCCCCTCTTTAGACCCCCTAAAAATTAAAAATATTCACTTTTGGCAATTTTCCTGTGGGTTTATCCCGAAAAGCTATAATCATGTCAAATTTAATCATTGTAGCCCTGCAGGAAGTGCTCAATAATTTGAGGGTGTAAAAGGTGTCCCATATAAATAACATGGGAAAGATTTTTCAGTTCCCTATAAAACCACTCTAAGGTCGCAATTTTTTACTTGTATTGATTTACTTAGGTAGTGCTAACAAAAATGTGAAAGCATACTGAATATCAAGTTTCTATTCCAATTCTAAGTACCTAAAACATGAGATTTCAAGTCCAAAAAAAAGGTCCATTTAAATAACATGGGGAAATTTTTCATTCCCTCTTTAGACTCCCCAAAAATTAAAAATATTCACTTTTGACAATTTTCCTGTGAGTTAGTTCCGGAAAGCTACAATCATGCCAAATTTAATCATTATAGCCCTATAGGAAGTGCTCAATAATTTATGTCAGCTCATGTAGTTTTATATATAGTTAGGATGACGCGCGTCTATTTACTTTATCTCATGGTTCTCCCATATTCACTTTCAAATGATCGGCTAGAGTTGTCTTCTGATTTCATACAATTATACATACTGATCTCAAGATTTTTCACTTCATGATGTAGAGGCAGCGGTTATTCTTGACTCCGTAGCTCACTTTAAGAACAATTCGTCAGGAAAAATAATATATAACTATAACCACATGCACATGACTGGCGATAGTTCGTGTTGGTCCCTTCGCAATTCTCCGCGACGAATCGAGGAAGCGCAGACCAAAATGAAGTCCTCGCTGCTACGCGGTGGTAACTTCAATACTCCGACTCTAGATATCTCTTTCGACTCGACGAAACCCTGCCATCAGTGGCACTCTAGCGGCAGTCCTTCGACGCATCTCTATAGCGACGATGACATTTATCGACAAGTGGGCCACTAGGTGTTGGTGACGTTTACGACATGGAGATTCTTCCTATTAGATACTTTTATGCACTGTTGGAAACTTTATATATTGTAATTATATAAACAGCTTTATCGCTGATGTCCTAATTTAACCCTCAATCAATCAAGCAATTATAGCATTTATTTAAAAAAAAATGTTTATATAATTGAGGAAAGCATGATCTTTACAATATACACATTATAAAGATCAGTATATACGAAAAGCTTTTCAGCAAATATAATTATAAATAAAAAAATATATACATCGTTGAGGCGTTTCGCGTTGTAAGCTTTCTAATTTTATGTTATAATTCGTAATAACATGGTTTCTCAGAAAGTCTGTCTTGAAATCAGGACTACATGGCGTAATAGCATTGAAGACCATGTTCTTTTTAAAATTAGAATTGTATGCACTGGTTATGTGGAGAAAACGCGCTAGCTGTTTACTTTCATGTTTGTCATACTACCACCCTATATGGAGTCTATGGCTGAAGTTCTAATTGACGCATGTATCTCATAGTATTAAAGATTTATGGGGGCCACGATAGCTCAGTGGTAGAGCGTTCACCTCCAATGGATGGGGTCCTTGTTTCGATTCCAGCTCACGCTAAGTGTGCTTTGTGGTTAACAAGCACCGTGTGCCTGTTTTTTTTTCGGGGTTCTTCTGTTTCTTCTCACTTTCTTCACTCCACCATTTCATTCATTTCTCACCACTATCGTCTCCTTTAGCCTAGCCAGCATAATCCTGGGACGTAAAACTTAAAGATTTCATTTCATTTTCATTAAAGATTCACTGTTTAATAACAATATGATCCTTATCTATTTAAGTGAAGTTCTAAATAGTGTAGCTGTGGATAATTATGCTTATTACAATTGAAAGACATGATTGTAATTTAACGTTTGTTATCAGCGCCTACGCTATTGGTTAAAGATTGATCCGACTCACTAGTCTGGCAATATTTAAACCAAATATCCTCAAGAAAACAGGAAAACAAAATTACATGCACGCAAAAATTCATGTTAAATACTTAAACGCTAGCTGCCGTGAACGCGTAACTTCAATTTCGCAACCACTGAACTATTTGAAATATTAATTTTGAGTAATATTAATTTTAATATTACTAAGAAAATTATGTTAGATTGTTATAATATTGATAACTTGAATGTTATAGTATTGCCGTATGATCTGCGCAAGCAGATATATTTTTTTAAATCCTGCAATACACACTTTCTGTTCAAATTCCGTCTAAAGGTATAGTTAATAAGCAAATTCACAGTATTATGTATCCAACATACATACGTAAATTGTGTAGTATAGTTTGTGGCATTGGAATATTTGGTGACAACGTTAGCAGTCAAAATAAGTGAGATAATTTACCAACTGATCAAAGAACATGTTACAGCAAATAAAAGAATCAAATGTTCTCTCTTTTATTGACATCAATCGAGAGTAACGTTTAACTATAGAATTCACGTCTCATGGCAACGTCTGATTTTTTCTCTCTTTCTCCGTTTCATTCCGAGAATTATTGTGTTTGACTTTCTTCTTTTGTCGACAACGTTTTTGTCTTCTTCAATCTCCTCTCACTCATGTCGCTTCGCCGATAACGCCTTTTCTGGTTCTTGTATCCTTATTAGTACGTTCACGCTGTGGTGATTTGTTCCTGGGCTGTATTACATCTTGTGTCAGAGCAGGACGAGAGAGACGAAGCACGTGACAAGAATTTCTGTCGCCGAGAAATAAGAGAGTTAACTGGCAATGTCACGTATGCTGAGTCGTCTGCCAAAGCTTCTTGCACTGGAAAATACTTTTATAGGTGACAAGGGGGTTCCCTGAATTTTTTTGTTGTGTATTATTGACACCGCAGAATTCATATTCTATATTTGATCCTCATATCGTGCAGTTTGACAATTGACTTTTTACTATTGCTTGTTCTTTAAGATCATGCTAAATAGATTTAGTTTATTTAATGGAGAGCTTGTGAGTCTGACTTTCTACGCCCTTACCTCCAAAACAAAAAGAAAATAACTAAAATGGACTTACCTTCCCAGAGAATATTAAATGAGTCTGCCTCCCACTCAACAAAACTAAATCAACAAGCCCTTTGTGAATCGAGTTTAACAACTGGAGGGATTTCTAAAGTTCTCTGTCACCAGCGGCAAGGCCCTTATCGCCGTCACTGCTTGCTGCTCTTGAAACTATGATAAGGTAAACGGCATCCGCATTTGGTTAAGGTCAACCTCATGTTATTTGTTTGAGGTATAACGTGAACATAAACACGATATTAACACTATCATCTGTTAAGGGGTTACAGATAAGAAAAATGTTGGAAACAGTAAGAATATATACTATTTTAAACGAAACTAATAGCAATGCCACGTACGCACCACACGAAACAGTTTGGTTTTTATGTTATCATATTTTTCTTACTATTATTGAAATAAGAAGTGGTAGTAAATTGATGCCACTTTCATTTTAGTAGAGAGATTAAGGTGGAAATGAAATATATTTTTGGAACGCCTAATTGAAAATAGAAAAGTTTCACAATATCTGTTTCTGCTCTATAATATCCAACATTAAAACTGCAAGTAGTTGAATTCTGTCATGTCCTGTTTTTGTATGGAGATTGGAGTGAACGTGGAATATATTATTATAATGTTTAATCGATTGGGAAAACCAATCATCGCTAGGTATCACCGTTTTCACTCAATAACGATCAACGTTAAAACGAGAAGTGGTTAAGTTGTTCCACTTTCACATTTAATACGACAATTAGAGAGGACATGTAATAATTATTGGGACGCTTAATTCATTTAAAACATGCTTCTAATTATCTGTTAACCATTTTTACTCTGTAACGATCAACGTTGAAATCAGATGTGATATATTTCTGACACTTCCGGCTTTAGTAGACAGATTAGACTGGAAACGCATTTAATTATTTATTTATTGAACAAATTCCCAGATACAGCATAACTTTGCCATTTTACACAGGGACATGCTAACAAAAGAAAAAAAGGGACATGCTGTTGCCGGTATACCCGGGGATTTTTATTTTATTTATTTATTTTTTTCAATGCTTTATTGATTATAGAGTTCTACTGCAGTATGCATATGAAAATGTCCTTATAAACAAACAGAATAGGAACAATACTGAAAATTACTATAATTTTATGTCAAAATATGGATACATTATATTTTTAATCTAGAATAATTAAATAAGCGATTGAAGTAAGGAAGATGTCGTAACTACCTCAATTTGTTTAATTGTCTCAGACTGAAGTATCAACATAGTATTTTCATCTTATTACAGCACTTAATGCACTTTATGATCCTGTATGAATCGAAAATACAATTTCTAACCTTGGGATCATTCAAACTTAACGTTTTAACATTCCTTCCCGAATTCTTTCAGATTTCTTTTAGTTCGTGAAATTATCTTAGACACGATACCTCAGTATCGTAATAACATTATAACACGGAATTAAACATATATGAAATAAATTGTTCACATAGTTTTAGGAAAACGCGAACTGCACATTTCACTCACGGTCCTTCTTCATGAACTAACAAGCAGAGAATGACACTCACCCGGGATGTACTTGAACCTGAACCCACAAAATGGGGGTGATGTGTATATATATTTCCTGAAAGCCTGAGTCAAGGTAAGATCAAAACCGGTTATCAAAATTTGGGAGGTCTCATTCATTCAGTTTGGGGCCAGCACTTTACTCATTTTTATTAAAACCTATAAGCGTGTCCGTAAGGTTCGTTGCAACCCCGAAAAATCTGAAACAGCGAGACTCATATGAAAATAGAAAAACAAGTCTTTCATCATTTCAAAAGTAAAACGTATCAAAGTAAACTAAATTGTCCCAGGGTCCCCTACAGGGTCCCAGACGGTGTCCAACTCGAAATTTTTAAATAGAAAGGCAGGCCAACTTGCATATCGTATCAAAGAGTGTGTTAAATGAAAGAAGATAAATCAAGTTTCTACTCCCTACGATAAGCCTGTGCAAAATAGCGGTTGGTCAAAATATCAACACAATCTCCATTGCAAAGTCTATGGGCACTCGTATGAATCTGAAACGGTGGGATAGGTGTAAAAACAAAATCACGAATATATTATTATATCAAATGTATAATGACTCAAATTAAAAAATGATCTAGGGTCCCTCGTAGGTTCCCAGATGGGGTCCAACTGAAAATGTTAAAATGGAAAAGGGGTTCAAGTTGAGTATTTTTGCTAGAAAGTCGGTCGCAGCGACTTCAACAGGTACAGTATTAGTTGCAGCAGGAAATGGAACTTCTCATGTTAGCAGGGAAGAGTATGCGCGATTTCTTCCCAATTTCTCAGGCATTTTCAATTAGCATAGCCACGACATTTTCAAAACGTTTTCTCTTTCCAATTTTTACATAAACAACATCAGCCGTGGCCTTTTCTCTCTCATAAGTCATGCCTTGTCATAGTAAGAGGACGTAAAACTTTGTGGGTGTTACTAATCTGTATATGTTCATGCAATGACAATATGGTTGACATGTTAACAAAATTAATATTCAAGTTCAGTCCCTTGGCATGTGGAACTTTGAGTTGGACCCCGTCTGGTTCAAAATTTCTTTTTTACTTTGATACATTTTGGTTTTATTTTACACCTATCTCACCGTTTGAGATTAATAGGAGTAGCCATAGACTTTTCAATGACGCTCGTGTTGAAAGTTTGACCCACCAGCATTTTCCACAGGTTTATCATCAATAGTCGAGATAAACCTGTTTCTTCTTCTTTCACTTAACATCAGCTTTCATACGATTCTCAACTTGAACCCCTTTCCATTTCAACATTTTGAGTTGGACCCCGAATGGGACCCTACAAGGAACCCTGGAACATTTTTTTTAACTTTGAATCATTATACTTTTGAAATAACAACATATCCGTGTTTTTGTTTTTACACCTATTCCACCGTTTTAGATTCATATGAGTGGCCATAGACTTTGCAATGAAGATTGTCTTGATATTTTGACCAACCGCTATTTTGCACAGGCTTATCGTAGAGAGTCGAGACTTGATTTATCTTCTTTCATTTAACACACTCTTTGATACGATATGCAAGTTGACCCGCCTTTCCATTTAAAAAGTTTGAGTTGGACCCCGTCTGAGACACTGTGGGGGACTCTGGAACAATTTATTTTACTTTGATACGTTGCACTTTTGAAATGATGAAAGATATGTTTTTTCTGTTTTCATATATGTCTCACCTTTTTAGATTTTTCGGGGTTGCAACGGACTTTATGGACATGTTTAAAGATTTTAATAAAAATGAGTAAAGTGCTGCGCCCAAGCGGAATGCATGAGACCACCCCAATTTTGGTAACCGGTTTGGATCTTACCTTAAACCAAGCTTTCAAGAAATATATATATCACCCCAACTTTTGGGTTTTAGGTTCAAGTACATCCCTAGTCAGTGATAAAATAATTAGAGTTCGATCTGTGCATCCGAAGTGTACACATTCTTTGGCTACTGAGTACTCGTTACTTGTTTATCCAAGTGGATAGCTCTTTTGCTCGTCAATGTTACGAAACTTGTTTCGGCGAAAATTTGACTGCGACCTTTTTTCATTCAGTCTAGTGCTCATCTCTTGGTTATTTGTAACCAGTTTTAAGAAATGGTTAGTTTACGAATAAATACAATTGCAATTCACTTGGTTTCTGTTGGTAATCGTCTGACGTCTATTAAAATGCATGAATAGAATGCTGCTATTTTAAGTTAACGCCAGACCATGTACTTTCTATCGAAACCAACTTCAATAGGAAAATATTATATATTATATATTAAAATATAAAATCCGATTACATATGAAAAATTTAGTAATTCTGAAGTAAAATGGTTTATCATTATGCAAACAGTAAATGTGTTTCCGACCTTGATTCTGCTACCAATACCACAAAATTATTTAAATTACGTGTGCACCCTAGTGAAGTCAATAATAGTAAAATCTTTAATGTGCTTTCAAAGTACGGAGAAGTGTTAGCTATAGAAGCCGAATGACACAGACCATTTTTATAAACCTCAAACGGATGTGAAATTAATTCGCATGAACATTAAGTATTCAATCTTTTCCTACGGTACTATCTCAGCTTTAAGATTATAGGTCACTTACAATGAACAAATTAAGTTTAACTATTTTTCAAGACTCATTTCAAACGCATAAGCCGCTCTCTGTCATGCGATCACAAATTACAACTATTTCAATGTGAAAAAGAAAATAGGAATTGCACTTTCGTCTCCCTTTAAAACAGGAATTTTGGAAAATAATGTAATGAGAAGTATATTTCAAATTTTATCTTGTCAACTTGACGGGATCAAGAGATACTTTACTTTTCACATCAATTTTGCATCCCATACTCTAATAGAGTACTCTCTTTTATCAAAGTTGTGATAGAGAGATAGCTCGAGGTAGGTACTAATATGTCACAAAATTCATTTCAAAAATTTCAGCCCGTCATGCGATCACAAGCAACAGATAATATCGTTTTCAATGTGGAGAAAAAATAATAGAAAATATATATTTCTTCTCAAAACGGAAATTTAAAAAAATGCTGGAACACATATCCTCTTATTTTTAATGTGGAATTTAAATGACGAGTATAATCTAAACTTTGAGTGGTACTCTATTCTAGAATGCCCATTATTTTCCTTAGCATATTATGTTAGGAACATTCCATTCTTAAGCATTGCTTACGTAAGAAAGGAGCTTCCTATCGAAATCGTGTGCCAATTTTCAGTGAATCACTTTCACTCTTCCAAACGATCGTACATATGGTTCTTCTTCTCCTTCCAGGAGCTAAATTTTCGAAAACGCTGGAACAATGTTACTTTTATTAAGAGTTCATATAATGAATTTCACACCTGCAATTTGAGCGAATCCTAACAGAAAATATTTTCTGAACAAATAATGAGAAATTTTAATACATGGTGGGCTAGTCAACCTCCTTCTTTTTACTAAGACGCGTATGTCCTAAAAATGTGTGTGAAGACGTGAGTAGGCTGTGACTTGATCTTCTAACAGCATCCAGTTGAGTGACAATTCATCATTTGGATCAGTGAATAATTCGGTTTACCTGAGAAAGCTTTTGACTTAAATGATGAATGCTATGTAACTCATATTCCATCGACATTTTAGTTCTTCTGTTCTTCAAAGGAAAGTCATAGTGGTTGAGTTCACAACTTTGAGAAAATAGGTCAATCAACACAAGGAAGAGGTAGTAGTGCGAAAAGTGTTAGGTAGGACACCCAATAATGTGGAGGCTGAACGACTTGCGATGACAAGAAGCCTTTAAGATCTAAATGACTGTAAAGTGAACTACCTTTTACATGCACTTATATTCAAAACGTAAACCGGTAAGTTAACTGTTTTGGCAGGTAGTCTAGTTTCCACTTGTTGCAATAAATTAAGAAAACAAAATTCCAGTTTGTTTCTATAATGATTAAATATAGTTATTTGCTTATACTTACTTCTGAGAATTACCAGAATTACTGCCTTAAGCCTTTCAAGTATGATCGATTAGGTTCCTTGACGAACACCTTATCTGGGTTCCTTATCTGGGAAACGAAGGATCCACCCTGAGACCTATATCTTAGATACCATCCAGGCATTTGACTGGTGAAAATGAAGAAAACTCAGGAAAAACTTCACTCAGAATAACTAGACTTATAAAGCTGTTACACTTTTTTGACCGTGTGTATCCACCAATAAACGAACCCTGGACCGCTCTCATTTCAATATGATTATTTGCTTAAATTGGAGACGAATTATTTGGTTTACAAACTCTTAAACTAAAATAAGAGAATATATACTTCAGTGTTTTCAAAAATTCTTCTTCTAAGGATAAAAAGAGCAAATTTCTATATTGAAATTTCTCTTTATTTATTCAGAAAGTACCTACACAATATTTTATATAAATTTAAGCGTTCTTAAAATTGCTGTTCCTAAGAGATAAAACTGATGTCAATTCTATAACAACTAAGTTTCTCTTCCTCTAATGACAAAGTGCCAATCTGAAAATTCTTAATTTCGAATTTAACTGTAAATTCGCTTTATAAATTCTTAATTAAAAATAAGAAATTTTTCGTTTCAGCAGTTTTGAAAACTCCGCTCCTAATAGGAAAAGAGGGATATTTCTGCAATATTAACATTTTACTTTAATTATTTACAAAGTGTCACATACGCGGATTTGCTTAAGTTACAGTCTTGAAATTCGGTACATAAATTCTTACAAATAAGGAGAACGAGAGATATTAGTATAGAATCATTAGTTTTCAGCGCCACTAAGTTAATTGAATGGTAGCCCTGAAGTCCAAAATCAGATTCCAGTGGTTGTAAGCTCCACTTATCACATGAGGAGGAAAGAGTGCAAGGCTGTAACAGCTGAATTAAATGCCAGGCACCCAGATCGACATCTTCTGTCCAATGTTAATGTCGCCCAACTATTCCAGAAGTTCATGGATACTGGTTCCATAGCAGATAAACCCAGGCATGCAAGACCCACGACCGAAACAGATGAAGCCACATCAGTAACAGTGCTGGCATCATTTGCTACGTCACCACACCAGAGTACCCGTTGTCTGTCCATGGAATATGGTGTCAGACGTATCTTACAGAAAAGCAAGTGGCATCCGTACAAATTGCAACTTCAACATCATCTATCTGAAGATGGCCCTGATCGTCATGTGTAATTTTGCGACTGGGCCCTTGTACAGCTGCAAACGGATCCCACATTCCACACTCAAATTTTATTTTCCGATGAGGCTAATTTTTATGTCACTGCGAAGTGAATAAGCAAAACTGTCGCTATTGGTCCCCGAGAAATCCTCAGTGGGTTGACCCTTGCAAAATGGTAGGTACAGGCAAGTTAATGGTATGGTGTGGTCTATGGGATACCTCCCTTCCATATTGTCCGAGGACGGCACATTTCCACTCTTTTTCCATGTTACAGATTACAGGTCCGTACCTATCTGGATGAACAATTTCCTGGACGTAAGATTGGGCACCGTGGTCCCATTGAATAGCCAGCACGATCACCAAATCTGTCGATCTTGAATTTTTATCTGTGGGGTCATCTGAAGGCAAAGGAATACGCCGAAAAGATCCGGGATCTTGAACACCTGGAAGAACGCATATTTATTGCCTGTGCCGATATTTCACCAGAAAACTCTTTTGAGGGTCCGGGACAATTGGGTTGAACGACGTACCTTGTGCATAACTGGGAATGGGGCCACGTAGAGCACGTGCTCCGCCATGCGTGACAGGTATAATTAGCAATTTGAAATGCCTGTAACTTTTGAACAAATTAAGATATCAACAAACCGATTTCACCATTGTGTTTGTCTTTAAATTCTAGCCTAAGATGATGTGGTGCATGACCATGCTCCCATTTGAAAATCTTGACGTGAATTCAAGATGTCGGCTTTCAAAATGGCCTCCATCCGCCATCTTGGTCACCATCACAATCCGACTTCCCCTTGGCGTACTATGTTACTACATGGTTGTTGTTCACTATTTTCCACGAACACGGATTTTACAAGGGGTTGTAAGGGACTTATGGCTCACCCTGTAGGTCTAACTTCCATTAAAGTCTTAGGATGGTAGTAGAAAGAGATTGATATCACTAAAAATATGCTTTTGTATCATTTCAGGTCCAAATATGATAAAAGAAAAACTAGATTGAAATATACAATTTTAAGCACAATAAAAACAGCATTCGTGTGTTTAGAAGAGCCCGAAATGCACAGATACATATTTAAGATCCAAGAACAAAAACATGGCATATCATAGAAATCTTATCCTTAATAATAACACCTATACAAATAATAATTTCATTGTTCTGGATAGCAACGAACTATAAATTCCCTAGTAACAATTTCCGGCAACATTAGCCATATCAATACATCACGTAATATTGTGTCCATAGTTTTCTTTTATCTTCAACCTGTCCGGTTGTATAACTTATTATTTTATTAACCAAAGATGGCAAGCCTTTTATCTCACTCGGTTGAGTAGATTTTGAGTTTAACGTCCCTTTCAATGGCGAGGCTATATGAAACGGGACCTACTGGTTAACGTAGTATCCGAACCACATGAGCTCCCGCCGTAAATCGAATCCGAGTCTCCAACGCTATGCTAATCGCTACCCACGAAGGAGCTCTTAATCTCACTCGGATTGTTAGAATTGCTACTGGGACTTTTAGAGGTAGTACACAGTAGTGAAATACTGAACGCAAAACGTATCTCTCTTCCACCGTTTTTCAACATTTTTTTTCATAGAAATGTCCCACTCTTGCTTTTGAATTTTGCGCTTCTTTCGAACGAGATCCTGCCTGAAGAACGTGAAGATGATTTGGCCATAAATGTTTCTTTAAGCATAATAAGTTAAAAAAAATGTGTGGTCAATACAACAGGCGTGTTCGTATAGAGAACTTTTCGGATGATTTTTTTTTGAAAACGACTGTCAATTTTCGATTTTACCCATATTACGTACATAAATGTTTCATTACTTACCGACAGAGATCCTTCGTAGCTAAGCGGTTAGCGTACGCGCCTATGGCATGGGTACCTGGGTTCCATTCACGGCGGGATCTCATGTGGTTCGGATTCGACATTAATCAGTAGGTCCACGTCTCATATACCCTCACTGCTGAACAAGACGTTACACTCAAGATCACTTCACTGCATTAGTTAATGACAATGTAACTCATTTGTCACAAAAAGTTCACATGGGGTAGTTTACTCTTGGGTAGATTTTTAGAACGATTTTCTGAGAAATGATTTAAGCTTCTTTGCTCATACTCAACAGTAAAGTAGATTTGATTTTGAGTTTAACGTCCCTTTCAGCAGCGAGGCTATATGAGGCGGGACCTACTGATTAACGTGGAATCTGAATCACATGTGCTGCAGCCGAGAATCGAACCCGGGTCTCCCACGCAAAAGGAGCATATGCTAACCGCTTATCTAGGAAGGAATTCTTCATACTCAATAAATAAATAGCCTATTGTATAAATAATCTCATAATATGTATACTTCATTTGAAAAAATAAAAAAAATAATAGGAGGTGGTTTACTCTTGAAGTGAGATTTCTCTGGAAGGATTTTCTGAAAAACTTAAAAGCAAATTTTGTTCATATTTCATAAATAAATATTCATTAATAAGATAGCAATAAGCCATAACTCATTTGTCCTGAAAAATATCAAGAGTGGTAACTTTTACAAGAGTGGAGTGGGTTGCTTTCTCTTCGGAAGATTTTCTCAAAATCGATTCATATCATTATGTTTATATTTCGTAAATAAATATTTCATTAACAATCCTATAATGAAGCATTATTCATTTCTCATGAAAATAACTACGAAGGATATTCCGTAAAAAAAAAATTCATTAATAACCCTAATAAGAAGTATAAGCTATTATTTATGAAAAGATCCACAAGTGATAATTTGCTCTTCGGACGAAGTTGACCACAAACGCATTATAAATTTCTTGGACTTCGCAAATAATATTTGTAAATTATAGTATAACGTGATTTAGTTTAATGTGATGATTACAACATAACATGAGTGAATACATTTAGTGCTGCAGCCAGTCCATTTAAGTTAAGAATGCCTCCTATCTATCTAATTAACTGTTATTTGCTGTAATTAAAAAATCACTTCTAAATAATATTATATGTTTATGCATTGACAACTGGCGAAGTGTGACTGGACTTAATAGCGAGTACGGAAGTAACTAAAAAAATCCATGTTCGCTACTGAAGGCTTCATTCGCGAAAGTGTGTACAACAATTATGACGTTATACACACAGAAAATCATGAGGAATATTGCGGTGGAAAAGAACTTCCAAATATTTCAAACAATTACGAGAAGTTAAAGAAACTGAACGAAAAGATATTGGAATGTGCAACTAAAGATAATTACGATAAACAAGAGCTGATAAAGGAAGCAAAACAACCAAATACATGTTCATCAACGTGTCACCGTGCTAAAAGTACGGCAGAAACAGAGCAGGGCAAGTATTTAGGACCAAGATCAAAGGAACTAGCGGTGTTACAAACTCTTAAAGAAACTTTAAATTACCGGAAATTGAAATTAAAATTTTATAAAGTACTCGAGAAATTAGTTTTGGTTTTGGTCTCAATTCGTACGAACAGATGAAGATTAAAGAACCGTCCATGTATCTAAGTTGCAATATCTCATTCAAGTTATTTTATTGGGTGCAAGGACACGTCAAATCGTTGAGAGGTTCTCCTTGTATGAACAAAACTACCCCAAGGTTATTACAGGACAGAAAAGATAATTCAGTCGCGAGGATATATTAGAGAATGTTTATGTTCGTGAACTTTAGACGTTGTTGCTTCATAATTAAGTAAAAGTAATACATTTGACAGTCAGTTAGTCAATTACCTCTTTGTGACATATCACTTGCAATGGAATAATGTTCGAAAGCATTTAATAATGGGAAAGTCGACAGCGCGTAACATTCTCAACCGAAACATGCCGTTGAAAATGCATACACTAACAATGAATACCGGAAAATTTTTAGAAAACGTAATGAAAGTAAGAGGGTGACATTTAGAAAAGAATGTCAGAGTGATCATTATTATGGGGTCAGAGCGATCTTATACGTATCTGTTGAAATTTATCTCATAGAGAAATAATCTATTAGATGTTATGGAAAGAAACTGTAGCATAGACTCTTTTCGGAAGTATATTTTCATTGCTACGCGAACATGAATATTCCTGAGTTAAGCTGAGTAAACTTGGTGTTATTATGCTTGGAGTTTGAAGCGTTGAACCAGAACATATCTGCAATACCGTGACATCACTCATAGATGGTCATGGGTTTAAAATGTTGCGGAAAATGAGTATAGGAATTTACAATTAAAAACGTGGTTTAATTGAAATTTTAGCAGAAGATAATTTGCCGGTAAGCTTTTTTTAAGAGCAAGAATGATTATCCCATTTTGAGGGAAGAAAATTATTACGAAATATATGAGAGGGTTTGAAGAAGTGAGAAGAGGAAGTCATCATAGAAAATGTCCAGTAGGAGAACTACAGGATGGGCAGAAAGTCCTTTTAAACTTGTGTTTGTTTTATTCTTACATTAATAATATACCAAGTTATTTATTGAAAATGTCCGCATCTATTCTTCCATTATATCTGCATGGCTTGATATGCCTCCATGTACTCCTACTCATCCACTTTAACTCCTGAAGTGTCATCAGCTGGAAGCCTTCAAGGACACTTGCCCGTAGAGCATCATTGTCCACGTACAGCTTCTTCCTGACGTATGACTCGATGATACGTTACAGAGCATTGTCTGATGTCGTAAGGTCGGGACTTCGAGGCTTCTAAGAATAAGTGGCTGGTGACTTTGGAAACCCATATCCTATCCACCAGCCAGGGGAAAGTGCGTTCAGGAGTTCACTAATAACAGCTGCAAAGTGGGCGGAAGCTCCATCGTGTTGGTAAACAACTGTGATTCTGATAGATTTTTGAGCTGTCGAAGAAGTCAGTCATTCAACAACTCCGGATAATTAATCTGGATCAAGGAACATTCAAAGAAGGACCTGCTGAAGATGCGTTGTTCAGTAATTGCTGCCCAAAGCATTAAATGTGGAGGATTGCTCTGAATTTCTTGATTAAAATATCAGTTCTTCCTCGCCCTGTGAAGACTTTCGTATCCGCGAATTCCGATAAATAAGATAAAATTCATAAGATAAAATGACACACTTCCGAGCAGGAGTTTTTCGATAAGGCCCCTAACAAGATCTTGTATACTTCCTGGTGGCAGTTTAAGTCATTGTCAGTTAGTTCATTGTTGGCCATTAGCCGGAATACGTGGAAACCTGAGTCTATTTTCATGTGTAGGTCCATTCTGATCATTGTAATTCCAAGTAAAGCAGAACGCTTTCTGGTAGAGTGAACGCATTACTGATGCACTAACGTTTGCACATGTTTCCTTTTAGGTTGATGGAGGACCAGAACAAGGAACAACTGAAACAGTTCCAGGCGAAAAGCTTTCTTCTCGCACGTGATCAAAATCTCGACAACTTAGTGGGTCCTTTCTGAACCTTTTAGAAAGCTATCCATCGCTTGTATCATATTTTCATTTTTGTACTTCTGTTCAGGGATCTACAGAGTTGCCACTAAGCGTTCCTCACTGTTATCTGCTATTATTCACCAAACACGAAAGGCAAGACAACGAACTGGCCAATGCACAAGCTTTATTCTTCTCCACCGTGGGCAGTTACATGACAATTCACCTGAAGAGTTCTGTTGGCGTATCAGTGATCAGGATGGAAGGTTAAACTTAAATTTTTTAACATCTTACTTTGTTACATGTAACTATTTAGTTCGGATGTAAATTAAACTCTGCCCACCTTCATAGAAAAAAGGATACTACTTGTCCCACTATTGAGATCCATAGCTTAATTTTTCAAACGGTTATATTTATAGTACTGCGTTACATAGTGGGTGGAGAATATAAAGCAAAGCATAACGCACATTTTAATAATATTTTTTTACTAAGGAAAAACACACTTATTTATAACACGTTTTATAATTTTAACAAAACTTGTATTTGTAAACAACTACAATTACTTTTAATTAACAAGGGAAAATGTTTTTATCAGGTAGTATCTGTATCAGTTCATCATCATAAATGGTTTATCAAGCGAGGTTTAGCCATTTTTCGTTCAAAGGAGAGGTCATACACTTTTTCTGGTGGACTGGACATACCCAGTTGATAAGTACTTTTCGCATGTCTTCCTTGTTGCTTTGTTTTGAGTTCTACCACAGAGAACAATCTTCCGATGCTTGAATGTCTGTCGAGGTGGTAGAGGTCCTTCTACGATACCGAGCAAAAGATGTTCTCTACGTTTGATCTCCTTAGAAATACATTCCATAGCGATACGTGGTTATATTGAATCGAGAGTCAAAGTCCTCAAAAACTAACTGCTGGTTTGCCTTGTAAATATTTACAGCATTTATGACATTATTGACATGAAAATAAAAGTTTGTGGCCATCTACAAGAGTTTCTCCCCACATCGTACTGCCGGCAGATTTTGTCCAAAATATCTACGTCATGTTTGGTGTGGTTGTAGGTAGTTATTATGGCTGTTGTTTTGTCATCACCAGTGTCTGCATCAATTTCATCTGTGTAGTGCATAGTAGATATTACACAAACTGGCTTGTTTCTCTCTGGCACATATGACACAAGCATGCAGTTCTCTTGATAACCTAACATACTAGATTTTGGTTCTCTTTCTTCATCAGCAAGGAAGCAAGCAGGAATTTCAGGGCTGTCCTTTCAACAAATGGCAGTTTTTTCTCTTTCAACAGAGCCTGAGATATGGGATGAGAGACGAAAATGTTGTCAGCTGTCATATATGTTCTACAATACAATACCGGATACCTGTTCTACAATACGAAGCACAAGGTCCTTCGTTTTGTTGCTAACCACATACGGTCCAGCAGACTGTTTACCGACATATACCGGTACTTCTAAGTTGGTAGTATAAAGTTAAATGCAGACACAATGGCATAAACATTCATGCCAAATTTTGCTCGCTTTGTAGGCACGTATATGCGGAAAGGGCATCTGCCACGGAAAGCCACAAGTTGCTTATCAATCGACAAATAGTCAGTAGGCCTAAATGACTTCTTTGATTTGGAAACAAATTTGTCAAATATTTGTATCATAGCGGCCAACTTGTTTTGTGATCGACGCACGACTCTGTCACGAAATTCATCAAATCGCATGCATCGTAACAAAAATCTCAATATATGTTCACTCATGGTGACATAAACTGCATCACATCCTGTTCCCATACTGTTATCCCATATATCGAAAATATTTCGCCTCCCACATCTTAGCAACTCAATTAGGTATAAGATTCCCAACAACGATCTAATTTCCAACTTATCTGTTAGTTTTGCATCTCTTTCTCTTCCGAAGTTGTGTTTTGTTTTGCCAATGTATGTATTAGTAGAGTGAATAATACGTTTAATCATTTTATTGCCAATCATGCAAACAAATGTCTCAAAAAGTGTACGAGCATTTTTAGCTTCACCCTGAGGGACAGGTGCGTGAAAAGAAGGTATTATACTGATACATACAGTTCTAAAAGTACGTGGAAACTGAGGCTTGAAATAACAGAGGGTTGGCTCTCTTTTCTTACCTTTTTCCCTACCTATGTAAAACGCACGTAAATCAAGATTAGGTAGTTGAAGTTCTCCTGTAGGTCTTGCTTCTACTGGAATATCTTCCTCTGCTACTTCTGCAGGTAGTGCAAGTTCTGCTACAGCCTCTGCTTCTTCGTTTTGTAGATCTCCATTACTGTCGAATTTATAAGAAATTTTGTATCAATCAAGAGGTTTTCCTTTATTTCGCCCTGGTCTTCTATATCAACAATGCTTTCACAGTCACTCTCTGCTTCATTCACTACTTACGTATCTGTTCAAGGTCTCGTTCCGACATTTTAAACACAAACCATACTCAACATATAGAAAACAAACACAATTATACCAAAAACCAAGATGGGTCAAGCGTTAAAAAAATGTAGTCCGTGTTTTTGGCGTGAATAATAGTATCCAAGTACAAAAACAATCACAGGGTAAACACAATTTTGACAGCAGGAAAGCTGTGACAGCAATGGTCTGTTCCACATGATGTGGGAGGAAAGTAGATGGATGCTCAAGGTCAAGCTTTCTCCCAACCGCTTGTGGCAACAAAAGATATACCTCTAGATCACAATAGTGATCCGCGCGACCACTGAAGTGTTAAGCGAGCTCTACGCACGTGTAACTAACGAGAAAGCAATTACCTTAAGAAAGTAATTTTGAAGTTGCTTAGTAGTTTTTTTTTATTTGGAGAGTTGCGTCTCTAGTGTGAAGAACGAGGACGAAAGCAGTTTTAGAAACACCACAGACTTAATAGCAGAAGCTAAGTTCGAGTTCCGACGGTGGAAGCATACCTCCTTAGGATATACATTGGAAGAAAATCGAGCTCTTGTATTAAGGCTACAATTGGAAACTAGTTGTGATATGTCGCAGTTACAGCGTGAATGTTTCGCAGGAATAAAACCTTAAGCTTTGATGAAGAGAATAATTTTCATGTTCGTAAACAAAGTATTTGGTGCTATTGGTATAAATTATCCAGTAACACTTGGCGTAAAAAATCTTTACAAAATGATATGGTCTTAGAAAGTAAACTGGGACAAAAGAGCAACGAAGGGGATTTTTAAGAAATTCTTACATTCGATCGAAGAACTGCATTATTTGAGAAGTCTTGTCTTTCTTAAATGGGTTGCAGAAGATTGTGAAGATTGGGGCCTACATGTGTTCTGCGACGATGGAGGAAAATCATATGCCATAGTATTCTTCATCAGAACTGTGAAGAAAGAATATGCTATGCGCCATTAATATAGCCGAAATCTGAGGTTGCTCGAATGAAGAAGTTAACCGTTTCTCGTCTGAAATTATTGTCGGATACTATTGGCGCAAAGCTGACAACTACGGTTAAAGAAGCATTGGTTGTTGAGATCATATCAATTTACTTTTGATCAAACTCAATCGTCGTTCTTTCATGGAATAAGCAAGTTATAACTTGGAGAAACTTTACCTGGCACAGAGTAGAAAAAGAAAAGAAAGAAAGAAAACTAAACAAGAAGGAGTGTTGGAGATAAGTTCCGGAAACTGTGGATCTAGCTGATATGACATCATAAATATATTCACCTGAACAGGTCATTTAGATGATAAGATTGTAGGAGAGGCCAGCATGGGTAAAAAACAATCAACCGAAGAAGAATCGAAACAAAAGTACATTCACAAAGAGGAAGTCATTACTGAGGGAGAACTATAACTATTATATTAGCAAAACTAATCTCTTCACTTCTCGAAATATGAATAGATAATTTGTATGATATGTTTCATTCAGAGATTCATCTTCAATTGTAATTCAGAGAAACTAAGAAGAGAATTATTGGTAGAAAAAGTGACGGCTGCTGAGAACACAGCTATTCGAGATGCTCAATGATTATCATAGAACGTAAAGGATACAAAATATTAACGTCACTGTGTCCATTTAAAATTAATGACCAGATTATGAGACTGATGAGAAAGATTGTAGAGCTTTAATTTTCAGAAGTATTACGGTATCCTGCTGTATTACCCAATACACATCCACAAGTTGAGAGGTTGATCCATGATAATAAACAGACGGAAACACGTCACGTTGAAGTACAAGGTTTGCTAAGTCTTCTTAGAGAACAATTTAGATTTTTCAAAGGAAGAGAAATCGTTCTGTCTATAGTGGAGAGGTGTATTGTCTGTCAAATATACTGTATAGTGTCAAGAAGAGGGAAACTCTTCCTTAGACCTTGCCAGAATATAGAGTTTAAGATCCTGAAGTAACAGGATTGACTATGGTAAGTCCAGTAATACTACGAGATGACTAATAAGCTTCAATTTACATATTCACATGCGCTTTGTATAGAACAATACATGAAGAACTGACATCTGCATTATCAATTTGTGATTTCCTCAAGACTTTTCGATGGTTCGTATTACGAAGACGATGTCCATCAAAATCTTTAGCGATAATGATTCCAATTTTGTTCGTGCAGAAAGCTTATTCGGCAAACTTGAGTGAAAGAAGGTGGTTCAAAATTCTTAAAACACCTTAATAAAGGTACACGCTGCAAAATATAACCAAGATGTAAGAAAATGTTCCTGAATACATCATAATGACGTCCGCCCCTTGCAATTTACGTAATTGACTTAAATGGAAACCAAGGCTTTTGATATTCCACTTTAATTGCATATTTCTCTAGAAATTGAATGGCATTATAATTTTTGCTAGAGCACTATGCGTTACGAAATTGTGATTACTTCTGTAGATCCTGTAGCCTCAAGGATTATGTAACGGAGATTGAAGAATATTCAGAGCTTCCGTAAAACGTTTGGAAAGGAAAATTTAGTAGATTTGGTCCAGCATTAAAAGCCCAAACGAGGTTGTAGCTATATAAAAATAGCATTAGTGAGAAATGATAAATTGAGGTGTTTCGAGCAGTCTCCAGCGCACGCTGCGAAACTTGTCCTCGACAGAGACGGTCAAGTTAAACTAGTGAAACTGAATACTGGCTCCTGTATAAAAATGAAATAACTTCAACGTACCTTACTTTTCGAGCTTAAGTCGGAACTATATTATAACTAAAGAATAGTTGATGGTGTTATTTACATTTACATTATTGAAAATCAGTTCTAGCAAAATTGTACTCGGTTTTTGTTCAGTTGTTAGACAAAAAAGTTGTTTGATCTGTTGTCGTGCAATGTCTGCTTGCATATGCTTTTCTAGTTGATTCTGCTAGCTGCAAATTGCTGTAGGAAAGCATCCAATATAATTATCTGGTATGATTATCCGTCCATAATAATTACTTGGTTACTTACTAACAAGCACATTAAAATACTTTATGTTTTTGTGCATACCATAATAACCTAAGAAAATAGCTAAATTATATTTTAAGATTAAACATGTCCTTCAATATATTTGCCGATTTTGCATGTAATCGAGTTTCAACTGCAGATCATACTTTCGATTCTTATTTCATGGAAACATGTTGAATATGACGAGAACTTGTTTTTTCCAATGCAATCATGCCCAAATACATATATACTAAATTTATTTAAAATTAACGTATAAGTTAAATAAATAAGTACATAATTAAAACAAGATAAGCTGGGAAAAAACCGATAAGGGTAATTTCACTAATGTAGCAGCTCGAATCTACCTATTTTTACTAATACCAATGGAACTGCTCTATGAATAATACATTTTCATCGGCGTAGAAAATTATCGTTTTACAATGCCTTGTTTTCCTATTTTCTTCTCTGTTTTTATGTGATTTTAGTTATTCTATCCAACCTTATCTGAAAATTTATTTCAATTTATAAAACGTGGCTAACATTTACCGTAATAAAACCTTTTTGTGATAATAATCTTTGTGATTTCGTGTCTGTATGCTCATTGTTCATTTTTCTTTCATTTCGAGTGTGAAAGAAAATGAGGGAAATATTTCGTATGACTCTTGATTATTTGAACCATTCAAAATTAGTGCAACTCAAAGTTAGTGCAATATTGTTATTGGCAACAGTAACATCTTACACGCATTAGGCTAACATATGAAGCACGGACTGCTATATGAATAAAGCTTAGAGATAGCCCTGGAAAGTAAGATTGAAATAGATAGTAGACAATTGCCACTGTTTTGCCTACAGAATACTTTGCTTTACCTACTATACTCGACGAATAGTAACACAATTATGATAATCAAATGTTTGTTTAATTGAAAATGTTTCGCTAGTAAGTTTCTTCAAAAAGGCATTTCCGATTATTTTTGAGAATTATAATTCTTGATAATAGCTACACTATTCTAAACTATTTAATATATATATATATATATATATATATATATATATATATATATATATATAGGTCATATTTATTCTGTTAAAGGAACTATTTTACTTCTGCAAAAAGTTTTGTTGTAAGGCCTCAATAGCGAGCATGATTTTCATATTTCCATGTTTTACTAATTTATGAAATTTTAAGAGGTTGTTATTTATATGTTCCGAAACGTTATGTTCGAATTTTCCTTTATTAAATACGTTTTCTGAAACGAGGAAGCTTACTACAAAACTAGTTCAGTAACTGAAATTATCGAAACTTTCTCCAAGTATTAAAGTCAATCTCCTACCATATCAATCTTCTGTCTGTATTTGGTGTAATTATTTTTAAACAAGAATGTTTTATTTACTTATTTAGTATACATGAAATATTGATATGCGATGTAACAGTTGTTACACTTCAGATCTATTATTTTTATATATAGAAAGTGCAAACATTGATCCAGTATAAGTAAACACCGTAAAACTGATCTTGTATATAATTATATACAGCTAGTATTTTAGAGTGTGTTTTCGCAATACATTAGCAATTAGAAACTTGTTACTTCTGCAGAAGGACTATATGATTGTTTTCTAATGAGTATCTGCCCAATGTATTAATAAGTGCATGTGCAGACACGTGAATAACTCATCCATATGTATTTCGGGCTCTATATTTCCTATGTAAACATCATACTCTAGTAATATTCAAACAGTTGAGTGAACAGCCCTTGTTGGAACAGCAAATCAATGTTGTGCGGTAATATATAGACTAGTTTTTTTGTAATCTTTTCCGAACCGAAGCTTTGTTAAACAAGAGCGTTTGTGTAGTACATAACGAAACATTTGCTGGCGTTTCCATTTGAAATAGAACCTTCTATTTGTGAGCATGAGTTTCAGAGGTAGATGGACAATATTATATGTAAAATAGTTGAAAAGTAACGAGAACGTAAACCTAGAGAGATAAGCAAAATGAATGCATGTAAGTTTAATATAAGCCTACGTCTTATATTTTTTTCTTTTGGTACACTTCAAATGTTGACACAGGATAAATTAAAGACATAATGAATTGTTTGTGTAGTTGAAAATTTAGTATTTAAGAATATTTTTTAAAATTTTAACGTTAATAAGCTATCTGTCCAAACTAAACATCTATATGTATTGATGTTGTACTCACTTCATCAATCGTACGTCTTTTGAGCTATTTTAGTATAATCAAAATCAAAATATATGCATTATTTACATGACGAATAACAATATATTGTTATCTTCTTAATTTGATGCATTTTAATTTACATTATTAATTTAGTAGTAGATTCATCAATAAACGTAGAACATAACGTAAACTTTAATTTGAACAATTTCAAGAACAGCTTTCAGTCACCTGTATAATGTAACTACAGTATTATACCTAGTGAACAGAATTACAAAGATAGATTTCTTACATGAAAATGTTCAGAAAATTCCATCTACAAAATCGGTTCGACTTTATTACAGTGCAAGTTGGAATTTTTTGTCACATGATTATGAAATTAGCATATACAATATCTGTAACTTTCACATATTATTTAATTAAAGAAACGGCTAATTAATAAATTTATACAAGGATTCGGCTGGAAAACAAATCGCAGTTTGGTAGCTAGCAAAATTATTCATGAAATACATTTTGTATTTTAAAAAGAAGTATAACTTTTTACATCAATTGGTATGGAAATTTGATTTGCTATGTTCCGCTTACCTATAAGAAAAGCCTGCCTAAATACGATTTCTTCCAATCAATTATTAGAGAATGATTAGTATAATTTGTCCTTTGTTCTACGTCGATGCATGTTTGCAATCGTGATTCATGCATTACGCCTCGGTTAGGAGAGAAACATTGTACAACATTCTTACTAATGTGGAATACCGGGAAGACCAATTAGATTAATTAAAATATGTTTAAATGAATCCCGAAGTCCGCGTAGTGAAATTTTTGTGCAGGAGCATTTACGTCGAGAATTTCCATAAACAAGAAGATACATTTTCGCTATTATTATTCAACTTTGTCCTAGAATACGCTACAATTAAAATCAAAGATAGCAACCAGGGCCTAGATATGAATGGTGTTCACCAGGTTTGTTGATGATGTAAATTTATTTGGGGATGATAGGAGAACAATAGAAAGAAACGCAAAAGTCTTATTAAATGCTTGCAGAGACATGGGGTTAGAAGTAAATGCAGAGAAAACTAAATGCATGGAAGTTCGTCGAGATCCTAATACGACAAATTATGGATGCGTTAAAATATTGAATAATACCTTTGATAAAGTGAATACTTTAAAATATCTAGGATCAATATTAACAGACGAAAAAATATTCAACAAGAAATTAAATGTCGACTAAAAGCAAGGAATTCGTGTTATTATTCAGTTCAAAATCTCTTGTCGTCAGGAATTCTGTCGAGGAATGTGAAGCATAAAATTTATTTAAAAAATAAGTATGCCTGTTGTTCTGTATGGTTGCAAAACATGGTCGCTTACTTTGAATGAAGAATATAGACTGAAAGTATACGAGAACAAGATCCTGAGAAGAATATTCGGACCCAGGAAGAACAGGAGTAGGGAATGGCTGAAACTTCATAACAGGAAACTCATAATTTATACGGTTTTCCCAACCTTGTTAGGGTAATCAAGTGTAGGAGGCTCAAGTAGGCATGCCATGTAGCCAGTATGGAAGAAAATAGGAACTCTTTCAATATCTTAACTGAAAGACCTATTGGAAAACGACCATTAGGAAGACGAAAGGTGCAGATGAGAGGACAATATTAAGATAGATTTCCCAGAAATAGGAATCCAAAGTATAAACTGGATCTGATTGGCTAAGGATAAAAGTGAGTGAAGAGCTTCTGTCAACACAGCACTGACCCTCCGGGTTCTATAGACCATAGAGTTAGTTAGTTCATTACAAAATCTTGCAAGTTAAACATGTGAATATTATTTCACCTTCTTAGGAGGAAATTAGTAGCCCCGGACATTTTAACACATTGAACTGCCTCTTGGTAATAAGATGTAAAATTGTTCCAAAATAAGCCTAAAAAATTTATTTGGAACGTGAAAGTAACTGATAAACCGAAGGTACCGGCATAAATGCAAAACTAATGAAATAAACAAATGATAATAAAGATCAATTTGGAATATTGGAAGGTACCATCGGACGCGTAAGATATTCGAAAAACGTCATATTCTACACTTAGGAGAAACCTTAAAAACAACTTCCCACGAAACTGACAGTGATAACATGCAATGGTTATCTGGTGATTCGATAGTGGTATAGTTCATAAGCCCAGTCATTTCAGGATTTACAGTACATTCACCCTTCATTTAAGGTTTCACCACAAATTGTACATTGAGTGGTGCTTTCCTGTTTGTCTGGTCGTATTTTCTTTTTTTTTCCTGTGGTATTTCATTAGCTTCTTGCGACCATTCTTTGGTAGTTCTTGCTCTGAAGTCAGTTTTCTTTAAATTTGTGTCTTATATGGTGAAGATATTAGTATCACACTGTCTCCAGTTCTTCTGGTTCGTGACGCTAAACGTCTCTTGCGATTTTCCGTTAATGACTATAACTGTTCACTAATGGATAGCTCTTTACTAGCTGATGGGCAAGAAGATTCTGATTCCTCGGTCACACGTGGAGAACGTGGATCCGCTGCAGACGACGTACAAATAGTAGCTCCCTTTTAGTCAACCGTTGCCGAAGTTGAAGGTCGTGGGTCCTCACTGGTATACCTAGTGCAATATTTTGCAACACGAATTATGTTTGCGGACAGATAGTCGGTGTATGTGAATATTTGAAAGTTCAGTGAATATATTCAATGCACACAAATCCATTCAGAGCAATATCCATGCTACACACATTTGGATATAGCTCTGAAGCAAGTTGCGCTAAATCGTGATCCGTTATGTTTACTCCAGCATTTCTGAGTATTCACAGTGAACAAGTTCCATTGTATGCGTCTTTAAATAGTTTCATAAAACACTTGTCAAAGGGTTGAGTCTTGTGAGTGGTATGTGGAGGAGTACTGAGCAGTGAATACTGTGATCCCTAGCATATTGAATCATTTTCAGTTGCTTATGACCACCATGTCCCTCAACAATTAGCAAAACTGGACTCTAAGGAAAAGGATGACAGAATTTCACAAAGAGTTGCAACCAAGTTAAAATAAAAAAAAACTATCACTAGTTGTCGAATCAGTACTTTGTGAATAGCAATACACTCGGGTAAAGTATCAACCTCAATCTCTCACTCTTTCTCTAGAGCGGAAATATGAAGAGGGGCGGTACAAACTGACTAGTAGCAGTCAAGCAGAACATCAATAATATATTCCGACTTCTTTCGCCCGATTTCAACTTGCCCACAACTTGTTTTCCTTTTACACATAAAACTATCACTTTAGTATTAACATGAACACACGATACACCAGTCTCTTCCGCATTCAATGTTCGTGATGGTGGAAAAGAATATTTCTCCATCAATATGCACTAATTTGTATAGAACTTTGCAACTTGTGCCTTATTGAAACAAATTGGGAAGTCACTTCCTAAACTCGAAGCAAAAGTATTTCACAGCACTCTGTTTATTTTTATTGAACCCGTGATTAATATTTAGTTCTTCAGCTAAGTGAATCTAGCTTGAGGTATCCTGTTCCTGATAATGGCATTAAGCGATCACCTATCTGTTTCACATAACATTTCAGGTCTTTTTCATATATACACTAACTAAAACTAACTCTATGGCATATGGAACCCGGAGGTTCAATGCCGCGTTCAAAAAAGCTCTCCACTGACTTCTATCCTTAGCAAATTGGATCCAGTTTCTACTTTGCATTCCTATCTCTGCGATATCCATCCTAATATTGTCTTCCCATCAGCCCCTAGGTCTTCCTAACGGTCGTTTCCGATTGACCTTCCAGTCAAGACTTTGAAAGCGTTTCTACTTTCTTCCATTCTAGCTACATGACCTGCCCACGTAAGCTTCCTAAACTTGACGACCCTAACAATGTTGGATAAATCATATAAATTATGTAGTTCCTAGTTATGAGTTTCCGTCATTCCCCATTCCCGTTCCTCTTGGGTCCGAATATTCTTCTCAGGATCTTGTTCTCAAATACTTTTAGTCTATGTTCTTCCCTCAGAGTAAGCGACCATGTTTTGCAACCATACAGAACAACAGGCATACTTATTTTTTAAATAAATTTTATGCTTCACATTCCTCGACAGAATTCGCGACGATAAAAGATTTTGAATCAAATAGTAACACGAAGTTCCTGCTTTTAGTGAACATTTAATTTCTTCGTAAATATAATTTTCGTCTGTTAATATTGATCCTAAATATTTGAAAGTTTCCACTTTATCAAAAGTATTATTTAATATTTTAACGCATCCACACTTTGCCGTACTATGGTCCCGACGCACTTCCATGTATTTAGTTTTCTCTGCATTTACTTCTGAACCCATGTCCCTTCAAGCATTTAATAAGATCTCTGCACTTCTTTCTATTGTTCTCCTATCATCCCCTATTAAATTTACATCAGCACATGCCATAACCTGGTAAATATCATTCAACTCTAGGCCCTGGTTGCTATCTTTATGTGATCAAATGTATCCGGACACCCAAAACATACGTTATTCATATTAGGGGATTGTGCTGCCATCTACTGCCAGGTACTCATTATCAGCGACCTCAGTAGTCATTAGCCATCGTGACAAAGCAGAATGGGCGCTCGTCGGAACTTACGGACTTCGATCGTGGTCAGGTGATTGGGTGTCAGTTGTGTCAGAGTGCAAACGCGAGTTTTCCACACTTCTAAACATCCCTAGGTCCACTGTGTCTGATGTGATAGTGAAGTGGAAACGTGAAGGGACACGTACAGCACAAAAGCGTACAGGTCGGCCTCGTCTGTTGACTGACAGAGAACGCCGACATTTAAAGAGGATCGTAAAGTGTAATAGGCAAACATCTATCCAGACAATCACACAGGAATTCCAAACTACGTCAAAATCCACTCCAAGTAGTGTGACATTTAGGCGTGAGGTGAGAGATTTCATAGTCGAACGGCTGCTGATAAGTCACACATCACGCAGGTAAATGCCAAACGACCCTTCACTTGGTGTAAGGAGCGTAAACATTGGACGATTGAACAGTGGAAAAATGTTATGGGGAGGGACGAATCACGGTACACAATGTGGCGATCCGATGGTAGGATGTGAGTATGGCGAATGCCCGGTGAACGTAATCTGTCAGAGTGTGTAGTGCCAAGAGTAAAATTCGGAGGTGGTTGTGTTATGATGTGGTCATGTTGTTCTTGGAGGGGGCTTGCACCACTTGTTGTTTTGCGTGGTACTCTCACAGCGCAGGCCTACATTGATGTTTTAAACACCTTCTTGCTTCCCACTGTTGAAGAGCAATTCGGAGATGGCGGTTGCATCTTTCAACACGATCGAGCACCTATTGATACTGCACGGCCTATGGCGGAGTGGTTACACGATCATAACATCCCTGTAATGGACTGACCTACACAGAGGCCTGACTTGAATCCTATAGAACACCTTTGGGATATTTTGGAACGCCGACTTCGTGCCAGTCCTCACCGACCTACATCGATACCTCTCCTGAGTTTAGCACTCCGTGAAGAAAGAGCTGCCACTCCCCAAGAACCCTTCCATCACCTGATTGAAAATATGCATCCGAGAGTGGAAGCTGTCATGAAGGATAAGGGGTGGGCCAACACCATGTTGAATTCCAGCAGTACCGATGGAGGGCGCCACGAAGTTCTAAGTCGTTTACAGCCAGGTGTCCGGATACTTTGATCACATAGTGTATGGGGGAAGGTACTTTCGAATCTCCTGATTCACGTGCAACACGTGATTTCATTCCTTACTTTCGCTGTGAAAGTCTATCTTGCAGAGAACTATTTGGGACACCGAATCTGTTTGTTGCTTGATGTCTCTACGTGCACTAGGAGCCGGGAAAAATGCCTGGGAGGGGTGTGATTTGACAGTAGCAATTCAACAACAAATAACACATGAGATGCCACAACGTAGAATTTATCGAAGAATGTTTCCAGTAAAAAAAATGTTTCTTTCTCAGTAATACTTCCAAAGAAATAGCAATTGATTCCACTTTCTATTTGAAATTTTGAAGTTGACACCCATGGAAGTATTCCCAGTACGCCATTGGATATGAAGGCGTCACTAATTGATTCTTCACATACGATTTGGTAGTACAATTTTTTGTTTGAAGTGTTTAAGTTCACTACGAGCCGAGAGAAATGCCTTGGACAGGTGGTGGTCTGATACACCCTATATATATATGTGTGTGTGTGTGTGTGTGCGAATATAAAATAAATTGACTTTAATTGTTTATAGGTTTGAAGGAATAACCTAATAGAAAATAAACTATTTAGATGCCAAGATAGTAATCAGAAAATATATATATATATATATATATATATATATATATATATATATATATATATATATATATATATATATATATATACTAAATACTTATATTGTGTAGTTGGCAACACTCCATCAGAATAATAGTTCAGCGTGCTCCTGCATGTTGTAATACCAAAATTGTTCTAATGAAAAATAAAATAAATAGCCAAAACTCTGGAATGTAACACCGTATGTGGTAAGTGGACCGTTAGTACTACCAGGGAGGATCTCCTGAGGTCCACAACTCTTTCTTTATTTATAAACTAAAAGAACAATAAAAATTAAGTAAATATGTTTTATGATGAATGTGACCAGGCCTGACAATATCAATATTTTTCAAATTATTATATCTAATTACAAATGTTACAAAATGTAACAAAAATAATTTTTGAGCCTCCCAAGTCCACTGTTGGTGTTCCTAGGGTTAATGCTGTACTTCAAAACTGTCCTTACCCCTCGCGCATCTGTATCAGAATATTCCTATTATTCACATGGGTTGTAATAAATTTGTCACTAGTGTAATCTACATGTTTAATCAGTCTGTGTTCATTGCTTCGGTACCAAATAGGATTAAAATAGATAATGTTAGGATGTTTCTCTCATTGCATTATGTATGTACTGGTATATTGTTTCATCAGAAATGGACTCCGTTATTTCCATTAAATTGCAGGTTTATTAAAAGGATTTCATTCTTTCATCTGGGTTGAGAGAAAAAGTTTTATCTAGAAACTCGATATTATATAGAGTTATGATTGTGGTTCTAATTATATACAAATAGTCTCGGAACATTATGTGCAGTATACTTAACAATAATTACAATAAGAAACCTGTGTTTTTTATTTAGCTCATGATTGAAAATTTTTGACTCAATTTATTATACAAATAGTGGTCTGAGAATTATTTGTATATTTACAAAATATTAATTTATTATTTTATAGAATTGGTTTGTGAATATTGTGAACAATGTTGAAGTGTTATTAGTTCTCAGTTTGTAAGACCTAATTAGCAAGCTGCTCAAAGAAACCTCCTGTAGTTCTAACTGCTTGCTTTAATCTTACATAGAAATCTTAGGTGACGTGCTCATTGTAAGGAAATCAACATAAGATATATATATATATACGTAACTATATGGATACTTTACGCAAAAAATAGATCATTTGAACATTCAATACTTCAGTACACTAATATTGTGCTAATGAATATTTAGGAATGTCCTCTACAACTGATGGGTATAAAATATTTATATACATGAATGTAAACTGCAACGTACGATTTTCATTAATATTAACTTAGTAACTAATAAATATACTATTATAACATCATTGTGCAATTAGAAGCACTAATTATTATTTTAATTTTGACGCCGGCACAAGGAATGCTGCCAATATTAAAATAATAATTAATAATTTAAAAACAAGGATAAATAAAAATGATTATTATTCATAGCTTATTTTTAAAACGTACGATGATGTACAAACCTGCCAGATAAGGTACAATGTATATTACGTTAATGTATCTCTGTGAAAAATCGTTAGTGTCTTATAACACCACTACTTGAAATTGCAACAAATATGTCATTCTGCTGTGTGACCTTTGTATTATATCCCGTAATACGGATTTGCAACACTTGCTTAATATGGGTTTTTACTTCCAATGGAGAAGATGGCGCCCAGGAAATCTAGGTATACAAGGTGTGAACATACAGTATTAGTGCTTTATTATTATGCACTCACTTCGACAAGTACGGTATATACTCTTTTGAAGTAAATGTTTATTATTTCTATATATCCTATAGTAATGAAAAAACGAGATTCAATACAAGAATGAAGTGCAAAATATATATTTGGTTTTAAAAAGTACGAAGTGTGCTAAAGCCTGTGACAAACAAACATATTGGCCTTTCAGCTAAATGAATAAATCGCAAGCTTTGACGCGATGTTGCCAAGTGCTAAGGGGTGTGGCTATGGCTAAGCAGACGAACTACAGCACGATCAGGTGGCAGAGGATAGACGTGGATGTGCACAAAATAAACGTGGCAAAAGCGCTGGACTCTCATTTGCTAGCAGCATTTAAAGGGAACTTGGAGCGCCGCCTTCAAATGCCAAGATGTTTGTCACGTCGCTTAATACTGAGGATACTTGGGTTGAAATTAGGGTTAACATTGAAATTTCAGGAAAAGAGAAATTGGGGCACGCAGAATCACGTAGGAACAAACCATAGGTCGACTAGGAATGCACTAAACTAGCAGAGAAGAGAAAAGAGGTAAACCTGCGTTAGCTACATAATCCGAGTGATATAGCTGAACAAAATTTCCTTGATATCAGGCGAGAAGCTTCCAAAACTTTTAGAATAAAAACGCAATTTTGAAAAGCTAAAATAATGAACTTGAAGACAATAAAATCATAAAGCAATTGAGACATGTATAACAGCATCAATGAATTTAAGAAAGGTTATCAACTTCGAGAAACCCGACGGAATAATTCTAACTGATATAGATAGCATCTTGAAAGATGGAAAGATTTCATTGACGATTTGTTCCATTTGAAGCCAAAAACTAATGTTCGTGAAGAAGAGATATGCATACAGCAGATCCGTATATTCTAGAGCCTAACGGAACAGAAATAGAAATCGGTATCAGAAAATTAAAGAAACGCAAATCTCCGAATGTAGACGAAATTTCGGTAGTCTTAATTCTAGCTGGAAGGAGGAAAGTTGTGGAACAAGAAACAATAGCTGATTCTCTTTATCAGGAACAAAGAGAAATTGACAGAAGAATGGAAAGAATCAATCATTGTTCCAATTCACAAGGAAGGTGACAAGACTGATTGTAATAATTATCGACTAATCTTTCTTTGTCAATATCCGTTAAAGTCCTCTCAAACATTCTAGTAGCAAGATTGATCCCATACACAAATAAAATGATCGGAGATTATCAGTGTGAATTTTGGCGACGTCTATCAACTACCGGTACCGACTAGAAGTTTACCATTCGACAAATATTCGACCAGAAGTTTATTGATTTTTGGATTGACTTTGTTAGGGGGAAACATTGTACAATATTTTTGCAGAAATTGAAATACTAAAAAAGTTTGTTAGGTTAATTAAGATGTTTTAAATGTATTCTAAAGTAAAGTCCGACTTTTGAAAATATTGTCCATGAATTATCAGGTCGGGAATGGCCTGAAACAAAGAGATGCATTTTGACAGTATTAATCAATTATGTTCTGGAGAATCTCTGAGGAAAATCAAAGATAGCAACCAGAGCCTAGAGCTGAATGGTGTTCATCTGGCTATGAAGTTTACTGATGATATAAATCTGATAGTGGATGATAGGAGGACCATAGAAAAATGCAGAGATCTCATTAAACACTTGCAAGGACACAGGCTTAGAAGCACATGCAGACATGGCTAAATACATGAAGTTCGACTGGATTGTAATACTGCAAATTATGGATACGTAAAACTATCAAAGAACACTTTCGAATGTGGATACTTTCAAATATTTAGGGTCAGTATTAACATATTTCCAACATACTGATGATGAAATTAAATATCGACCGAAAGCAGGAAATTCGTGTTATTATTCAGTTCACAATATTCTGTCTTAGCGAATTTTTGAGAAATTTTAAGCTTAAACTATATAAAATAATCATCATGCCTATTGTGTATGTGTGCGAAACATGGTCGCTTATTCTCAGAGAAGAACGCAGTTTGAAAGTGTATGAGAATAAAATTTTGAGACGAATATTCAGGCCAAGAGGAATGGGAATGAGGAACGGCGGAAACTTGATAACGACAACTGCACAATTTATACAACTTACCAAACATTGTTACGGTGATCAAATCTAGGACGATCAGGTAGATTGGTCATGTTGACAAAATGAAAGAAAGTAGAACCAGTTTCAATGTTTTAACTGAAAATTAAATCCAAAATGACCATTAGGAAGACTTACGCGCAGATGGAAGAACAATATTATATTAATCTAACAGAAATAGATATACAAAGTGGAAACTGGAACGAGTTGGCTAAGGACAGAAGTCAATGGAAAGCTTTTCTGAACGCGGCGTTGAACCTCTGGGTTCTATAGGCCATAGAGGTAGTTAATTAGTTAGACACTTCATAGGTTCCTCGTGCTTCCATCTGAGTAAATATTACATGTTTCTATTGACTGAATGTACGAGTGATTGAATAAAACAAATATCACTCTTGCCTTTCCATTATCGTTCTTCGAGTTTGCTTATCATTAATTGTTTTCTTTTGTTTCAAGGAAATGCTTGGTTCCATGCACTATTAAACATGCACTTACTATGGTATTTTAGCAAACTGTGAGACTATTGCTCCTGAATATAGCCCAGATGACCCACAAACGTGGGCCCGGTGGCTCAGTGGTAGAGCGATCACCTCTGGGTTCCTCATTCGATCTCAGCTCCCGCGAAGTGTACTTTGTGATAGACGAATACCGTGTGCGTAGGTTTTCTCGGGATTCTCCCACTTTCTTCATTTCAGTATTTTTCATTCATTTTTCATTATCACCGTCTCTCTTACCCTAGTCGGTATAACCATGGGACGTAAAATTTAAAGATTTCATTTCATCTGTAAGTAACAAAACTGAGTTAATTATTTATGTATGTTTTTTTTATTATTGTATACATAAGGTAACCATGCATGTTTTGTTCTCTACAATTACGCTGAAAATTGCATCACTATTATAGTGGATTAAATTGTTTTGGTGAACTTGACTGTTCGAGCTCTCGTGAAAAGAACTGCACTCTTTGTTGGTGATTTTCTTTCGTACTTTCGTTATGTGCATATCGATTCAAAGAGAGCATTTATTTGTATCTGATAACTCAAAGAAATGTAATATTGAGAGTTACTAATTCTAGAGCAAGAAAAAATTAAAATATACCACATGGTTATTCAATTATATTATATACTTGAAACAGTAAGTCATTCGATATTTCATTTGTATTGTTTTCAATATTAATTTGTAATTTTTGTGATTAAAATCTTAATATGAACGGAAGAGAGCATTAAAGTGGTTAGTATCTACTCAAATTGATATGTTTGCTGTTTCAGCAGAGGTCTCTGACTTTCGAGATAATAACAACAAAAGGATATGTTGTGTAGAAAGAAGGTCTAAAAGCGCTCTCTCGTATCCATAACTTACTAGTACATGAAATGGTATCCGGGGTTCTGCATGTGTTATATATCGTTGGAAAGGTCACATCAAGCATACCTAACATGCAAAATATCTCACCTGAATGGGGCTTGTAGGGGGCGTAGCAACCATTTGAAGTTCAAAACAAGGCACGGTCCAAAACACAACAAAACGTGGACAAAGTAAAAAGCTATGATGTAATTGTTTCGAAACGTGGTATATATGTTTGAAAGGTAGCTGAATACGAATCTGACATCAAATGTTTACAAATCAAAATTGTGGATTCAACATGGCGTACACAAATTACAAAAAAACAAAAATGGATCTGAAACTGGATGTATAGAGACACTCGACGTTAGTATGTTTGAATCGGATACCTAAATGTAAAGATTCAAAATGGCGGGTCTAATTTGGTGGACAAAACGCAAGACACTGCTATGAAACGGAAAGGAGGTATGTAGAGGTTTTTGTTGTCGCTGAATACTAATTCAACGTTAAAACTGCAAAAGGCAATATGACGGATCCAATGTGGCGGACGAAAAATGCAATATATATATATATATATATATATATATATATATATATATATATATATATATATATATATATATAGATATAGATAGATAGATAGATAGATAGATAGATAGATAGATAGATAGATAGATAGATAGATAGATAGATAGATAGATAGATAGATGTACAGAACGGGCATGTGTTATTCTTACACATATCGAAGAAAAATACCTACAGTACATAAGATGACAACTAGGGGCAGGTGGTTTTTACAATAAACAAGGAACGTGGTTTGCTATACAATCGTACAAAATTGAGGCAAAGAATGCAGGGCAGGTTTAGTACCCCACATGAAAGTTTTATGATACAAACAGATTGCAATCATAGACAATAATTATTTTACTCCCAACTCCCTTCCCCGCCCCCGAAGAGATATGGGGGATCAGCGTTTGTTATATATCGTTGAAAAGCTGCATCGACTACACCTGATCTTGCTTGAATGGCGCCAATAGGGTGCGTTACGATTATTTGCAAATACCATCTATAGATCCGAACAATGACAGTGCAAAGTGCGTGTTTAAGACATTGTTATGCTTCCATAACTGACATGTTTCACATTATGCCGTGTACACTTATGAGCAATATGTATGACTTTTGCACCTTTTGTCCACCATATTGGACGCGTCATATTAAACTCGTACTCCGTGACCACGAAAACCTCTACATACTTGCTTTCAGTTCCAAAGCTGTGTTTTGCGTTTCGTCCACCATATTAGATCCGCCATTTTGTATTTTACATTTTGGTATCTGATTCAGACGACGTCGAGTGTCTCTATATATCAGATTTCAGACCCATTGCTTGTTTTTTATTTGTAATTTGTGTCCGCCATGTTGGATCCGCCATTTCGATTTGTAATTTGTAATTTGTAATTTGTAATTTGATGTCAGATTCGTATTCAACTACCTTTCAAACATATATACCACGTTTCGAAACAATTACATAATAGCTTTCTATTCTGTCCACGGTTTGTTGGGTTTTGGACCGTACCTTGTTCTGATCTTCAAATGGTCGGCACACCTCCTTCAAGCCCAATTCAAGCGAGATATTTTATATGTGATGTATACTCGGTGTTACTTTTCCAACGATATATAACACATGCAAATCCCCCCGTACAACTTCATGTACTTCCCTAGATAGACTAGGCTTCTTGAGGATGGAAAATTTGGGTTGTATTCTCGGTAGGAGCTCATGTGGTTGGGGTCCCACGTTAAGTTTTAAATGTATGTCTTATTATTGCATCCACACTAACAAGAATGCTCCACTGCAAATCAAACTACATCTAAGTAGTTATATTGTGTCTGATTTCTTTCACATGTTTGTCACTCTTCATAAAAGCAAGTGATACTCAATGAAACAATGGAACATTCGCACAAATAAACCAAATTATGTTCAGGCCTGATAAAGCTAAAAATCTTTGTTTGGTTGGAAGCGAAATAAACGAAAACAAGCTGCGGTTTAATAAGGTTAGACACAACTAGGGCAAATAGAAAAAAAGTAGAAAGATCTATGTTACATCATAAGAAGGTTTGATCCGTGTAATTACTTTTTGACTTCTAGGCTTGAAACTAAAATAGAACATTAAACATTCATCAATGTAAAGATTACAGTGTTTAATGTAAGAACTACAGAATTATTATGATTAAATAAATAGAAGACAGGTGTATTTACTCCGTTTTATAGTAAACAAATCAGAATTAATAGTTATATTCCTGATAATTGATCTTTGTTCATAAAAGACAATATTTCTAGTTATTTCTATGTGGATATCAATGCACTTGACCCGGTACGCACGATCTTTCATATTCATATTCATATTCATATATTCACACTCATTTTTATATTACAACTTTCTGTATTCTTCAAGAAACCTACTTAAATATACCGAAGTTCAGAAATAATATATGTTTCTGAAGAAAAATATTGTTATACGGTTCATTTAGAAGTATGTTACAGAAACTCTGTTTTACTTGAGGTATCAGTGTTGTTGGAGGAATATTTTCAGTGCGAAGTAGAGGCTTATAGAGGTTTGTGATTTTTCGGTATGTACATTTCAATCACATTTCGTTTAGTTGGATCTTATCGCTTATTTCAATTGGGTATATTCCTAGGAGTTAGGAATATACCTTGAAAATTTGTTTACATACAGTACTTCAAAACAGGGAAATTTCAAAAGCATAATATGAAGGTAATCCTTATGTGCAACGTTCATTAAAGTAAAATAATTTTAAATTCTGAATCAAATTACTAATACTTAATTCACAATCATTTCTTGTACTCCCTGCTGAACACAACATCATCTTACTGTACGTTTCACTATAAGAAAATTTATTTTTCTTATGGAAGAGAAGTGGAGTCATGTGTTTCATGTTCCTCCGAAAAGCCTGGAGCATTATCAAATGCAAAAAGTTATACAATGTATGTTGTATGGAACTTAAAAGACGACTGGCTAATACTGCCTAAAATAATATTACTTTATACACAGTACACATATACCAAAGAAACATGTTTTGTTATAACAAAACTTTTTTTTCTGTTTTGTCAAGACTTTGTAATTGAATCGCTCCCAGGAATAATTACGGGAATTTAAAGAAAGAAAGAATAAATTTGCTTATAGCCCTTTCCTCTTATATCTTCAGCGAGACAGTGTCGAGTATTTTTTTGAGTTAATTACCAAGTTACGCTATCTTTTGATCTTCCTGCTAGCTTAATTCGTTATTTTTATTTCTCTTTTTTTTAAATCTACGGTGCGTAATGAAGTATCTTAATTAATCTTTTCAGACTGGCACAGAAGTTCAAAGATGTGGATATAATTAATCAAACCTTTGACTAAAAGTATCAACACAAGGAAGTTTGAAGGAGGTAGTGTGAAACAACCTCAAATCAACAGTAATTTAGTAACCTGAAACGATATACTTCTTTGTTTAAAACTTCGAACAATTATTAACTATTATAGCCAATACGATCTTGAATAATTGGTTTTAAATTTATTTTTTAGTATTATGAGTAATTGGCGCAACTACAATCTCCCCATAATTTAATATATTCTCAGAATTTTTCATCTATAGTCTCCATGAAGCGAGAACATTTTTAGAAGTTATGGAAATGTTATAAATGTACTTCAAATTAACTAATTATAAGGAATATATTAGCGAAGTTTCATACATTTTGAGAACATGATTGAAAACAGAAGAGGAGAAATGCATTTGTAACATAGATTCAACAACAATTATTTTCACCCAAAGGAAATAAGTATTTAATGATTTTAATTGAAACTATCTAGTACAATATGATATATGAAAAGACATATTCTGGAAAAAATGAAATCTTTGAGTTTTACGTCCCACGATTATGCCGGTTAGGCTAAAGGAGACGGTGATGATGAGTGATGAATGAAATGGTGAAATGAAGAAAGTGGGAGGAAACGGGAGAACCCCAAGAAAACCCACGCACACGGTGTTTGTCCACCACTAAGATCACTTGGCGGGGGCTGGGATCGAACCCGGGACCCCAAGGACCAGAGATGAACGCTCTACCACTGATCCACCGCGGCCCCTAACACATATTCTCTATTGCAAAAGAAATGCACTGTACTCTGCATAAAGTTTAGGAATATGTTATTCAATTTATTGTAAGATTTGAAAATTAGAATCATCATTCAACATTTGAGACAGGAGAACATTTAACGTACGAGGCATGCCTTAATGTTTTTCATATCTGAAATGTAATACTATTTTTCAACTATCAGGTCAGTAGTTCCCAATTTGTTTTTGACTGACCTCATTGAACTTCGCACGACATCAGAATACTTATTTGATTGTTTAAATGAACCTAATATATAAAAATGAAGCTCATATTGTGAGTGATCGCATCGCAAGGAAACAGCTGAACTGTTTGAAATGAATTTTGGAACATAGTGATCACCTAATTCAAAAATAGCTTTCGTCATTTGTTTAAAATTCATATCCTAAGGTGTGAGAGCCAATCAATTAAGAAGATGAAACACTGTGTATAAACTTCTCATTACAAATAGGTGGATATAAGAGTCATTCTTTTCGAAAATTTTCATCTAAAGAGGGAGGATGGAAAATTATGAATATTTTCTCGCCTTTTTCAATGCTACTTGTAGCTGCTAGTGACAGTATCACGAAAACCCAGCAGAACAGTTTAAAATGGATTTTGGAACATATTTATCACTTACTGCGAACTGAGTTTTTATCATGCCTAAGGGAAATATAAGGGTCAGCTTTTATATGAGAAACAAAGTGTCTTATGAACCGCACAAACTAGGAACAAGAAACTCTGTATACAACCTCATTAAAAATAACACTTCATTTTTTTTGCAGATTTTTTCATATATCCTGTTCAAGCATTGTTTGTATTTTTTACCACATTGAAAGATATGTTATATGTTGTTTCTGATCACTAAGGGAAAATGGTTGACTCTTTTCAAATGAATTTTAGAACAATGAAAAACTATCTCAAGCTTGGATTTTATCTTCTTACTTTGATTGACTTGTCACTCTGAGTATATCCTAAGGAAGTATGAGGATCAAAATTTTTCCGAAAAGTACAATATCTCAGAAGGTACTCAAACTAGGAACATGAAACTCGACATATAAGTTATCCATTAGAAGTAAGTAGAGACGTATCCCAGTGTTTTCAAAAATTCCTATTTTAGTTAGGAAGGAGACCATTTCTATATTTTTTGTCAAATTGAAATCGTTGTTACCTATTGTTGGTTACAGCATCGCGGAAAAACGGATGAACCGTTTCCAAAGGATTTTGCGACAGTTAGTAACGACTCCAATGAAGATTTTTATCATGTAACTTGATTAACGGGCATACCCTAAATTGAAAGTAAGTTTTATTACAGGAATAGATTATGTTGCGGGTTTATATGATTACACTTTCGTCGAAACTCCGATTCTAAGGGGAAGGGATATAAATAATTTTCATTAACCTAATCTTCTCGTAGGAAGAACGGGAATTTCTGTTGTAGTAACATAATATTTAATAGGTAAGAGTATAACATTTTATAAAGTAGTAACTAGTAGAGTTGAACATTGTCGTTGTAGTTGACTGTTATAATCAACCAAAATTATTCTTCATTAATTATTTAATTCTTCATTATCTCAAATTCTAAACTTTCGCGATACGCCAGTTTCGAGCCCTTGCATTAGATGGCAGTTTTCATTTCAGAACATCTTACTAAAATATTATAAATAAATAAACTGCTTGGCATGAAACATGCAACACCTAAAAATGGAGATAAGATTGCAGCATCAAAGTTGGTAGATAGATACCTGATGGTACAGGTATCAAATGCTCTGCGCAAAGCATGACTACGTGACTACAGAGGAGTAAATATGGCAACGATTAGTTGTCTGTGGGGCCGCTATGGAGGCTCAGACCCGCTGCAAAACGGCGAGACATTAAAAAGATGTGCTCTTGGATATCATTCTGGTGTATAGCAAGCCATGCGTCTTCTACACCATGTCACATCTCATCAAGTGTAGTCTGCAGAGTTCACAGATGTGGAGGGTGTTATCCAACCATCGACCAGAGGTGTTCATTGACGAAAGATCTTGGAATGCATCTCTCAGGGAAATGAATATCATTTCCAGCCAGGAAGTATAAGACAAGACAGTACTTGCAACAAGAGGAAGCGCGTTATGTTGATGGAATTTAGTTTCTGGCAGGAACCGTACTAAAGGAAGCATAATTGCATCCAGCACCTCGTTAATGTACCTTTGGCTGACTAAATATCCGTTAATACATAGAAGGAACTAACGGACAGGAAATTGAATGACACTTCACACCATTCGATGAAAGACTGACATGAGGATGCAAAATATAGGATCCATTCAATGTAATAATAACGCCAGATACGAATGCAGCCATCATGGTACTACAGACAAAAGTAGCATCCATTTGTAAAGAAAATGTATGACCAGTTTCTCTCCATGTGTAACGACATTATTGTAGTCTGTAACCTTATGATGTGAAGTCAGTGGAAGTCACAGCAATGTGTGCCATGCAAACACTCATTACTTTGCCAGAAGGCATAGAACTGTTTGTAATGACACTTATTATTGCGCAGTAATCTCCAGTGCTTTTGCCAATGTGCAGAATAGCATCCGATCTGCCAGAGCCATACACATAAACAATCTGTCTTCGTGCCCCTTGTGATATGGTACTGTCTGCTTGTCTTACGGCGTGTGGGAAGGCACAGTCCTTGAGTTTCTTCATGTTGCTGCATATTGCTTTCGTTAAGCCATTGAGCTTATATGCGCTGCACTATGGCCATATTTCATAGGGCAGACCACAAATTGGGGCAATAAATTACATTCATGATACGCCACTATTGGTTCTCGATCTAAGGTCAAAACTGCTAGAAATTCTGCGGCACACTGTACTCACGCCATACCACACATCGTGTACACACAACTGTACTATGGCTCTATATCTGGCCTAAGCTTGCTCTCACTAGTTGGTGTACCTAGTGCCTCTGCTACTTCATGGTGCTGTCGCACCAATCTATTCTGAAAATTCTGCAAATTTGGTCTTTCTACGAAGTCTTATTCTCGGTGTTGCATTTTAAGATCATGTGGTGTAATTAAGAAAACGAATATTTTCCAAATTACTAACAGTATTATTTGCATAATCTTTATGAGCTTGTTAACAGTTTTTTTAATGTTTCACCAATCAATGTGAAACCATGGGTATTAAAATTGTAATTTGCTCCAATTACTAATATTATTTATGATCCAGCACATTATGTGAAAAAGGTCCCTGACGGGTTTTGGTGGAAAATCGAATTTCGAATCAATTCCGATATTCAGTGTAAACAAAACGCACATTTCCTGATTGCAAAACGCAGCAAGTTGAAGAGCAGAAACCTATTGCAAATTTTATCATGTTCAACTTCATGGATTGAACTAACTGGATTCAACTTCACTTGGATGAACATAATATATCTACAACACTTCGGTTAGTTTTGTAGAAAGTGGCGCGATTTGCACTATTTCCAATGTCATTTGTGCGCAGAGGAGAACGATCATTGCTCTGGGTTCCAAATATTATTTGCAGAAATTATTAGTGTACGTAATATGTTTTAATTAGCACCCAAGCTTGAACAGTAGACACACACAGAAGTAGACAATTAGGTTAGTCTTGCCTTCCGTCTCATGATTAGAACTTTTATGAATACCACGTGGATGAATGCTAGAACATTAACATTCTGGTTTGCAACTATTGATTGCAGAGGCTATTAGTTTATACTATACTGCCCTTTGAAATTAGTCTCCTGGCATGAACATTGACAATGAGCGATGGTCATTGATGATGATCACATACTTTACTATAAAGTTTGAAATGCTATTGAATTCTTCACTTTGGTGAGTTTTACAATCCGGAAATTTATACTTTTCTCCAAAGAAGTTGTACCAAAACCTAAATGACTGCACCCAATTTGGGAATTAATTCCAAATTTAATTTTCCACAAGAAACTGCCACGGAGCCCTATAAAATAAGTTATATCTGTTGCTGAATGTCTTACTCTTATGCCAAGTGGACAAGATGACTCAAATAATAAAGTGGTACGATAGATGAGGATTGCATCGAACCCTAATATGTTTCAAATTTAGATTAAGATTTGGTGCCAATAAAACTCGTGCTTTTACATTTTTAAGCGTCAAAAATATATTTAATTTCATATAATACCAACTTACGAAGTTTGAAACCTGCGGATGCCTGACCGACTGTCGACCTTCAATTCACATGTGAACATGAAGACTGAGAGGCAGCTCAACTTACGACCCTCACTACTAGTTTGAAGAACTTTTTCTATTATAATTATTATATTTGCAGCTTTTCAACACAATTGTGTACATCAATAGTGGAGTTATAATAACAACTGGAATTGTACAACAATTCTCATAAAATAATGTTTTCAAGAATTATATTATCACGTAACACGTACAGCATTTTATGGGAATCATAAACAAACTTTGTGGTTCTTGATATGTTTGATATTGCACACTTAAGGAAAGAACTTATTATGCTTTAGGATCAAGAAACTGGAAACTATAATTACAGATACACACAAACAAATTGATTAAAACAATCTGTTATTATCTGATGTGAGAATAAATTATGTTATTTTATAAAACTATGAATAAATGCAAATCAAGAGATTAAGCTCGAACAGTATATTTTTAGTTACCTTGTTCAAATGAAATGTCAATGGCATCTCGAATGTTAAAGAATCATTTTAATACTGTACAAGCTTAAGAGAAATCATCAATAACAATAATTTCACCTCGCTGAAGTTGGTGTAAAGAAAATATTTACAATAGTGAAGATTTTCTTTCGTGTTCCTACTTCTATGTGCGTGCGATTAATGTTTTCAGTTCAGTTTCAAGAGTTGACAGAATATGTTTTATTCAATGCAGCTTTAGAATCAATTGCAAGCGAACAAAGTATGTATCTCAACCAGTGCATTTGGATTGAGTGCTTTCACCCGTGGTCCCTCTAGAGGAGTCCAAAGTTGATGAGGGGGATTTCTGGAGAGAGTTTTCCCGACATTTTCCCAATTTTGTGTGTTCAAGTACGTTATGGGCCCCAACACATAGCACCTTTGAAAAGCTTGTTTAGTACTGAAGAGAATGAACTATAAGCCATTATTTTCCAATGAATAGTGTTGATGCAATAGCTATTTAATGGGCCCCAGGAACTGATTTCGTTGTCCATGACACCTAATTTCTTGTGCATGGCCATATCCTTGTTATGTTTATCTAATGGGCTAGGTTTGATTCGGATGTCCGGATGACAGGTTCATGTCCGTTCCTTGTCAGCATACTTTCCATGTAGCGTAGTCACAAACGCTATTGACTTTCGTGTGAACAGTCTCGGATTAGATTCCCGATTGGGACACTTGGTCAGAATTATGTAACAGATTCCATCTTCCGAGTTCTTTTAAACTATGTTTATATGTTTGTGGTCAATCCTTTCGACAATGAGATCTCGGAAACTACAGGCTCTAGAAAGATGACGTTTTCACTGATCGATTGGAAATTTTGCATAGATTGTCCTGCTCTAATTAAATATTTAAAAAAGACATGGCCATTATTCCTTTATTACACTTTTTTAGGGTACACTGTAAGCGTTAAAATTAAGAAGAAGCTAAAACATCATATCCTATGCGGTATACATTGCAACACCACATTGTTGTATATTGGGGTTGTGTGCGTTTGTTTTATGGCCAAATAATAATGAAAAAGGACGGATAACCATTTCTCGAGTCTAAGTAAGATAAATCTTTATTTTTTGAATGTTTTGCCCAATGAACACCATAGGGTAAGTCAGTTTAATATGAGCAGTCCAAAAATGTGAGCAGCACGAAGCTTAAACTCACACAGCACACATATACCCTGCGCAAGGGTAAAGTAACGAAGTTCATAGCATTGTTTGGAGTTTCATGAATTTGCAGAGGGTAGCCCAAGTTCGTTCGCTGCAGTTGTTGTGAAATAATAGACAAGTTTACAGGTACGGAGAGTAAAAAAAGTGTAGTTTTTTAGAGCTATAATTAAATCAGGGTAATGGATAATAAGCTAAACCTTGGTATCTATGCGGTGTGTATAATTTGTAACTGTATTTATAGTCAATTCTGTCTAGGAATATGACGCCAGTCTTTTGTTCACTTCTTTTAAATTAACAGGGTTGTCAACCACAACACGTTAAAATATCACTAACAGTCGTTGAAATATGAGCTTTTGAATTCAGTTTAATATGGGCACATTTTTTTAAAAGTATTGAGAGAAATGGACATGAGGAGCTTTTGCAGATGTTAACTAAAGTAGACATTCCATAATAACATAATTTATAATAACATAAATTCTACAATCTTCAAGTTCACAATCGGCTTGGATACATTTCGTCGATTTCCAGTCTATCCCCCAGTCCTGTGTGGAATGGGTGTTGTTACAGTCTATATATGAGGAGAAGGTGAACAAGCAGACATTTATAAATAAATCTAAAGATCACAGATTTCCCTAAATAAATCTAAAGCTCGCAGACATCCCTAAATAAATCTAAAGCTCAAGTGGATTATACTAATTTCATTGAAGAAAACGCCAGAAATGCTGCGGCAAGAAAGAGGACAGTCACATTCACATAATGTGAGGAGAATGAAAGTCTTTGCCATATTTGTGAAGGAAAGTTTACTAGAGACTCCAAAAGGTAAGAATGGATCAAGTGTGATATGAATGCCTAAATATTTATGTCGAACCAATAGTCAGGACTCTTGAAATGAACTGTGTTTACGTGTATGTGCAACTATCTTTTGCTCCTGATTGTAATAATTTACGTTTTATTTCTTCTTTTGTACATTTTTTGTATCTGCTTTGCATTTTATGTGAAAATATTAAAAAAGAAATGTTGTTCATATTTGCCCTACGAAGTGCTCATATTACCCTTGTACTACGGAAAATATGAGCACCTACCTTACTAACCTGTTTATTACTCACGAACAAAAGTATGTATAATTTTGAACTTTTCAGCGTTTGTAGACGAAAGACCAGGCCTTCTTTTGGTGAGACTTTTTTCTTTCTGTAATACATCATTTTTTAGATATATTAGTATTTTTATTAACTATGCTCATATTGAACTGACTTCCCCTATATAACTGACATTATAATTAATTGTATATGTAATGTATTTGCTTATTACATGCTGCATGCAAGAAGAAAGAAAATACTGGTCATACATGAATTAGAAACTCCAACTGGAAGTAGGCTCAAATCTTGCAAAAGGTGCGAGATATTGAGAAAAAATAATCGAAAAAATCTCCCCTTTATGATACTCCTTACCGATTTTTTTTTTATCAAGACGTCTTTCACTTGTGTCTGTAGAGGGACATGTACATATGTTGTGAGGGATGAGAAGGAGATTTATGCTCATATGCAAATGATGCGCTGTGTAGAGAGCGCAGGCTCAGCTAGTATATATAAAAAATAGATTTTCAATAACATTTTTTGGTTTGTTTGTTTAAGCACTGAATCTGAAGTTATATTTTTAATTGATTCCCAAACTTTTTCGCGTGGCTCAGTGTTAGAGCGTTACTTCTGATGCATAGAGTCCATGGTTCGATCCCAGCTCGCGGCAAGTGAACTTTGTGTGGAGGAAAACACCGTGTGCGTGGGTTTCTTCCCGTTTCCTCCCATTTTCTTCATTCCATCTTTTCATCATTACCGTGTGCTTCAGACTTCCGGCATAAACGTGGGACCTAAAACTGAAAGATACTGTACTCTTGAGGAATGTCTTCGATTCAACACTTTATTCACTTTTAGAATGAACTGCCTGCTCTAACATTTCATTACTGTATTTTATGTTTAATGCTATTGTTTATATTTTAATTAAGACATTTAAACTAATTAAACTGGTGAGATATAAGTTTTCTAAAAGTGACACTAGGGAAAGATTTATAAAATCCAATATATTAAAATATTAGATACAAAGCAATATGCTGAAGAAAACGAAACATTGTGTGTGTATATATGGTATTGTTGAGATGGCTCCTAGGTATATAAGAAGTTGAAAAGTTCTAAAGAAAATTCCATTTTGATTTTCGTGCTTTTTTTTATATGTTACAGCCAACTCACACACACAAATCTTCCCTTCCCTCACACATTCTTTACCCTTCTTGATGTTAAAGGTATTCGTGTCAACTTGTCGCAGCTGTTCTTTCACAGATGACGGGATTTTTTTCTTTCAACAACCTCAATTACGGAAGTTTTGAAGCAGATTTTACTGACTTTGCTCAGAGCAGTAGCTTTCTCTTCTTTCTAACATAATTTGATTCTTAATACCGCAAGAGTTTCCCGATAACTGCTGATTAGCACTTCTTTATTTAGTTCGTTGAGCTATTCTTGCACTCAATAAATACATTTCCAAAGTTGAAAATTGAAATTTCTCGTACTCATATATGAATACTAAAAAGTAACGTTATACCTACGTCATTAAATAAAAAACAAAGATTAAGTAAATAGTTTCATTTAAGCACAAATGTTCAAATTGATGGATCATATGCTTTGTATTTTATAACATATTATTTTTGACACTACGGAATTAAAAAGTTGCATGTTCCATAATTTATTTGTACTGTTAATTTTATTGTCACTAACAGGGACTGAGAAAAAGAACTGTTGGAAATAAGAGCCATGACATAAGAACGAATATAAAATATATTTTGTTTAATCTGTATAAATTTTTCCAACTGTTACATTCCATCTTTTAATCCATTCATTATTTATCTAGGTATATCTAGTTCAAGGTTACATATTATAGAAGAATGCTTCTAATTTTCATTCATATAAACCAAACGTAAATCTATTCTTATCACGTTCGGTTTCATAAATTGAACTTCATAACTTGCACAAATTGAACACGATTTTACTAACACTAACCTGAAGCGTGAAAACAGATCTTTCTGTTTTCTGTGTGTTCTTTTACTTCCTTTACTTCCTTTACTTCCTTTACTTCAATTACGTCTAAACTTACAATTGTGTTCATCTATCATGCATATTTTTTTCTTATTATTGGAACCTCATTATCTAAGCGAGAAGAATGATGATAAATAGTTATTGATATGGTTTCAGCATTGTAATAAGAGATTCCATCTCCACTATTACTTATCTATGGAAACCGTAAGATAAGAAACTTGTTAGTCACAGACTCAATATTGGTCAGATTCACAAGCAGTGAGTCAAAACAAAAATGTATAATTTTAGAGCTAAGGCCGCTCAAAAGAGTAGAAGTACATATTTCAGCACTTGTTATTTTGAACACGACACACCGTGAGTTCGCACTCCATATCAGCATAAAGGAAAACTCCCATACACCATCCAAAAATGTGTGCAGTGCGTGTAAAAAATTCTTACAGAACATAATTCCCAGACTTTTTTCCTACTGAATTCTCAGATATGCTCTGAGTTAAGGGTGGCGCCAAATCAAACACAAGGAAAGCTTGAAACGAGATGCATCGCCAGAAAATATTAAGTGTTGCTGATTTCCAGCTCCATAGTTCCTTGTTTTTACAATAACACACTACGTGATGTATTGCTTTGCGGTGTATTTCACGTTTCCTACACGTATATGCTTGAAACAATACATCCTACTCTTCGTTATTCCGAACTGTGGAACTAGTGGTTCTAAGCTTCTGACTTCCCGCCGATGCATTAGATGTTCACCGCTGTCAAAGCTTATTTTTTGTCTACTTTGACCCTACCTTTATTTCATAGCATATCTGATAATTCTGCTGGAAGTATGTCTGCGATTTATTCCTTAGAGAGAATTTCTTGCGCACACATTGCTAATTGCTGAAGGATGTATTTTGAAATGGTATATGTATGACACTACTTTATGCTGATATATTGAACAAACCCACGGTTTCTTGTATTCCAAACAAAGCGTGTTTAAGTCTAGTTTCTCCATACACTTAAACGCCCCTACCTGTGATACAATTAATTTTTGTCCATAGGTCCATATGTGGAATGTTTACTTATTTTGATATGAGGAATAACTTCTTACATTTTGTTGGTATATTCCATTAACACCTTGTATAAGGAGGCTTAACAAAAACACATGTTGCAGGTCGCATTGAATGGACCGTGATGGTTTTCTCATAGGACTCCCTATTATGGGACATTGAGAGATCACTCGAAAATTTGAATGTGAAGATACATTTGATATACTATTAAAAGGTTCATGAAAAAACAAACAACTTTTGTAGGATATTACGAAGTGACTACCATTTAAATGAGTTCTTGCACAGACAAAACATCTAGTGCAAAAAGAGATGAATATAAAGAAATGAATCAAAAAGTGAGAAGGGAAATGTCTTAGAACGCATTCAGTGAAGTGTATTGTTTATCCCACAGGGCCACTGTTCATGGAACACTAAGAGGACATTCGAAAGTTGTAAATGAGATGCTATGGCATTTGGTATATCATGGAAAAGATCATGATAAAATTATAAGATTTTTTCGTGTGGAGAACCATTAACGAAATAGCCTCACCTTTTAAATGTGAGTTCTTGCATTGTCAGTTCAAACGTCTAATACTCATAAATCACAAACGGCTGAATATAAACATGTGAAAAATTATATATATATAAAAAAAAACAGCACATATTTCTATCAATGGGTGAAACACACTTTGATACTGAATACGTGTGCGTGATTGTCTGAGTGTTGTGATGTCTGCTTTGGCTTTGCAGACTTTTCCTGTACCATGTATTAACAATTATTGCTCCAGAGTCATGTTTGAATGGTGGTCATTTCATAAACGGTGTCCTAAACGTAAAACACGATGCTATTAAAGTTGTTTGTTCTTCCACAATTATTTCAATGTTATATCAGATCACGTATCTATCCATTTAAATTTCTCAAGTAACCCCAGTACTCCATGAAAGGTAGCCCTTTGGGGCAAACTCCACGTTCCATTCAATGTACCCTATGATATTTTCCCACTTTACTTTCTCTTTTATATCTTTATATTCAACCATTTGTAATTTATAAGCATTGGACATTTTGTCTAACTGTGCAAGAACTCATACCTTAATGGTATTTATTTCGTAAGCTGTGCTCTACCAGCTTACATACAAAATTCTACAAAATGTTAGATTTTCTGTTATTTTTTCAATGATATATCACATGACGTAACATTTTATTTTTCGACTTAGCCCAGTGAACGACGAAAAGTGATCCTGTGGGAAAAATAGCTCGGGACATTTATTTATTTGAATTGCATAGTAACGAGTTTTATTTTTCTTCTTAAACATGTTTAAACTTTATTTCTACTATTGTAATGTCATTTATTAGATTATAACTACCACAATTCTCTTTTAAATACTAAACTACAAGGTATTCATTTAGTACTGATGAAAATATTAGATAAACTTATTCTTTTCTTAGATATATACAGGGTGAGTAAATTCGAATGTAACCAGTCAATTAAAAACGAAGAAGCAAAATAATAAAATCCAAAATTGAAGTGCGTAGAGAGGACGGACAACTTATGTGAAAAGCAAGCGACCCTTTGGGACAAACTGAAAATTTAAAATGGCAACACAGGTCGAATGATCCTCGTTCGATACTTCCTGGAAAGCTAAACAACTTTGGTACAAAACAAGTGTCGACATATTTAAGTTTCCAAAATTGGCACTACAATAGTCCGTGTTTTAGATAAATTTTGATGGGCTGTAGTAGGAATACGATGGGAGACAAATAAAATAAATAAAACATTAGAGTAGGCAAATAACATACAGAACAAAGAGTGATGTTATTGTAGTTATACCAGGGCCACTCTCAGGATCGTCCAGCAACACACTTGAAAATTTGAAATGGCAACATCGAACAAGTGATACATCATTCGATACGTTTGAGAAAATGAATCATCTTGGTATGAAACAAATGTTAATACGGGGAAACGTTTCCAAAATGCTCACGAAAAATCGGTTCTATTTCAGATAATTCAACATTTTTCCCTTTTTATTTTTTACAGAAACGACAGTAACAATTCCTTAATGATTTTTGGTCACAGAACGCGAACATCGCACTTAAAATTATCTCCTGGCTCAGTTTTCTGAATAATTTAGCGTTTTATATTTTCATATAACGCTGTGGGAAATTATAAGTACATGAATTGAAATTATTGTTTTACATGGTACAAAGTGTCGTTCTTGGCAAGTGTTTGCTACATACTCGACTTGGCAACGTTGTACGTTATCAACAGCTAGTGCGAGCGTCTTTTCAGTCACGTGAGGCACTGATTGCAAGTTGCAACTAGCTCCAATTAACGTCTCCAATCGTATTCGTTGCGTGCTCCAAGCAATAGTTTGGCAGACTGTTCGTGTTACTGGTGAACCAGCAGTTTGAAAGTAGTGAGAGAGGACATTATCGCTATCGTACATGTTGTTTTAATTGCGAAGTGTCAGTGATTCAAGGAAAGTGCAGCAATCCACCGCGTTTGTAAAAATTCGGTGGACGGTGTGTGCTACATATGGGCGGAGGTGATTTGTGGTTCCAGGAAGCTGTCATGAACAGCTGCAGTGCGTAGAGCATATTTACTATACTTTGGGTGCCGTGTTGGAGACCAGGGTAAATCATGTCTCACGTTTGTTTCCCCACGTTTGTTGTGCTAGTTGTTCATCTACTCTGAATGCCTGGATGGATGGAAAGAACGTTTCCATGCGCTTTACTTTGCCTGCCATTTGACATAAACCAACAAATCATAGTACAGACTGCCACTTTTTCATGCTAACCTGCTCGAAGAAAGGTATAAATACGAAGAAGAGGAAGATTGAATACCCAGTGATACCATCGGTCATTCATCCAGTACCCCGTAGAGAAGGATTGTCTGTTCCCGATCCCCCGGCTACAATTCCGATGGAAAGTGATACAGAGAATGAAAGTGAAGGTGAAGGTGCTTCACATACCAGTGACACTGATCTTTCAATTGAGCCAAAATCCAACTATCTTGAATCGATTCCATGTCAGAAGGGCCCGGACAAAAGGGCGAGGACAGAAAGGCCCGAGTCAAAACGGCCCCGCGTCAAAAGGGCCCCGCGTCAAAAGGGCCCGGGTCAAAAGGGACCCGGTCAAAAGGGACCCGCGTCAAAAGGGTCCGAGTCAAAACGGCCCCGCGTCAAAAGGGCCCCGGTCAAAAGGGCCCCGCGTCAAAAGGGTCCCGGTCAAAAGGGCCCCGCGTCAAAAGGGCCCCGCGTCAAAAGGGCCCGGGTCAAAAGGGCACTGCAACAAAAGGGCCTGAGTCTAAAAGGCCTCTCCCACAAAACGGCCCCGCGAGAAAAGGGCCCGAGTCAAAAGAGCCTCATTTCAAAAGGGCTTGAGTGGAAAGAGCCCGGGTAGAAATAGTCCCACGGGCAGAAAGCCTGAAATCAAAACAGAAGTGGAAATCAAAGATGCACGAGTGGATAGTGCCACCTTAGTAAGTAGAAGTGATTGTCTAATAGAAGGAAGAATATCAGTGGTTATTAGAGACAAAAAGAAAACTTGAGTGGTGATCTTAATTTTGTTTGGTTTGCTGTTTGTTCTGCAACAATCCCTATCGCTCAAGTCGTTTCTCGATGAAAGTTTGCTTTCAACCGCGTCTCTCTGAGTTTGTAGACGTGGAAGACCCGGGTTCGATTCCCGGCGGGATCTCATGTGGTTCGAATTCCACGTTAATCAGTAGGTCCACATCTCATACAGCCTCGCTGCTGAAAGGAATGCTAAAGTGAAAATCATATCATATCATATTTCTAAGTTTGTATTCTCGAGACCTAGCCCAATCAGACTATCTATTAATGACTGTTCCCTTAGTTCTAAAATTCAATTTCTGCCCCTGAATCAAAATAGAAAAATACGTATTATATGAATAATATTATCTTGAAAACGTTTCTTTAATTTTGGTGTAAGAACATACATGTGGATCTCCATACAGGATTAGTCAAAAGTATTGGGACAGAACAATAATAACGACAGGCGTGGACGGGGGAAAATCAAATGTTGCAATTGGTGTTATTGCAAAAACTGCATTGGCTTGGAGTGTGGTCACCGTGGAAGCCATTTTGAATTACACTATATTGCGGATCGTACATTTTTTAATGGAAAAGTTTATGATCTTACACTTCAGTTTAGACTTTATATTTCCACAAATGTGAAGGTGAACTCATTTTTGACACATTACCATTTGTTTATGAGACAGGGTGTTTGACATATGTATCTAATAGACAAAAAGTATCATGACAGGGCAGTAACAAAGAGACAAATGGACAAAAATTCTGTCCCGACTCGTCTCGTGCGCATCCCTTACTGAGTCGACTTTTGACCGATCTCTATTCATTTACGCGATAGTGCGTGCTAAGTATGACATTTGTTTCTAGTAGAAGAAAGTATTTAGACAGGTAACTAATAAATAGTACTTCATTGTGTTCTTAACGTTTCTGTTCGTTTGCTTACGTTTGTAAAATATTGAGAAGTTACCACGTACGTATAACATATTTTAATAGTAAGTAGATTTGCGATTAATTGTTACTTTACGTCTATAAAGCAATAGAATGCTTTTAATGTGCAGTTTCGAATATTTGGTAGAGCTCAACAACGTCGTTCAAATAGTAGTGGGTGATAACGATGTTTCTTCTGGTCAGTGTATTGTACCATGTAGAGTTAATACGGGAAGGATATAATGGTAGAATTGCTAGAAAGAAACCATGTATTACCTAAATTAAGAAATATAAGATACTTAAATTTTCTAGAGCTTTTGAAAATAAACCCAAAAACTGGTGGGAATGTTTTTATCGACGAATTTAAGTTAAATCTGCATGAATATGATGGTAGAATAATAGTGTTTCGAGAAGTAAATACAGAAATAAATGTCAAGAACTTCCAGGCTGCTTTAAAATACAGAAGAAATATATCTTAACGTTCTTAGAAAGACTTCTAACTTTATCAAGATATTGATCCCAAACAAAGTATATGTTGTAAAGAAAAGATTGCTTTAAAACTGCCCAAAAGTTCGCTAAACTCCACCACACAGTACCGGCTTTAATCCCATTGAGAATCTTTGGAGCGAATTGCAACGTAAGGTCAATATATACGAGTTACGGTGAAAGAAGGTTTGAGAAAAGCATTGCATACAGATTGGAACAATATTTCCCCACACTACACCAGGAAAATTGTAACAACGATGCCGAAATGCTTAAAGAAAGTTATAAATCATTGTGTGTTTGCTATTAAATACTAACTGTATTAACTTGGAGGAATAAAATAATTTTAGAGGACATTTTATAGTAGTTTTTTAATAATATCTGAATATTTATGTGATCAACAGTGTCCACATTCCCATTCAATGTAGTTTTTGCAACAACACACACTTGCAACATTTGCTTTTCCTCCGCCACATTATTATTTTATTGTCCTGATACTTTTGTCTACTACACACTAATGTCAAACATAGCACACTTTCCTCGTAAAAGAATGAGGATTGGTAAAGATTGAATCATATTCTCGTTTGTAGGAAAAGTCAATTCTAAATTGATGTGCTAAACATACTCTCTTCCATTTAAAAATATTATGTGATATCCAATATGGTGAATCTAGGATGGCTGTCATTATGTCCACGCCACTCACTCAGTGTAGTTTTCGCATCAACCTGCAACCTTTTACTTTTCTACGTCTACGTGTCTCTGCCTGTCCAGATACTTTGGTCTACTAGATACAAATATCAAACGTAGCACCCTATCTCGCAAACGAATGAAGATAGATTTTAAAAAATGAGTTCTTCTTCTCATCTGTGGGAACATTCTAGCCTAAATTGATGTGTCAAACCCACCTCTTTCCATTCAAAAGATATTGTGTGATATCAAATATCGCAGAATCCACCATCTGCAATATTTACTTTACCTCCGTCCACGCGTATCGTTATTACTGGTCTGTCGTAACATTTTTACTAACCCTATATTTTTTCCACATGTATGTTCTTTCAACACAAATAAACAGGTATGTCCACGTAATACTTTTCATCTAATAAGTATTTTTATACTTCTGAAGTTTTGCAGGCTATATCTCAGATTTCTTGACATGGGGCCTTTTTGTTACGGGGCCCTTTTGACCGGGGCCCTTCTGACCAGGGTCCTTTTGACTCAGGCCCTTATGACTGGAGCCCTTTTGACTAAGGCCTTTCTGTCCTCGCTCTTTTGTTCGGGCCCTTCTGACGTGACACCGGTTATAGGATAGGAAGAGATCTTATACAGAGGTACAACAGTTATTTAATGCTACATTTTCCGACCATAATCCAATTTCGAAGTCAACTGCCTAAGAGACCATTGAATGTTTTGCAGAAAGGTACCGCATGCGATCAGGAAGGCCGAAACAATGTAGCAATTTGGCAGTTTCTTTTAATTTACAATCTTTTGTGGAAATTCCGCATTCATTGATAACCAGAGTTGCTAACAAGCTAGGTGTTTCCCAGAGTTCAGCGCAATGAATTTTTGTACACTATGCTCTTTATGTAAAGTCATTCTGAAGTATGATTAGTACCATACTAAAGAGTTCGATTAACATATGTTAATTGCAGTAGTCAAACCTTTAGTATGACGCTAATCATACGTCAAAACGACTCTGCATAAGGCGATATAAGTTGAAACCCTAGGAGAATGCGTTTAGTGCATGAAATAACGGAAGACGACTTTGATCACCGCATTGAGTTTTGCGAAATAATGATATGAAATATCGATGACAGCAATATTGTCGTAAATGACATGGTATTCTCTGGTAACTTTCAGACTGTCAGTTTAACGTCCCACATTATGCCCTTTAGGATGACGATGATTAAAGCAAGTGAATGATGATGAAAGAACGGGTGAAATCAAAAGGAAACGAGGGTACCCCGGGAAAACTCACCTATACAATATTGTCCACCACAACCTTACTTCCCCGGGAATCGAATCAGTGGTCCTACACACCAGAGCTAAGCGTTCTACCACTGAACCACCGTGCCCCTCCCTCCGGTATTCTTTGATGAAGTGATATTTACCTTATATGGTCTGGTGAACCGAAAAAATTATCACTATTGGAGCGATGAAAACCCACATTGATGGGATGTTATTTCGAAGAACAGAAGTGCAGAAGCTACTGACAGAAATAAACTACATTCTTAATTAGAAATATTACGAATGATATAAGAGGTATGTTAAATTAAAAGTAGGAATGCAAAATATTTTTTGAATACGCACTGTGGTTTAATTAGGAATACAGCTGGTAAATAATACTATTGGACTACAAAGGTATTCAGAAGTCTTGCTAGAGGAAATATAAATATATTGAGATTATTATTATTATTATTATTATTATTATTATTATTATTATTATTATTATTATTATTATTATTATTATTATTATTATCGAATTGATAATTCAATGGTGTATCTAAAATCAGGTAAAAGATCAGAAAAAGTACGTGTAGCCAACAAGCGGTAAGAAATGTTTGAAGTATTAAGGGCTTGCATTGAGGGTGCCAGGTAAACATGATTGGGAGAAACTGATATACGATATTGCATTGAAGACGACCCCTTCTGTACACGTCGTTCTTTGTCTAGGCCTTACTGACATGGAATCAAATAAAAAATAATGAAACAAATAAGTATATTATAAACAAAAAATTCTTACTGAAAACTATTATATATATTTTCTCCACTAAATCTCATCAAATTATATATATAGATATATATAATATTAACAACTTGACTTCGGTGAACATAAAATTATTCTTATTATATATTAACGGTGCTAACCTAACACGAAGCCTTATAATAAGGATTTAAAAACAGCTGAAAGACAAATGACAAACATTACAAACAAATAGCATTTGTTTGTATTTTCTGTTGCATCTGATCAGATTTTATACGTATATAATTATTTTACATTACAGTATATTTTTTGAACAACTTGACTTTGATTAACATTACACTATGATCATTATATTTTAAAAGTACAAATCTTGCATAAAGCCTTACAGTAAGATAAAAAGAGTGAAAAAAGACATTACTAACAAAAAGTATTTTTGAGATAAACATATTACATTTATTATATTTGAAAAGTGCTTACTTAACATGAATCCTTAGAAAGTAAAATCTTCATATCTTGTCGATTAAATTGGGTCTAAAAGGGCCAGTGTCACTTTTTGACAAAAAATGAGATGTTCGTCAAATTTTAACGCCTATAAATGGATATTTTCTTTTGCAAGAAAAGAAAATGTTAATGTGAATAGTACATATACTCCAAACTACTTCGTGTTGACATTAGCCCTTTTAGTCCCAAGTCGCAGATATATAAAGTATGTAAACTTACATTGAAAAATTCTGGCTACTTTAATCTGTTTTAAAATTTCTTCCAACTTATATTGGACATAAGTTTATTATCATTTTTTCTTAACTTTCCAAATGCCAAATACAATTGACATTTGTCTCAAACTGCTTGCGTGGATTGCAAATTAAAATTGTGAACCAAGCCACGAAGATAGTTCTCTAAAGGTCTTTGAGTATACTCCTGTACAATAGTACGTACTCGACTTGCAGTTACTCTGTATTTTTTTCTGCCGGTGGTCAATACTTTTCTAGCAACTTCTATTAATTTGATCAACAGAGTGCTCCTATAACCGTGTATATTCGACGATAACCGTTTACGATAAGATAAAATTCGTTGCGCCATATAATTTTATGATAAAATTACGCGCATCTCTTTACTTTATTTCATAGTTTTACCATATTTACTTTTCAATATTCGGCGACAGTTGCCATCGAAATTCATACAGTTATACGCAAAATAATAATAATAATAATAATAATAATAATAATAATAATAATAATAATAATAATAATAATAAATACTAATAATAATAACAATAATAATAACAGAATTACAATATCAATTACATAAACAATACTTTCGAATAAAGAAAAAATAACTGTCACGCTGGGATTCGAACCCGAGTCACTGAAATGGCAGTTCTCTGCTTTCATACTTGATACAAAGATAAGAAAATTAACTAGTAGCTATGTTACATAAACATAGCACACACTATTTCTACACGTGTTGATTCAATTCAAAGAATGCGAAAATAATGTCTGCCGGCTTTTCTTCTTTAGAAATTAGAAGTCACGGTGAGGAAGAATTGCAGTAATATAAATCGGGACCAGTTAAAAACAATGAGGTAGCCTCATCTTTTTTTTAACTAACTTTTTTTTATTTAGATGCAAAAAAGTATTATACATTGGAATACATAACAATTTTTTCCAAAAAGGATAACATATACTGTATTATTAACAAATAACAAGGAATCAAAGCACAAACAACAGAAACATTAAAAAAAGAAAAAGAAAAGAAAACATTAGTAATACAAAAATTATGAATACATCATTGTTAATTTTTCAGCAACAACAGCTAAATAATTCGAGAACTGTTTTCGTTTGATAGTTTCAGTTATCTTCCATCGTTCTTTCAACAGGTGAAAATAATAGTCTGCAAGGGTTGGCGTTTGACTTTGAATCAAATATTCCACAGTTACACCACACAACCATATTACACTATTTTGTTTGTTCTTGAAAAACGCTTCGCGATATTTTCCTCATTGACGAAGGTCTATATCACTTGTTTTTGAGTTAAAAGAGGAAACCTCGAGTAAGTCATTATGACACTCATAAGGAACATCTTATACGAGTATTAGTACGGGTATTTTGTGTATAGTCTTACATGCAATGCTTTTAACTAGCTAATAGTTTAGGCGGAAGATGAAGTGACGAGGTGGGTAAGTTTTTAGCGCATTGAACTTATATTCGGCGGACCCGCGTTCAAATCCCGGTCATTTTCTAACTTTTTCAAATGTTTCAATTTCAATACATACTCAGTGTGACAACCAAGATTTTCTCTCCTCCAGAAAGAAAAAAATATTGGAATGAGGAGAATTGGAGAAGGTCTCTCAATGAATGCAATCATTTACTAACTTATTTCCAGCAGTTGTTCTAGATTTGATATTTTCGTCTACTTTCAAGCATTTTCTGATTTATGTGTGATCAGTGTTTTTATTTCTTTGAATATACAGTATATAGTGAAATAATACATTACATACACAACAATATTGAGATTAACATATGATGTTCATTGGACAACACGCTCTAAACCAGAGAGGTTCATCTCAGAATGGAGAAATGTTTCGTGCGTCATCTACTCACAATTTTACTTGCATAAAGACTGGATTCAGTGCTACCAACTGTTGTCAGTGCCGAGAAAAGTTACGTGTAAATTGGGTTGCATCTGTCCAGGCGTTCTCACAACTCCAAATTACCTGGACCCCAAGTTATGGAATTAGAGCACTTAGGGTGGAGAGACTTTTGTTGTTGGGTGTACTTAGATTTTCCTAACACGAGTAACACTATCTGCTTTGATCTAAAATATTCCAAGTAATTTTTCCTCTTTCTCTTTCTTTCCTTCTCTCCCTTTATTTCTTACTCCCGAATTTTGCGCCACCTTACGTCGGCAGCCAGGGTCGTTGCCCCGCTCACCGGCACCATGACACGGCACTGATCAATACCTACCTGCAACACTTTTCTCTGTTCACATGAATCGTAACTGGGCTGTCGTAATAACTTTGACTAACACTGTATACAGATCCACATGTACGTCCTTTCAACACAAAGCAGGTGGTGTCCACTGAATACTTTTAATCTAATAAGCATTTTTATATTTCTCATGCCTTTCACGCTATATCTCAGACTTTTTTGATGTGAGGCCCTTTGATCGCGGGGTCCTTTTGACTCGGGGCCCCTTTTGGCTCAGGGCCTTTTTGACTCCCGCCCTTTTGCCGGGGACCCTTTTGACCCGACATCTTTGGACGCAGGGCCTTTTTGACTCGGGCCCTTTTGTCGCGGGGCCCTTTTGACCTGGGGCTCTTTTGACGCGGGGCCCTTTTGACTCGGGCCCTTATGACCGGGGCCCTTTTGACGTGGGGCCCTTTTGACTCGGGCCCTTATGACCGGGGCCCTTTTGACCCGGGCCCTTTTGACGCGGGGTCCTTTTGACGTTAGGCCCTTTTGACTCGGGCCCTTATGACTGGGCCCTTTTGACGCGGGGCCGTTTTGACTCGGGTATTTTTGTCCTCGCCCTTTTGTCCGGGCCCTTCTGACGTGACATCCTTGAATCACACCGACTCACACAAGCGGAGCTTCATGATCCGATTAAAGATTTGGAACTTCCAAAGAATAAAGCTGCGGTCTTAGCATCTAGGTTACAGAAATGATACCTTTTGGAGAATACAGTTGAGGTATCAACTCTACGCGATCGTCAAAAAGATCTTGCAAAATACTTCTGCTGCACCGATGAGTTAGTATTTTGCAATGATGTTCCAGGTTTGATGCAGAAACTGAAGACTTCATACAAAAAAGAAGATTGGAAACTGTTTATAGACGCTTCCAAAACAAGCCTTAAGTCTGTGCTCCTGTACAACAGTAAGGAGATATCAGCATCAATCCCTGTTTGCTTATGCACTCCTAGGTAAAGAAAGTAATCCCATGTTGGAACGCTTTGTGGATCTTATACAATTTTATGAACACAAGTAGTTAGTTGGTGGTGATTTTAAGGTGATTGCAATTTTGCTTGGTCTACAGGGTGGCTGCACAAAGTACAGTTATTACATATGTGAGTGGGATAGTAGTGCAAAGAATGTCCATTACACTCAAAAGGAATGGCCGCGACAAACAGCGTTGTTGCTAGACGCAAAAAAAAAAAAAAAAAAAAAAAATCAAAGGTACCTCTTGTGAACCTCAAAGCATTGTGCTACCACCATTGTACACCAAACTTGTACTCATGAAGGCATTTGTGAAGGCTGTGAATAGACATGAACGTACATTGGCATACTTGTGCCAAAAGGTTCCGCGTCTAAGTACAGAAAAGATTAAGTATTGAGTCTTTATTGGTCCGTAAAGGAGCAAGCTATTGCAAGACGAAGTGTTTGAATTTATTCTCAGTGCTGATGGGAACCATATGTGGCATTGTTTCCGCAATATTTGTACCAGATTCTTGGACAACCACCGAGCCGAAAATTACAAAGAATTAGTAGAAGGATTACTATCTACCTACGAGAAACTTGGATGTAATATGTCACTCAAAATGCACTTACTCCATTCTCACCTTGATGTCTTTCCAATGTTTTGTGGATCTTTCAGTGGCGAGCAAGGAGACCGATTTCACCAGGACATTTCTGCGACGGAGCAACATTACAAAGGAAAGTGGTCAGTTTCAATGTTAGCGGATTTCTGCTGGATGATTCCAAGAAATGATCAACATGTTCCTCACAAGAAACAAGCAAAGAGACAGTGTGTTTAAAACAGATACTTTAGCTAACTTTTACCAACACAGTTCTTGACCTGTAGCGCTATATGAAAAATGTTAAGAGTGCTATTACACCGATAGTGTGGAAGGAAGACGTTATATTTTGATATTCATATTCAGTGTCCAAACATTTATAAGAGACACTATTTTTATTTCCGTAATTATGTTAATGTTTGTTACTTTTACCTGTACAATTTCATTATCATAGCGTTACATTCAAAATGTAAATTGTGTAATTACTACTAAATCTGAATTCGGAACACGAATTTATTGTGTCTTTTGTGTTCAGTATCCCAAAAAATATAAGGGACGGATATTTCTATTTGCGTAATTATTTCAAAGTTTAGTGACTTTTACCTTTAAAATTTCATTATAATAGCGTTATACACAAAAGGTAAATTATGCAATTACCACTAAATCTGAGCTAGGAGCATATTTTCATTGCAATTTTATTGTTCAGCGTTCAATAAATTATAAAGAAGCTATTTTTATTTCCGTAATCATTTCAATGTCTTGTGACTTTTACTTTTACAATTTCATTGTTATAGCATTATATGTAACATGTAAATTGTGTAATTACAAGTAAATCTTAGTCAGGAACACATTATTGTCAGTTTCGTGTTCAGTGCCTAAAAATCAATAAAGAGTGACCATTTATATTTCTGTAAAAAGTTTACTGTTGTACAGTGGAACCTTTGTGAGTAAACGTCATCATGTTCTATGAATGTAGAAAAGAACGCTTGATTCAATTGTCAACAGCCGCCAACCCGCCGTCAGAAGGGAGGATGTGAATTTAAACTCATTCTCTAAAATATGAAAAGATGTAACTTCAAGAGGTATCTACTCTATCTCTATTGCTGGCGTGGAAGACCCGGGCTCGATTCCCGGCGGGAGCTCATGTGGTTCGGATTCCACGTTAATCAGTAGGTCCACGTCTCATATAGCCTCGCTGCTGAACGGGACGCTAAACTAAAATCACCTCACCTCTATCTCTATTGCTGTTACCATAACATGTGATGAGACTGAAATAATTGTGTTTAGCGTAACGAATGAAATATATGCAAGTATTTACAGTCAAAATTCGTGATTTGTCATACCACAAGGTATAAAAAGCAACATGATTATCAGTCTTTTTTTTCTCGTAATGTAGTTGCTAAACTGCTAGATCCTCCTCGTTTTCCAATTTATAGTTGCTTACCATGGGGTTAAGAACTTGGAGTAGCAGTCACGGCAGGGTTGCCAACCGTCCCAATGCTATCCGGACTGTACCGATTTCTGGCGTATATGTCCGGCGTCCCGAACGGACATTTATCGGGACGCATATTGTCCTAATTTATCGATTTTCAAAGTTAATTAATGTTTTACTGGGTCATTTTTACAGAGGAATAACTTACTATTTTACACGCACAGTTTTATGTAAGAATGAATTTAACAAATTTGTGTTTTAATTTGACTCATGAAAAATAGTTAACAGCTCGTCTTTATTTTATAGTTATTCCCTAATTATTTTGAGTTGATAATCCAGCGGATTATGAGAATAGTAAATACCATGCAAGCTTAAAATATTGATTTTGCAACCTCTTCATAAAAGCGACTGCTCCCGTAGTGGCAGTAACACTAACGCTAACTTTAGCGGGTGGCCGCCACGCTAAGTATACCGCGTACCGGTCGTCTACCAGATCTGCCACCAGTATCGGCATTTTCTGCTTCACTTCTTGTTTGGCGCGAAATCGCATTGTTTGTATTAACCTCTGCTGCGCAGTATTATTCTGTTCTTTGACGTTAAGTTATAAAGTTATATTTTACATATAAGGATGGATGATAATACAGACAGGGCTAAATTAGTGATGTTAAACATCATGATGATGCTGTAGAGCATAAAAGGAGGGTAATGGAAAAAAAACAAATGCTGTAATTTAAAACAATCGCCGTACAAAACAGTCCGGAAAGTAATAAAAATACCTTTGCTGAATTGGCTACAATATTTCATTGCGTAAAACATAATTCTCCCAGAAAAATAAAAACACTGCTGAACAAGACTGCACTTATTTAATAAAAACACATTGTTCCAGCAAGCTAGCAAGTTATTGTGCTGGAACGGTAAAAAAAAATTGTGGCTGAGTAGTTTCTTGTATCACTCAGTTTACGTCTGATGAGGATCCTGGCTAGAAGATCGAAACGTCACATGTAAATGTGTTTTTATTAAATAAGTGCAGTCTTGTTCAGCAGTGTTTTTATTTTTCTGATGGTATTTGCAAGGCGTATGACTATGACTGTGTGTCAGATAACTTTCCCTATAACTCAATTCAAGTAATAAAATCTTATCGCAACTATTTACTGACTCAAACATTGCAAAAGAAACAGTTGTGGAAAGATAAAAATCTGAGTCTTTCGTAAAGGAAGTGCTTTGCCTCCTGACTAAAGAAGTGACTATATGTAGATTCGTTAAATTCCACGTCCTTAGAAAACAGCAGTGACGTGTACTTTAGTGTAATGACTGACACTTGTAACATAGGTTTCATCCATGGTGACTATGTTATTGGACAATATTTATTTCTTGGAAATTTTACTGGTAATACGTATGCTGCAGTTGTCAGTGTTACGTTCTTATAGTGATACATTCCTCTCAACGAACGTATGCGTATGCGATCTCAGCTTGACGTGATCCCACAAATAACACACACCAGGTCAGAGCCACACCATAGAACAGATAACTTACTATACTATGCGTATACGTAATCTTTACAAGATATTCTAGGAAACTGCCACACTGTTAAATTATCGTGAAATGTCTTGTTAAGATAAGGACTTGCATAAAACATACTGTGCTATTCCATAAGCAAATATAATATGACTATATTTTTCATTATTTCTCCCCATGCATTATCATACCATTAACTGTGCTTAATAAATCCATCGCGTTGGTTTGACACACAACTAGTTTCCATCCCCGATTTCGTGAAAAGATCCTCTGTAGTATTTCATTATCATAAATTATCTCGATAAATATATATATATGTTGAACTTTTTCGTGCTTGATAAATAAGCAGCTCTACGAATATATATTTCTAAAAGTAGTACATAATAAATTTTACTTAATGAACAAGATAAATAAGGAAAGCGATTGTTGATAGAAAATACAATAGTTTCTTAAGATTCCAAATTCATCTCTGAACCTATTTAACGTAACATGCAGCATTATTGTTAGGTACAAAATTGACAGTAGAATTTGAAATAGATGTACCTTGAGAAACATTAAGTTACCTTGATTGTTTCTCAGTTTTGAAATGAGATCTTTTAGTTTTACGCCACGTAATTATGCATTATAGGCAAAAGGTGTGATGAGTATGAATGAAATGGTGAAATGAAAGAAGTAAGAGGAAACAGGATTGCCGGGAGAAAAACTACGCACATGATATTTGTTTACCACGAAACAGATTTGACGCGGCCTGGGTTTTAACAAGGAACCCCACGCATCAGAGGCGAATATTACCACACAGCCATCGCGTGCTCGACAAAGCTGCTACATCGAAATGGTAGTAGAAATAGTAAGCGAAAGTTGATTTCCTTTCGAGATGTTCCTAAAGGGCCAAGGCCTTTGATGGATGCAGGCTGCACACTCCTATGGCCCTTAATGAAGGTCATATACTCAGCTCAACATGCTCAGCCCTCACGTTGCCCAAGGAACTCATTTTACGGAGGTTGAGTGAGCCTCTCTGAAGCATTGGAAATAAGTATTACAAGAAAACTTGTCAACTTCACCAAAGATGGAATCTAGTCCCCCAGTTAGTAGATTGACGCCTTACCGACTGTTTCACCTTTAATTCTAGTCCAAATATAGCGAATAAAATATACTATTCATCTAAATGTAAAACAGCATTCGTCTACGGCAGTTATTTTAATTTATAATCCAGCAGTGAAATAAAGTAATGTTAATTTAAGCAAATTATTTTGATGAAATTGCTTTCAACTGTAGAGATAAAAGAGAAAAATGGTTATTTTTAACGTAAACATTTTATATGCAATTATGGGTCATATTTATTTTGTGGAATCCTGAAAAACAAGTAAGTACGAAGATTATATAATTATTGTTCGCGGTTTAGGAGGAACACCACAAACACTGTTTCGCTAATATAGTTGTATATCATAACTGCAATAGGCTTACATTAATTGCATTACGTGATTGGGGATTAATTTTATAATGAACTTAAGCCTTTTTTCTACTTTTATGAATATACTGCACATAATCATGTATATACATGTATCATGTATAAAATTAAAACTAATTAAATTTACGTGGTTTAATATGCTAATTATTTTATGTGAATTTTATTGTCCTTTAAAATTTAATTCAACCATCTTTTAATAAACAAATATATGTTGAAAAGACTTCTATCCAGTGGCGGATCTAGAAGGAAGGAACTGGGGGGCCAGTCAGAACCCAGATTATGATAGATATATCATGAGTTTACTATAAACTATCAGAAATATATAAATAACACCTTAAATTTTTGTGTCATTCAAAAAACAGGGGAGTCTACACCCACCCGGCCACAGGCTAGATCCGCCTCTGCATCTATCAGTATTATTTAAGTGCTTCTCAGTGATTAATTCAAAGTAATTAGCAATTGTGTTAACATGTACTTTCCTTCTTCCCATATTTGAATCTAAATTTCTAAATAATTAGGAAGCAAAAGTTGGCGACAAGAAATTTAATTCTAAAATATTTTGAATACAGAAGCATCTGTATCATATCTGCATTAACCACAGAAGAAAAAGTATGATAATATATAAAGTTTTGCCTTCAGTGAATATTCCTTATGTTTTAAAAGTTCTAGAAATCAGGAAATTTATTTAACCTTTCTATTTCAAGTGTACCCTCGGAAAATATGCGAAACATATTTCGGACTACCCCCGCCATTCTCTTATGAAGGAAATCCTTCCTTTGCTTAGGGGAAAAAGTGAATGACCTCGGCTGTGTTGCCAATTTGTCATTTATTCGTTTGGTCTTGCTGAGTGAAGATCGTTGGCAACTTAGAATGACTAAAAAGACAGTGCACAGCGAAGCCCGTCAATATGGCAAATCTGTTCATATCCACCCATTGAAGGATCTCGTCTACATCAAATTGTCCCTTCTCTTTCGAGGGAGGTAGGGGAAACACACATCGATAGCGTCGCCATCGATAGCAGGACCAGCAGGGGCACGCTTTAAATAGAGAAGGCGAGCCGAGAACAACCGAGATCCTGTTTTCGCAAAATTTCCTGCCTTAGCCCTAAAGATCACAAGCAGGATCCAATGGACCCAAGCAGATGCGCACCCATTTTTTTTTTATTTTTTTTGAAAGGCTCAAAGTTGAGGGGGATAAATTTAATACTACAAGATACTATACCTAGTATATAATATTTACCAATATTATTCTCCACCCAAAAATACAATAAGTAATTGTTAAGACTATCATCTATATTCTCAGAAAAGTGATAGAACTAGGAAGAAAAGGAAGAAAGGTTTATTTATATAAGGAAGAAAAAGTACTGCTGAAGTGTACTCAAGATCAAAACTCTAGGCTACTTCAATTATTTATCTGCTAAACAAGTTTAGTTTTTAAAATAAAGTGCACAAATGTATTTTGACTTACGAAGTATTTTTGGGGGGGAAAGGGTCTGGACTCGATGGACTACCTGCATGGGTAGACTCAAAGGCACACATATACATATTTTTTACTATTAGAGTCACACATTTAGCGCTCTACATACTTTTTCTAACCGGATATATATTGATGTGCACTGGTGCACTTGACGTTACCTGAATAAAGTCCTTTTAGTATTGATGCTGTTAATAGTTTTGTCCAATTGTAAAATAAACACATACTATGGATCCATCGTTCCATGCTTCCTAACAGAGTTTATAAAGCTAATGTTTGTAAGTGTCTATAAGTAAATGATCTCGAAGTTAAGAGACAGTGATATCAGTCTATCTATCTATAAATCAATCTATAAATAAATAAATAGATGAAAGAAAATTGATAAGGAAACCAAAAACAAAGAGATTGAATTGTATGTACTATGCGAAACTAAATAGATACCGCATTGAGAAAGCTACATTCGGGTAATTACAAAAATGTTACTATAGATAACTACATATACAAATCACTTCATGTTTGCACAAAATGTGAAAGAAAATAGTATTTTACTCGCACTACTAATCAATTGTTATTTTATAAGTGTCAAAGAGGATTTGGCTAGTGTCAGTAGTTTTAAATTGTACTTCTCTTAAACTATCCAGAATAGTATTGCTTAAATAATTAGAACTTCTGTGTTCACTAGATATAAATCATCAAACCTAATTCTCACTTGGAATGGTATTTTTATTTTCAATACTTCTTAACAACCTTCTCTTTGAATCTTACATATTCATATAGACCTACATATCTATTCTTTCTGCTCTTTGTTCTCCCGACATAGTATCTTCGATACATCTTATTTATCTTGACAACCTCTTGTTTCTTCTTAACAATCCAGAGACTATCTAACATCAAGGTATATAAAATAACAGGTAGCCCCAGTTGCGATTAGCGTTCTGATTGGCTTCCTGTTCGTGACGTCATGTGGAGGTATCGGTGAAGCTTTTTTTCGCTTGCCTGCTTGTTACACTTCGCGCTTTACTCGTAAAACTGGATTCAAAGCAATATAATTATTAACTTCCTTGTCTTACCAAATGTAAACAATGATTTCTTTTTCTGCTCACAGATGACACCCAGACCTTTGGGCAGATTTTTACAATTTTCGGTACATGAGATGTCCTGGCCTAAGATTTTTAACACATTATTTTGATAAGGGGCGAATCCTATAGGGGTAGAAGGGATTCAAAATTTGTGCCTAAAATATGGTATCTCACGAGCCTATCAAGTTAGAAGGATGAAACTCGGTACATAAATTTCTCATTGAACTTAACAGACAACATGTCTCATTGTTTTTGAAAAGCTCTGTTTTAAGAGGAAGAGGGAGAGTTTTCTATTCATATAAATAAAAATCATTTTAAGAATGTTTCATTGCTAATTCCTCCTTGACCAACTTGAAGTACCAAGTATTTATGGTGTTTTAATGCATCCTGGCCCAGTGGCAGCTCCAGTGATAGGTACAGGTCTTCCCAAAAATTTTGAAAAGTATATAAACGCTAAAAGATACACTAAAGATTAAAAATATTTGCACTATTTATATTAATGGTAGATAATTGTTTAACAAATAGCATCAAGCTTTACTGTAAAAGTAATTTCCTACTGTCATTAATCAATCAAATGTATAGATGTATCCATCAGAAAGGCAAAAGACCTATCCAAAATTAAAATTCTAAAGTCGCCCCTGCCCAATCCTAACTTAGGATCTTATCATCTTTCTATTCGGGGCTGAGAGGAGATACGAAGCAGGCGACAAATAATCGAAAACATCCGAAATTAGTGTCCAGTCCATAATTTTCATGGTCACTGAAATGAATAGTGACCCTACCGATACCGTTTAAATCCAAATTCATTCTCTTTGAGCGTGGGGAAGGGTTGAAATTATAAATTTTTGTCATTACACTTTCATTGAAACGTGAATTCAAAGGGAGGAAGGAGCTTGAATACTTTCCATAAACCAATCCTCTCCATGAGAGCATTTCAGGTAGTAAAATACATAAAACAAATATAATTCAAAGTATTCAAAAATTCGGTTCCAGGTATGTAATAACAAATTAGGTTAGGTTGTGTTAGGATAGCTTAGGTTACGTTAGAAACCTAATCTACCTTAAGCTAATATAATTCAAAGTATTCAGAGATTCCTGGTACGTAATAACAAATTAGGTCAGGTTGTGTTAGCTTACATTAGAAATCTAATCTACCCTAACCTAACTTAATTTGGTTAGGTTAGGTTAGGATAAAAATCTAACCTAACCTTTTGTAATTTAGTGTATATTAATCAAACTTTCAGATATCGTCACTGCAAAAATTTCACTTACATTATTAATATTCGTTTATTCCTCAATACAACACACTTTACATTATGTATTACAGGTTACAATTTGCACAGATATTTATAGACTGGAATATACATAAAAGAACCACCTGCACAGGGGAAAATTTGCAGTTATTTGTCATACACTTTACCCTTCGTTCTTTTGGAATTTAGTTTTCGTGGCTTAGCCCCCTCTGTCGGTCAGCCCTTCAATTATATGAATAATGGTTAGAGTGCGCTTTGAGCAGAACAAGTGATTTTATCACACGAAGGAATAAATTCAAGGCAATTTGTACGTAAGTACAGTTCGTTTAGACAAGATTAGATTAGGTTAAGTTCGGATCGTAATAGGTTCCTATGAATGTTCTGCTCAAAGTGTACTTTCAGCACTTTGCCAGAATAATGATTCAGATACTCAACAAAACTTAATAATATAAATTAAACTAAAGAATATATGAGAGTATGCATTTATATTCTTGTCGGTACCCCCTTTCACTTCGCTTTACGTACATAAACTTCTTAAGTTTCAGGCCCTCAGAAACAAATGTCAATAAAGTAAAATAAATTATTGTTGTTACACGCCCGTTTTTCAATTTTACTGGCGTCTACTTCATTTTTCCCCTTGCCGGTTTGGTATCAATAATGAACAGCATCAGATCTTAAACACTACTTTCGCGGGAAACCTAGAAGCTAATTTTTCAAACCCTTTGATAATCCTGTGGTGAAAGGTGAGTATTATCCATATTAAAAGTGTTCGATTGCTTACAATGGGAAATTCTTCTTCTTCGAAGTTCGTCATTTTTAGGGAATCGATGGAACATTATTTCGTTTCTATTGCTTCCTCTGTTGTTAAAATGAGCTGCTCGCAATTAAGATGGATTTTGCCCATCTTGAAACAATAGCGTAATTGTTTATCGAGCATTTTACTTGTTCTGTTGAAACATACCGCAATACCTGCACGTGACTTTACCAGTCTCAAAGTATCCTGGGGAAAATGAGAGAAGAAAAGCTGAATGAAGAGTCCCCTGAAATAACAAAATAACTAAAAATAACATCCTAACACTATCCTTAGACTGCATCTGCATGTGCATACTTTTGTGACATTTCCTGCCAACATCAGTCATATTCGGAACTAAGCATTTGATACAACACTCTATCTTAGAAGTCTTCTTGTAATTTGGAAACTTTCAAGTTTTACGATCAGCAAAAGCAACAGCAGCTCTATGATAAGCTACGGCAACACAAATATTAGCAATCCATATCATAATTAGATAATTGTAATACCCCGATATCATGTTAATAAATAGAAATTAACTTAGATTTCAATGTTCAGAAACTTCATTTCATTCTTGACATATAAGACTTATTTGTCAATCAACTATTAAATAACCAAGTTATACATTTATATTTTATCACATTAACTGAAGGTGTTAATGGAAAATGGTAAGTCTTTAAATAATGTTGAAACATGACAAGCATATAGAATGAAAGTCGCCAGGAGCGACTCAACTATGAAGATTTGTGATTAGAGTTTTAGCTTTAGAAGCGGAAGGAACTTACTTGAAGCCTTCTTTACGCCCATCTTTACTATGTCCTTTTGTAATTTACTTTCCCTGTCATACTGCGAGAATGTTGTGATAGTACGTTAATATGTAAGATTCCGTCGATTTGTTTCCGATTTTTTTCAATGTTTCGCGTTAACTATTTCTATTATAAACTATTGCATAGGTATAAGTATATCAGAAGTTTGTTTTCAATCATTGCTCGAAACGAACATCTTGCATTTAGCAATTATTCTGTTTATATAAATATGAACAGCATTTGAATCGTTCGTAATTTTGTTCATTATTCTAAAAGCGATAACTAGGATTAATACTCAATAAACGGTAGTAATTACGATATAGATATTATACATTACGTACCATCTTTAAATATGCATTTCGGTAGTAGAATCTTTGCATTACAAGGTATGTATTTTCTTTCCATAAATTACTTGACGGAATATATAACAAATAATTGTAATCTCCTGCGAAAATATGTATTTATAAAAACTATAACAGGAATTTATACTTTGTATCTTAACGTAGAATCAATATAAAGTAGTGTTATGAAAGAATCGAGTATTGGAAAATAAAAGAATTTTGATTCAACTACTTTGGTATCATTATAATACTTTTTTTTTAAGATTTAATATTTTGGTTTTATTCAAACACAAACGCTAACCACAGAAACTAACTAAAACAATAATTAACGAATTCACTATTCTGCTTCTAATATAAGAGAAGTTAGTATGGAGTCAAAATTGGACTTTTTATTTCAGACAATGCATAATGAAACAGTGCGAGTTGGCTGCGTGCTTTTGCTTACAGCATCATTTATTCTGGTTCTCTGCCAATACACAGCATTCCTAATCCTATTAAACGGATAATGAGCAGGCTAGTAATTAGATATCCTATTACTCGTTAACAGTACGTTGGAACTTTCACGAAAAGGTATCTTAACAAAATGTGTATAACTATTGTTCGTAATCCACATTGCACAGAGATCATACGTTTTTTTTCTTTCGATAAAAAGGATATAAAACTCCTCTCTGCTCTTTCAGTTCATATGTATGAGCATGCTTCTAATCAAACAAATACTTTGAAAAATCATAACGATATGAATTTTTACTACTGAAATAATAATGTTATAGTGAATCGACCTTTTTAAAGACGTTGGATAGAATAAATAAAGATTTAGGGTATATGTAAATTGATTAGAATTTCTAGAATGAAAGATTTTGTGACATGTGATTATGGCCAAAAGATACCCGCCATGTGTTTTATTTTAAAATAATATATAATAAACACTGTAACGTCTCGGAAGTTCTTATATTCCGCAACTATTTATGTTATTGTACAGGGTGGTCCTGAAGTGGGCGTACCCCTAATTGGTGTTTTCTGAAGGTTTTAGGATTTACTCACATTTGTTTGGTAACATTGCTTCACATTGTCTCGCAACATTGCTATCCATGTTCATTTTGTTTTCTGCTGTTTTCTGCGTGGTAACAGTTATTTGCAGTAAAGTTGAAGTAATCAACAATGTGTGATGAAAGTCCATATAACATTGAACAAAGATTAGTGCAGCAGTAGAAATACTTCGGCTCTCTGGGGTTTCACAAAGCAACAAGTAAGAAACACTCGATATCACGCAAGGCAGGAATTACGAGCAACTGTGGAACACGCCTTCACCCTCGTGACATCGAAGTATCTCCGCGAAACATCTGCGAGAATTTGGCGCAGAATTCTGCTGTATTACGACATAGATGGTCATCATACCAATGTTTATGACTCTTAAGACTTCAAGGTAACTGTGTACAGACATTGAACCATAACTAACACTATACTGTTGAAACTAAAGGAAAGTACGCTCTCTTCCGGATCACTCTGTACATATATGATTTAGGCGTAATTCCATAAATAACTGATTCATCGTTTCCCTTTAATATGGGAAATTATTTTTAAAATACCAATGCACAAAACAATTTTATGTTGTATATAGTGGAAAGAAGATTTCGTACGTTGGAAATTTTCATACAACTTTCAAATTAGAATAAGAAACAATCATTAGGAAATCTTTTGTATAACCAAGTACTAAATTAGCAACATCGATCGTTAGTGGATGGGTACATCTCTTTTATGCCATATCTTAAAATTTAAAAGGGCAATTCAGAGGATATAACCAAACAACGAAAAGATAAAATATACAACTATCACATTAGATCTGCACTTCAATTTCCGTAGTTCAGCCATCAAAATTAATTTCCTTTTCTCTTTCTTTTATACTCTTGTTATTTCTAGCCAGCATATGAATTTAAATAAATATTGTTTGTTTCTGGCAACATCGAATCAATATAAAAGGTTTGACAAAACTTAGTAAATTACAATTTATAGCACTCAAACCATGCTACCTGACGTAACAGCACAGCATAGTTTTTTCCTTAGTGATGATAACAACTTCAGATGAAATTTAGAGGAAAACATAATTTTTAAAGTAAAAGAGCAGAAAATTTTACAAGTCCATATGCAAAAGTATTTAGATATATTAAACAGAAAATTTTACCTTAATATTTCTACTTCTCATCGCTAATAACAGAAACAGTACTACTACTACTACTACTACTACTACTACTACTACTACTAATAATAATAATAATAATAATAATAATAATAATAATAATAATAATAATAATATACTGGGACAACGTCGTTTCACGAATCTGAGCATTCTAGCAGAAATGATCGTGATTTCAGTTCTATATTCAAGATTGTTGCAATACACTGCAAAAAATACAGAAACTGGTTTACACACAGTAAGGCAATGTACACATTACCGACACTCTTTGAACACCTCTAGATTGCACATATTCACCTTTTGTAGATACTGGGTTGTCCAAGTATGTCCTAGATATATGTACAAAATGTGTAAAATGTATATCATCACTTTGTTTTCGAAATGTTTGCAGGGAAGGAGTGTTTTAAATATGTCATTCTAGATAATGAATGAACGCTTTGGACGTGTACAGCATCCTCTATGAGCACACACTTGATATATTTCCCTTCAACATCTGTACTAAAAGTATTTTAATGCTGTTTTATTTTTTTCAGTGTATGAAGAGTACTATTTGAAACAACAAATAAGGAACACTGCCCGTTATTCTAGTGGCTAACGAGAGCATTTCGGTACACTTGGTTCCATGACCGATTGCCGGTAAAAGAACCTCCAAATTCGACTTAGTAAAGTGGTCTGATTTTCAGCTAAAACTATATATTCAGATCTCATATAGCCTCCGAGCTGAAAAGAGAAAATAGGCTTCAATAAACAATTACAACAACAGAGAATGAGAAATATAATTCAACTTCACAAATAATGACATGGCAGATGAAAGATGATGGCTAAGTCAAATCACCTAATCGACGAATTGTTTTAACTTTGAATGTAACAAGTTTCGTATGTAATAACTTATGGAGTTTTTCTCATAAATATTAAACTTTACGTAATGTGGTTACATATGTGTAATTTGTCCAATTAAAATACTATTGACTGAGAGGATTTGAAGCTGTTTACCTAGGCATGAACTTTCATGCTATTATTTTATTGCACTTCACATGGTTTTTTCTTCTTAATTTTACGAAAAAAAATGAAATGAAATCTTTAAGTTTTACGTGTCACGGTTATGCCAGTTAGGCTAAAGGAGACGATGACGATGAGTATGGAATGAAATGGTGGAATGAAGAAAGTGGGAGGAAACGGGAAAACCCCGAGAAAAGCCACGCACACGGTGTTTGTCCACCACAAAGTTCACTTGGCGGGGGTTGGGATCGAACCCGGGACCCCAAGCTTAATTTTACGGAAAAGTAGTCAATAAATAATTAACCACTTTCTGAAATAAAAGCTTTTTTCGTGTTCTTAAATAAAGGAATACAATACGTCGCATGTATCCATTTAGCAATCTTTTCTTCTCAATGCGCTAAATTATGGCGCGACGTGATACTGATAATTAAATACTTTCCATTTCTAAATAACACGTAAAGTCGATATATAAACTTTAATTCTCATAATCGTGCGTAAGAGACTCAGACGTACCTGCCATATTATAGTAAATGTGTCTCACCAAAACAGTCTTGAGTAATAGTGTTGGAAACTACATGTGAATTTTCCTAATGCAAACTATTGGCTATATTTAAAAACATTGCAGAATAAAAGTTATTGTCATGTTCTTAAATAAAACAATGCAACAAATCTCACGTCATTCACTGTTTTTGTATAACCAGCAAATTTTGGAAACATTGACTCTGAAAATTAAGTCAAAGTTAAGTCAGTATCGTAGAATACTACTGTGTATAATGGAACTTTCAAACAATAGTTGAAATTGAAGTGTGAAACGTTTTAAAGTCACAAAAAAATAAAACTGGGAGAAGGTGGTTTCAGCCTCTAATCGGGGTTACATTGCAACGGTCCAAAGTAACTCCTTTGATAAGAAACCACTATTGCTGGTACCTCCTGCCTTCTAAATTTAGGTAAATTTCCTATTTAGGTAGATAATGGAATGGATTTCTTGTTAAAAAATGAATTACGAACTGTGGAAGATTCAGTAAATTAGTTTGAAAGGGAATTAACTTAGAAAAGCTTAGTTTAAAAAAAAATCACTATACTTTTGAGAAGGGGCTTGAATCTTATATGCATAGGAATTACTAACATTAGACTGAAAAAAAGAAATCATCCAATTTGGGTGGGCTTCAGCCCGAAAGTCCCAAAGAACGTAAATATTCCACTGATTACATTTAGGGTGATATTTTAGTACATAAATAGCAACCAAAGCAAATCAGTTCACGATATTTTTTTCTGTTCCTGAGTTGGCACTTTTGTGGGGCATATGCTAAACTATCAGTATTTGGTTCCCGTGCCGGTATCAGAAAATACATAGTTTTCTTTATACATATCGATAATTCATACTAAGTACTGATATCAGTACCATAATTATAATATCAATATTTGTAGATTGCATGCAATTTTGTGTAGCAAGTGAAATGTATAAATACTGAAGAGAAAACATTGCACTGAAACATTATGTTCGTATGTTTAACATTCTTTTGTGTATATTGTGCAAAGTATCCCCACCTATGGGGTTACTGTGCACCAAAGTTTATATTTCAATAACTATGGTCATACTAAATGTTTATTAAAGCACTTGCACAAATATTTTCCATATATATATATATATATATATATATATATATATATATATATATATATATATATATATATATATATATATATAGCTGTTATATGTTTAAAACACAGAGTTCTAAAGCATTACTTTTGTAAGTTACATGAGATTTCCTTTAAAAGTCCTTAATTCTGGTGCAAAGTAACCCTTGAAATGAAATGAAATCTTTAAGTTTTACATCCCAAGTTTATGCCGGCTAGGCTAAAGCAGACGGTACCGTTACTTTTCATCATCGATAACAAGAAGAGAAAAATGGAATTTAGGACAGAATGGCAGGAAATAAAGGCAGGAGGACAAAATGGCAACGGACGGAATGGCAGGAGGACAAAACGATAGCGGAGGAAATGGCAGGAGGACGAAATGGCAACGGACGAAATGGCAGAAGGACAGAATGGCAGGAAGTTAATTTGGCAAAAATTATAACTCCTAGGGCTCGTATTTTTAGGTTTCACCTATTGTGTTTGTTAGTAGGTAACGATTCTGGATTTAATCACTTCTGCCTCGAGTGTCCAAAGCATATAAATACGACTAAATTGAACCAAGAGAGTAATAGAGAGTAAATATCAGATATCCAAATATTGGCATTTTCTTAAATTTATTTCTTTGTAACCATCTTCCAATTGATAACTTGGTCTTATAACAATTCTAAGTACAACAAAATACAGATTGAAAGCAAACAATACAAAAATAATTTGTTTAAAGTGAATCTAGTTGTCTTGTCGGTATACATACATCCAAAAGCAACCTTTCTACATGGTTTACTTTCTGTTTCATGGAGAGGGTTTATGATGAAAAATTAATCCAATTTGGATAACGAAAAGAATGGTTACTATTAATTCTTCAATACTAATATATATCATAGCACAGACTTATAAAATTCCTTCACTGTTACAGGAATGACTATTATCTTTAATTTCTTATAACATATCCTTTAGATTATAAAAACAGCTTGTAGTTGTAAGAATGACTAATTACGTACATCTTTCTTAATTCTCAATAATAACGGACACCCTATAAGGAACACTCTGCAGTCGTTAGAATGACTAATTACTTACATCGTCAGTAATTTTATATAAAAAATATATCGTAATACAGAATATAAACACACATTGTAGTCGTAAGAGTGACTAGTTACTTACAGTGTTGTTAGCACCCTGTAACACATATCCTAGAATACACTGTGAAAACCCTCTGTGCTTGTAAGAATGACTAAAACATAGTCCTTAATTTCATACAACAAAATATATCATAATATAGACAATAAACACACTTTGGAGTCTTAAGAATGACTAATTACATACCATGTCGTTAACATCTTATAACACATATCCTAGACAACAATATAAAAACATTCTGCAGTTGTACGAATGATTAATAATTACATCGGCGTTAATTTTATACAACAAAATATATTGTAATATAGTCTGTAAACACACTTTGCAGTCATAAGAATGACTAGTTACTTACAGTGTCGTGAACATCCTATAACACATATCCTAGAATATGCTATAAAAACATTCTGCAGTCGTAAGAAGAGAATGGCAAATTATTTACACCGTCGTTAATTTCATATAGTAATATATACCGTAAAATAGAGTACAAAAACAATTTGCAGTCATAAGAATGACTAGCCACTTACATTGTCGTTAATTTCAAGTTGTGAACAATTTCCCGCAAGAATTCCTAAAGAGATCTTTTGTTTGTGTCATAATCCACAGTAGATTCCTCAATCTATGCTGCAGATCAACATAACCTTTTTAGTTTTCTTAACGGGACATTGTCCTCTTTCGCATTGGGAAATGGTAGAATGAACGATGGAATTCTCTTTCTGTAGGCTTTGTATGAGTTTCCATACCGTTGGGTGGTTGTGTCCAACCAAATGGAAAAACTTATGATTCTACCCCTCGCATAAGTTATTTGTGCAAGGATTGTTAGAAAGAGTTGCCTCATGAGCATTCCAAACTTTCGGCGGAAATCTTGGTGGAACTCTCTTTATTCTCATGACACCATTGTTTACTCCTACTCTTCGGTAAGTGCCTGTAACATACACAGAATCGAAATAATCAAGAATCTCTGAAGCTTCATCAGGTGCTGTAGTTGTTAACAAGCTCATACCTTGAGACTTATCATTAACTGGAAGAAACGCTAGACCACTTATCTGGCTACGGTATATAGCGAATTCGTCACTTTCTTTATATAGCCTGGACAGTCCTAGTTAATGTATTTTCCACTATACTGCCTTCCGGAGATAAAAGAAACAGTCCTGCACTGAAATTTCATCACCAAGCTTATTCTTCAAGGCATTATGGACAATTTCTTCGAAGTCACATACAATAGTTACAGGTTGACAAGTGTATTCCAGATCTTCACATTTGCTCTTCAGAACCTGAAAAAAAATGTTACTATTGATTGATTTTATTTGATCTCAAAATAAACCAATGCCAAATTCTGTTCTGACAGCAAATGCACGTGTTGCACATATGGTAGAGCCGGCCCTGTATATGATATATATTTAGTCGACAAATCATTTATGTGTGATATTTAAAAAAATACTAGTAAGCAAATTAGTATTAGTTTTTATGTTTAAACAAGTTATTTTCGTTTTATACTGTACGTAATATTATTTTTGTTCCGTCACCTAAAAGTAGTGTTGGAAAAGCACTCTAGGGAACCTAGAAAATATAAGAAAATCGTTGCCCCAACAAATTGGGAATGTTATCTTTGCCACCAGCTTTATGAGAAGCTGGAAACATGAATGATTACACCGTATAATTCTTTCTTTAAAATACATGAATACTAAATTTCAAATGTAGCTTTAACATAGCTATTATTGTAACTATAAATGAAATACACAAAATGTATATTTGAAAAGATGCAGTAGAAATTGGGTTAGCATAATAAGAATCTTTGGTCTGTAAAATGTAATGGTTTGTTATGTAAAGTTCCTTCAATATGTCAGCTGATTATAATACCTTTATGTACCTAGATAGCTTCATGACCTGGAGTCCAACGAAGTTACTCCGTCAAAATCTTATGCACACTTTCCCGACAAACTCGGCGTTCGTGGTTTTATTCAAAGGCAGTTTCACAAAAGCCCACCCCTTTTCTTCTTCTCCAGAAAAGGAAGTAAACTTTGAATGTTAGGGGACACCCACAATCACGTTTTCATGACGTAGATCGAAAGCTCTAGAAGGTTTAGGACTTAAACCTCACAGGTTCGGTACCTCAAGCATTACCCTAAATCGAACTCACAGGAGGTGACATGGTCTAACGTGAACCTACCAATACAGCTGATTAAAGTAGAAAATACGGATTTCCCCAATAAAATAATGTTTATGTATGCGGATATAGGTGACATCACTCTGTAAAAAGTATTATCTGGCATATTGGTCAATATCAAAATATTGATCGAAAAAGTAACACAACAAAGTATAGCTGACATATGACAAAATGTGTATTGTGTAAAATTACCAAGTAAGGGAATCAAGGTCAGGATAAAGAGTATGATGTAGAGATCTGTAGAGTGAATTGCTTTTGCTATTGCACCTAGTTTAATGGACTAAACAAGTTTTTACAAAATGCCTCAAAGAAGCTTGAGGCTACATAAGTTCAAATTCTTCATGTAAAAAATATAAAGTCTTGTAGGCATCCACAAGAATCGAACGACGGACTTCCGAGACCATATCTGTCAGCATGTAACATTTTCGTACTTATTAAAGGCCTGCGCCGCAGTGACTCAGTTGTAGATCGTTCACCTCTGGTGCATGATGTCCCTAGTTCGATCCAAGCTCGCGTCAAGTGAACTTTGCGATGGACAAACATCGTGTGCGTGTGTTTCCTCGGGGTTCTCCCATTTCGTCCCACTTTCTTCAATCCACCATTTTATTTATTTTCCATCATCGCTGTCTCCTTTAGCTTAGCCGGCATAATCATGGGACGATAAAATTCAAAGATTTCATTTCAATTCATTTATTAAAGGCCTGTTTTCATGAAAATGCAAATTTTCATATACACTTTATTACTTGGTTGATATTGGTGAAACACCGCTGAAACGCTAATTATTATTAGATATGCTACTCATATATATTGTACCTGTCTCCTTTAGCCCAGCCGGCATAATCGTGTTATGTAAAACTCAAAGATTTCATTTTCATATACATTGTAAAATATTTGTATCATATCAGTACCTAGCGTTTAATTTATGTTGAAGTTTATGGTAATTACCTACACAAAAATCTTCTTATTTATATAGAAGTTAAATGTGTTACAAATGACTATCGTATTTTATGGACAATAAGACGTACCTTAATTTTTAAGCAATTGTTTAAAAAAATATCGTAACATTTTTATGATTTTTGTTATTAGATTGCAAAGCCAAATAGTGTTAGCAAGCTTTTGAATCTCCGCAACTCATTTCGTCGCATCTGTGCACTGGTGCTGCCAGTTGAACCAAACGTTGCTAGATAGAGATAGGTTATCCGCGGCATCGAATATATTGTCATTTTTAAGACTGACGCGAATTTTAAATCAAACACTGGACATTTTAATAATAATTTCGAGTATAAGACTCACATTTTTATATTAATTTTTGACACAATTTTTCGAAGAAATATAGTGCATCTTATAGTCCGTAAAATACGGTACTTGAAAAATAAAATGAAATTAAAAAAAAAACCAGAGGTAATGTTTTATGTATAAAAAACGTACATTTCTGAAAAACTACAAATTCTTTCTTTCAATTTACAAGTCTACTCACACAGCATACTTTTCTCATTACTTTAAACAAACAAAGCACCAACGAGGTTTATAAAGCGCAGTTTAGACAGTTAGTCCGCAGTTTCTATGAAATAGCATCCGCATTTCATATTCGAAATATCCGCTGTTTCTATGAAAGTCATAATTCAAAATCGCACTGTTTGCACGATACCCAGACCTATGTCATGAAAATAAATGTGTCAGATAGATTTGAATTTTTGAGGTCTCAACCTTGATTTCCTCTGTACTTTCTTTGTCCGGAAATTTTCGGACTTGCTAAAATAATCAAAATAGTTATCAACATTTATTTGTTATAGGTACATTTAATGTAGTCTCCTCTAAAATTGACTCAAATTTTCCACCGCGTCTACCTGTCCTTTCAGCATCAAAATAAATTTTCTTCTACGATGATGCGTAAGTCATTTCTCGCGATCTTCTGGATAAATGTAACATATCCTTTTTCTACACTTGTGAACACAAACTTCACTATTCGCGCTCTGTCACTTGCTTTTACTGTCAAACTCACAATCCATGTTTCATTTCTAGAAATTCTGAAATTGTTGGATCCTTAAAGCCCTTTCAAAAATATTATAGTTATTAATGCTTTATGTTCCTTATACACTGTACGCTCATATTAGAAGATACTTTGCGAGTTCAATTTTCATTTCCTTCAATTCGTGAGTTCAGCAGGCCGACAAATGATTTGCTGATCATTCACTACATCAGTGGTTTCATATTAGTGTATACAGTTTGTTGTAAAATTTTACAATTTAAAAAAAATCATGAAGCATTTAGTAATTACATAAAATCAATTTTCAGGCGCCTTACACCAGTCAATGACTTCAGTGGTAACAGCAATGCTCAGCACTACTTAAAGTAACTTATAGTCTTATAGTTCTTGTAGGACTATAGAAACTTAAATTCCTACACTACTATAATTTATATTATTATTATTAATGAAAATCAAGTAAGTGTGTCGCGCTAACATCAGCGTACAGTAAATTTCGTCGTAGGTGAGAAAAGGTTGTGAACTACTAAGTCAAACTGCATACTATGAGATTTTCTGATCAATTTTAGGAAATGGGTCAAGTTATGAAATTATTGTGTGACGCATGAAGGACAGTGATGAATCTTCCATAAACCCATAAACCAAGTAGTAGATTACTGAATGACAATTTTCCGGGTCGCTTGCTTCAGACACAATTACATTGCATTTTTCCAAGATTCTGCGGCAAATGAGATACGCAAATCCTACAAAGTGCTTTCTCTACATGCTACCAAATCATGCAAATCAGTTGCAGATCCATGATAATTACAGATGGAACTCGTTTAAGATATTCTTGACAAATAACTGGTTAGGACAATAATCTGTAGTTATATTATCAGTTTCGAATAGTTCCGAACAAAGGTGTTAAAAGTTGCTATACATATAAAAGATTTCAGCACTCATTCAGAAATGCTTACAGTTGATTTATGTGCAGCTTTTAAAAATGCGTTTATTAACCTATTACTATGGAAATAGATTTATATACAAATTTGTTTTCATAGTTATAATATCTCTTACGTTTTTAGAAAATCAGAGAAACTTCCTATTTATTTGGAATTGCCGTTATACTATTTCATAATGTAGATTGAAACAACCATCCTTTCTTATAGTGCACGCAAGAAATGTAAAACTTTTAACATACAAGGTTTTAATATCTGGTAACTTCTAGATTTTCCAGTATTTCTCAATACGTTTCACATTTCTACTTGTACGTGACTTTTTTCTTGCTTAATATTTTACAAGATGTAACAACAATCACAAAAACGAATGTGGATGAAGATAATCATTACAGGGAAAAACGAGTTGTGGATATGTGACATGATATTTACTTTTTCTAACGCAATTTGCCATACGGAATTCAAATCTGCAAACCGTTTTGCACTATCGCCTCAGCTCTTTATGATATGCCCCAACTTTTATATTTCACGCTACACCCATTTTAAAATTCCAACCAACCGTGGAGAAATATGTGGGCTTATGAGATGAATAATGGAGAGGCAAGCTTGAATAAATGTTTTCTCCGAAAACAGTTCTTAATATGAACCTGTAGGGCCATATTCTCAATTAGTATTCGTGTTAACAACGGATATCCAGCTTCTGAATTACCACGGAAATAGGGGGGAAATCCCCCTCTGTGGAACTGAGTGTCTCCAAAAGTGTCTTCAATTTCAACATATAAATTTTCTGTGGCGTACACTTTATCCCCTTTGGAAAATGCCCTTTAATTCCCTGTGGACAGCAGACCTTTATCACATGTCATCAAGCAACATTGGTGATTTAACAAAAAACAAACACCAGTATCTATTTTATTTCTTTGTGTACCAGCTTGAAGTGGAACTACTGTGCTAGCAACAGTAGACACAGTCCTGGCGACGAACTTATAGGCCAGTCAATAAGGGATAATTTAGGGTCAAATAAAGAAAAGAGATGGTGGAGAGCTGGAATAAATTTCATTTTCTTTATATAAGTGTCCGTAACAACATACTAATTTTGCACCATCTTTGAAAAATTTTGCCAAAAATTAGTTTTTTGTAAATATTTCGCATGATAAGCATTTTAGAGCAAAACATGTTATTACAAAAAAAAATCTACATTAAATTCTCTACAAGAAATGTTCTTTTCATTTTTCTCTAGGATGCACCGTTTAGATGTCATAGGCGTGAACATTTACGCATTTTCTTTCAGCATTGCTTTGTAGCAGAACCTTAACGAAAATTTTCTGATAGTATCATGTTTTAGTGATATTTTTACATAAAATATAAATTAATTTATTTTTCGTTCATTACAGGTGTGATTAAGGATAAGTAATGAGGTCTATTAGATCATCTATGTTCAAGATGTCAGCTGAAAAATGTTTTATCTGTGAGAGACATCTCGGTCTCGGTATCTGTGAGAGACAGAGACAGAACGGGGACTGAAAACATTAGTAGACTGCAGTATTAAAGAGAAAGATGGAAATGAATGTCAACTTAAGAGACTGAGAAGTGTTACATTTCATGAAAAATGTAGAAGAGCAAAGCGTTGCTATTACAACGTACTTCATCACCTACGCCGATAACCCTTAGGTCAGGAGTATTAAGATTTAATTTTCAAGAAGCCTGCATGTTTGGTAGACAATGTACATCAGATGAATTTTTACAGGGACAGAGTGAAAAACTTGTGAATGAGCGTGAGAGTGTATAGCGTCGAAACCATTCAAGTTAAAGATTCTATTATGAAAGCTAACTGAGAAAAACAATAAGATCTAAACTGAAAGAAAATTACTCAGAAGATATTATTATACAAACAAACAGAAACATAAAGCCCATATTTTGCTACCGTGTACAGGGCATAAAATGCTCACGGATGCATGGTACGATCGTCAAAAGCGTATGTATATGGATGAAGAGAAGTTGAGAACATAATGACAGCCGGGCAAATAATTGCTGAAGATATCAGATCCCAGGTTTACGAAACTGAGGAATAGCCATCAGCAGATAATCTTTGAATGACGTTACTTCATTCATTCCTGGGACCTTAAAATGCCTTCTCGACACACTATCTTGAAAAACAAGACAGGGAATAGTAAAAAATGGGAAAGAAAAAGTATAACAAAATCTCACGTCATAATTGCAGCAGCTACACCAAAATATCTCTTATCCTCATTGCAAGCAGAACTTGCGGTGCATCTTAATCAAAAGTATGATAGTAAGCACCTTCTTCATGTTCTCTCTTCGTTAAGAATGTGTGCATCTTATGCTGAGGCAACTCTCTTTCAAGGTTCTGTTCTTCTGCACCGTGTACTCTTTATTTGTTGATATTAATATCTTTTGAATAATTTTCTTTCACTTTAGCTTCTACAGCTTTTTCACTTTGCAGTGCATCATTATAATCTTGAAAAATTTCAATGAATGGAAATTGGCACTCTTCCTTGTTAGCTTCAAGATAGTTGAAAGCATAAGCCATGACATCTGAAACAACATTATCTTTCGGACGACCACGCTTCATTCGAGAAGAAATCTCGTAGAACATTTTCATGCATGAGGAATGGTATCTGGCTTCAGCAGCAACTAAATCATGAACATTGCCAATCCTAATACTAACTTCTTCTCGCCTGCTTCCATGGTTTCGAATGGTTTCGATGCGATGTGCACTCTCACGTTCACTCACAAGTTTTTTACTCTGTCTTTGTAAAAATTCATCTAATGTACATTGTTTATAAAACATGCGGGCTTCTTGAAAATTAAATCTTAGTACTCCTGATCTAAGGTTATCGGCGTAGGTGATGAAGTACTTTGCAATAGCAACGCTTTGCTACTTCTTATTTTTGTGTAAACTCTTCTACATTTTTCATGAAATGTAACACTTCTCAGTTCCTTAAGTTGACATTCGTTTCCATCTTTCTTTTTAATACTGCAGTCTACTAATGTTTTCAGTCCCTTTTCTATTACTATACATGTAACATCATCACCGAGAAGTCTCTCACAGATAAAACATTTTTCAGCTGATATCTTGAACATAGATGATCTAATAGATCTAATTACTTATCCTTAATCACACCTGTAATGCACGAACAATATATTAATTTATATTTTATGTAAAAAAAATACTAAAACATAATACTATCAGAAAATTTTCGTTAAGGTTCTGCTACAAAGCAATGCTGAAAGAACAATGCATAAATTTCCACGCCTAAACATCTGAACGGTGTATCCTAGAGAAAAATGAAGATAACATTTCTTGTAGAGAATTTAATGTAGATTATTTTTTGTAATAAAATGTTTTGCTCTAAAATGCTTTTCATGCAAAATATTTACAAAAAACTAATTTTTTGTACCATTTTTCCAAGATGGCGGTCAAATCCGGGGTGGTAGTGTGGTGCAAAATTAGTATGTTGTTGCGGACATTTATGTAACGAAAGTAAAATTTATTCCAGCTTTCCACCCTTTTTTTCCTTATTCGACCCTTCACTGACTGGCCTATTAAGCTAGAAATGAAATTGGATCATGAGAAAATTGAATACCAGAGATGTCGTAAAGGTACGTACCACACTGAAATGTTTCTTCTTATATTACTGCCAGTGCATGAAAGTTAAAACAAAATCTGGAGTTATATAACAGAAAAACAACTGTCTGTATAACGTTATTGTGTTTGCTTCTTTGTCGGAAATTTGCCATTGTACTTTGTAAGAATTTAGTCAAACGCTTTCACCAAAGTTTTACACTGTTGCAATTTATTACAAAAGAAAGAACCAAGCGCTGATAAGAAAGCACTAAATTTGTATGTTTTCTGTATTGTATGTTGTAAAGAAATATAGTTCTCCCACTAGCTATACTAAGACATTCTACCAACGCATACGTAAATGATATGAAATTAGTAAATATTTCCACACTAAAGTATATCCCAACTCCACAAGACCTAGTGGGAAAAAACACATAGGAGGAACACTGCAAATCTATCCCAAATCCATTTTTTAAGTTCTTGTAATTTTGCTGTCCCTTTTAAGTTAAAAGTTTGTAGTACAACAAGAAGTGTTATGTAAATGTAGAATGGCTGAAACGTGGAAGAAAGTTACACGAACTTAAAAACACAATTTGTGCTATACGTAGATGAAAAAGAAGACCATTTGAAACGTGGAAGAAAGTTACAGGAATTTAAAAACACAATTTGTGCTATTCGTAGGTGAAAAAGATCAGTAAAGATTTTTCTTACACAATGTTGTCATATTCTGTTAAATCATGCTTTAGATGGAATAGGAGCAGAGTTTCATACTTCCTATATATGAACACTACCAAAATTTGTTGCTATATTTTAGAACATTTTACATTCGTGTTGTTGTTGGATAACGTGATACAAGCCACGCAGATGGTCATTTTAATTTCACCAAATCTAGGATTCTTAAAATGTTTTTACATGGGATGAATTGTGCAGGCAGAGCATCCAAATTTAGGTTGTAAAAAATCTGGGATGAGTTGTGCAGACAGAGCAATTCGGCTTCAAATTTATACTTTTTAAAGTATTTTTACTTAGGCTGGAAAGCGACCTTTGTTCGTGGAATACGGGTAAAGTACAGGAATGTTTTACTATATTTCATAACATTTCACATTAATTTCAGTTAGATAAGTTTAATAATCGCGTTTAATTAAAGAAAAAGTAGGATTTGTTAAAAATGTTAATACCTACAGTGTTTTATGCGGACAGTCAACCAAACAGATTCAAAACTATTCTTTCTAAACTTTGTTTCTTATTTAGGCTGAATTTCAATTAAACATTTCCTTGCATATATATTTTTGGATTCATTGAAACATACTGTCATGATCGCGTTACTATAATTTCGTTTGTTTCTTTTTATTTTCAGTGACAGTGAATATTATGGCGTCCAGAGGTTGCACAAATTCACCAGATTTATTTTGCTACGTGCGCGGCTATTTCACAGACAAATCTCATCGGAAGATTGTTACATTGTTTCTGAAAAAAGCATTTGAACTATACTTTGATTCCAAGGTGGACAGTGGGAAGTCATTGGCACCACAATACACCAGTTTATCTTGTGCGTGCAACTGGCGCGGCTGGATAAGGAAAGCAAAGGAGAACAACCATCTGGCATTCGGAGTTTGGCATTGATGACTCTTTAGTGACGAGGGTGTCTGATAAAACTTTGATGCAGTTTCATATATGAAGAGTTCCTCCATCAATGTACAAAGTTCATCTAGTAGCATTACCACTTTTATGGATACAATAACAGCTGATGAAAACGTAAGTAGCCTATATATGCATACCGTAACACATGTAAATTAATGAGTTAAAGAGCTCTCACACATATTACATATCAAGTTACGTTTTGGGTTGAGCGATAAGGGACTAGTTTGCTGGCTTGCAGTGTCTATAAGTTGTCTCAAAGTTCAGATAAAAATTTCAAATGGGAAAGAACAGTTAACTACTTCTGTAATAAATTCAATAATTGGTTCCTTAATATGACATTGCATTTACCCTAGCTTAGTGGAAGTGTTTCCTATTAATGTACAAGTAATTTTATTTCATATAATTCAAGGACTTGCCATATGATCTTGTAAATCGAGTCCAAAAACAATGTCTGAAAAGGAATTGATAAAACAATTTACAAGTATTTTCAAATAGCTTATATTTTGCAAAATAATGGCCACATGCTCAAATAAGTTAAAAATTTTAAGGACAACTTGATGCCCAGTGTAGTGAAATGCAAACAGAGCTGTGTGTAGAGTTACAAGATTCGAACTATCTAAATCTTCAATGTGACGGTTGGAGTAATGTTCGTAATGAAGGAATAATCAACTTCAATGTTACAAACCTCCATCTAATATGTGTTCATTTTATCAACACCAAAGATAACCGTCACACCGCTGAGTGCATTAGAGATCAAGAATTTCAGGTCATTAAAAATAAGACCCCAGCAAGTTCTTTGTTCTGGTGATAATGCAGCAAATATGCAAAAGGCTTTTGCTCTTGTCCAAAAAAAGAGTATCTCCATTTGCAACCATTGTCATATAAAACACATACGTTGAACCTTGTCTGCAGTGATACTTTGAAGTGTTCTTCATTTTATCATTTATGGCAAATGTTGTAGAAGTCATTAAAATGGTTAGAAATACTCAGGTACTGAATGCACTTTTCGTGCAATTAACAATGAGAAAAACATTCACATTTCTCTTACTCTTCCATGTAAAACCCGCTGAGAAGCTATTTACAGTCTCCTGAAGTCTGAAAGCTTCAAAAGTCACTCTACAGAACCTAGCTGTTCATGAAACCACTGCAAGATATACAGGATTTATCAAAAACCACAAAGCAAAGCTGCTTGATGATGAGGTTTTCTGGGTGACAATCAAAAAGCTAATATATGCTCTTAAGCCAATAGTGTCCTGCATAAATATATTAGAATATGATGAATATAACATACATCAAGTTTTTCCTGCTGTCAAAGAAATCAAAGAGCAACTAAGAAAGGCTCTTCCCGAATGCCCGTTGTCCAAAGTAGAAGAAAAAAATATTCTTAATAATTTCCAAAGCAGAAAAGCTCCAGCACTGCAACCGATCCACTATACCGCAACATTGCTAGATCCATCATCACAGGGGTTTGACTTGACTCCAGAACAATATGTCGATGGATTGGAGTTCATACACAAGGTTGCAGAGGACATGAAAGCAGATCTTGTAAATGTTATAAAGGATTTCGCACATTACAAGGTAAAGTAAAGTTTGTGAGGCAAGAAGTTCATCTGAACAAATTCTGGTGAAATGAACCCAGTAATTTGGTGTCAAGTTTTGTGCGAAAGTACCCATTATCTGAAGTCGCACAGCGGATATTAACAGCATCGATATCATCAGACGCTACAGTAAGATCCTTTAGTACCTTCTCAAAAATTCACACTAAGTCAAGGAATAGACTGACTGCTTCCAAGGGCCGAAAAAAAAATACGTATATAGCTTATAACGGGAAGTTGCCTCACCGGGAAGAGAAGCCAAAAGTATCAACATAGCATAAAGAGACAGAAAAGACTGTTGAGTCAGAACAGCAGAAAAACTTAGAAAATAAGTTATCGGGAGATACAAATTCATCACACTTGAAATGCACAATGGTAGCAAGAAAAAGGAGAACCCTTGAAGAAGACAGTGACACTTCTTCCGTGTGAGAGATAGGTGGAGACATTACTAGCGATGATTCCATATATTCATTTCATGTATCTGATGAATCTAATGAGTAATCTTGGTAGAAATGGCATCTCATAATTAGATAATGTTTTGCCCTTATGTGTATAGAATATTTCGAGTACGTTACTAAGTCCTGAATGTTCTGTAATTCTTTTGTACTTTTATTAGCTTGATGCTGCCAATTGAGGTGTATGAAACCAGAGAAAATTAACTGAATGTTGCCCAATTCTAAATTAAAGCATGAAATCATTTGAATTAGGCGTATGACTCTGATACCACCCAGTCAGAAACTAATTAAAGAAACTGATGTAACCGTCATGTGAAGCCCATTATCCAATGGCATTTCATCTATTTTGTTTCCAAGAATGCTAATTTCTCGCAAAACATGAAAATGCAGTTACTTCATTCTGGCTTCAGACAGCTCACTTTTTATTATATTTTGATGTCTAGCTAGCAAGTGTAGTGAAGTGTGAAAGTCCTCGCATATACTCCTACTCCTACTGTGTTCCATTTGTAGCTATTAAAACATGTATGATGTAACAGAAAGTATATTTCAAGTCATGTCAGTTGTAATGACTTTTCGCCAATAGTCACTTACAGAATGTAAATTAAAAGAAAAGTCCGTAGCCGCATTCCATGTACTTGTTTAGTTTCTTTACCTGTAGAAAAAAATAAATGTAGTCTTTTTCAGAGTCATCAGTTCTTAAAAATATGCTCTGAGGAGAAATATCAAAACAGGAACGACCACATAACTCATTTCTATTAATGAAAATAATAAATTTAATGCTTCTGACATTTGTTGCAGCTTCTACTGGATCTACTCTTACTTTTTCATTATTTTTATGTACTGCTCAAAAACGTCTGTATCACATATATGGTTGAAAAGGAAAAAACCCTTATATTTACCCAATTTTGGTAAATACCTGGGTATTTACCCAAGGTAAATACCCTAAAAATATTTACCGGTAAAATCCCATCACTAGTAGTGAAGGTGTACAAGGAGTAGGAAGAAAATGGGGTGATGGTCTCCAAGACACGGAACTAGAGGAGCCTACGGAAGTTCAAAACGTGGGGCAAGCGTCGCGTCAAACAACGCGTGACAGCCAAACGAACGATCAGTGTCCGGGAATTACATGACCAATATAATGTTGGAAGCACAACACCCATATCCCACGCAATTATACTGTGTACACTGGCTCGCATGCATTTCCACAGAAGGCGACACACTCTTCATCCACTCCTTACGTCTCGTCACCGCCAACTTCGTCGCACTCAGGCACAGGAACACACTAATTGGACCATGGATGATTGGAAAAGGATGTGTTTTCTGATAAATCACGATTTGTGTTACTTCTCTCGTAACATGTGTTCACAATTAATTATAAGGTCAACAGTCCGATAAAATTAGCTTTAGTAACTACCAAAATTTTCTTCGATGGTTACTGCAAGAAATTAAACTATTTTTGTTCCTTTAAAACTTTGTATTTCCTTACTTACCATTTTTCTTCGTCGTATATCTCAAACACACATCTGTAGTTGATACCGTCCCAGGTTGTTATATCTTAACAGCATAAATGTACAAGTAGCATAAATGTGCAGGTCGGATAACCAAAAACAGGCATCTTACGTACCGGACCATTGTCCTTAACAACATATACATATTACTGTTGCATAAATGCTTCCGAACTACTGGAAATTGTTAATTTATTAGCTCTGTATAAATTAGCAAACAACGTCTGGAGTGTGATATAACTCTGTACTTTTACATTAAGTCCACTTACTTATTTAATAGCCCTCCTATAAATTTGCAATCTATTTATATTCCTTTTTTCTCATTTATATATTACAATTACTTTTCGTTTTATCTTCTTATTACACCTATTTAAAATTACATTTCTATACATAATTCATGCTAAGGCACATCAATAAATAGTATTCATAAACTATAATAAAACATTGGTCCATTGTAATATTCTTAGTTATTCGAAAAATTTCAATAGTTCCTTGTATGAACCAATCAAAGTCTATACGCAACTTAATGAAAGAATATAACGCTTAGGCTAGTTCGTATTCTTGTTTGAGCTCTAAGAATATAGAGGAAAATGTTTTTGAATTTCTAAAATAAGTCAATACTAAGTATAAACATAAATTAACATAAATTAAACTATTTCAGACAAAATTAACATTGTAATTAATATTAAGAACAAAACTGATTCTTTATTTCGCCACACGTACATGCGTCAAGATGTGAAAAGTGCCTAATCGTTCCTTACAGTTGAAAATTCATTGAATAAAAATTCTTTAAATTACTATTAATTAGACGTGTCAGAAGTAATATATCAGGACTAAGTCCAGATAAAATATTTTGAGGTACTAAGTTTCTAATTATTCTTAACCACTTTGACTTGGTATTCAGAGTAGGACCATATAACTTAGTTCTAAAATATTGCTCTACGGAGTTTATAGTATCAGTTCCATTGTGAATGTTGGCTGGAGTATTTACTTAATACTCATCATATATCAATATCATTATCAGGCAAACAAATATCCTCTATATTTTCATATAACGTTCAATAACAATTACGAATTGAAATATATTGTTGTGTATTTACATAATTAAGAACTAGAGGAAAAGTTTCATTTAAAAAAAAAGTAAACTAAAGAATTTAAAGTATTATTGCAAAAGAATATACAATTATTCTTGTAGCCATAAAAATAAGTTACTGACGCCGTTTTAATCCGTTCCACGCAAACCATATCTAACATCAAGTTACTAAAAGGTTCTATTATGTCGCATTGCACAGCACATTCTTGTCTAGAATGTAGTGTACTATGCGCTGCATTATTTCTTTGTATACCACTTGGGATATTTCTACCACTTTGCTGTCACATTCTTGCCAAGAATTTCGCATACTATGAAATTCATTATTACTATACGTATATATTATTTTGAATATTTCTGCTACCTCTGAAACAGTTACGGAATCTACAATCACGAGAAGAATTAAACCTAGCGTACAGATTATTTCTACTTCTTTTTTAGCAAACTGCTGAATTGGAAGTGGATCAAATTAAAGATTCCTTAGATCAGAATTTAAAGCTGTAGAACAAAAACAGTAAGACGTAGCTGATGATGGCTTTTTGACATGGATTTAGCATCTGAGGAACAGCATCTATCTTTGATCTTATTAATCTATGGAAACTAATAGTTATAGATGTATCTGCTACTTCAAATTTGAGTATTGAGTTTCCATAGTTTGTAAACGTACTTAGTTTTACACTGTGAAACGAAACTCACTTGTTCAAAAATCAATATACACTAAGCGTAGAAACATACAGGGCCGTGATTTGTGGGGGGCAGGGGGCAATTACCCCCCAGAGAAGTTGACCGCCGTTCGAGGGGGCCCATTTTGAGACAAATGTTTCTTACTCCGTATATATGATACGAACATGAAACTATAAATGAAACATCGAACAAGTTCATACATTACATAAACAAAACAACACACAAAAGGTAAATAAAACAAAAATGAGTTGTGGGACCATTTCAGTAAAAAATTTCTACTCTTAGGAGCCCTAGCAAAAATTATTTATTCATACGACTTCGAGATTTGTCAATATTGCCCCTTAATTAATTTTTCATGTATGGAAAAGACCCAGGGACCTAACCAACGGCCGCGCAGACCTTGCCGTGCTGGGGGACATGCAGGCTCCACTGGAGATAAGTAAGAGAAAGATGGAAAGAGGGGGGCCAAGAATTAGGGAAACAACTTTTCTAGGGGGCGCAAATAAGCGTATTAATGCTTGTCCCCCCTCGGAAATCTAAGTTACGGCGCTGGAAACACAGTATTAATGCCGATCATATCTACACTTCAAAGTACATCTGCCTGTATTCATGTTCTCCGTATATTGGTTCCAGGAAATCTGATTAGTGATAAAAAAAATATAATGTTTCCTCTAAAGATATTGAACAGCTGAACGCTTTCGTACATACAGGAATTTTCTGAAACATTTTGTTTGTCTGACGTTAAGCAGACAAAAATTAAAAAAAAAAAAAAAAAAAAAAACATATATAGGGAAATATGATTTCCAGTTCTGTAGAGGGAAGAATAACTAGCACCGATTGTTAGTATTGTAAAAGTGTCGTGGCATTACAAATTGTTTTAACAGTGAACAACGTGATTTGAGACTGGTTCTAACAGCAAATGAGAGTATGGATATCAAGATTCATTGTAATGTAGTTATTATGCGCAGAGAAGATGCAAGTAAAAATTTCGTGCAACGTGCCACATTTCGTACAAATAATTGATGAAAATGAAAACCATGAATTGACTGTTGAATGAAAATCTGGGAGGAAAGGGGAGAAACCGGGAAAATAGATTGACAAGAAGCTATCCACCACTAAGTTACATGGTCTGAGATGGAACCAGAGATCCCTTGCACCAAAGATGCTCTCTACCTCCGGGCTACCGTGTCCTGTTACATATCATGAGAATAGTGCATAGGGACATAAGTTGTCTCTGAAGTCTTGTGTGTGCTGGGACATTAGTTATAAATTACGTTACTTCTTTTTGATCAGATCATTCAAAATACTTCCAGAGAATCAGTTTTTGGATAGATTTCTAACTGTGGAACTTGTCATGTATCATTTCCTTCTACACTATAGGCCAAAATATATTTACTAAATGTATAACCTGAAATTACTAATATTAAAGTGCGTTTCCATTCTTCTTATAAAATGATAGCTAATGAAAGTTAAGATAATATTATATCTGACTTTCTTATTTTGTAATTAAGAAAGAAAATTTGAAAACGAATGTAATTAGTTACAAAACCAAATAGACAGGATTTAACTTTAATGAGATTGTTCAAGCCGTTTTTGCTATTGTTCTTGCCTCTGTTGAATCCATCCTTTTAACTATCTACATTTTGTTTTGCTATTATTATCTTTTCAAATGTGTTTTGTTTGTTTTCTTTTTTTTTCGTTTTTCCCCCTGTTTGTTTTCTCTTCAGCTTCCCAATTGTTACAAACATTTTAATCTAGATTGCGAGTGGACTTCACAAGCCAATTTTTAGCTTATTACAGCAGAGGATTGGTGAGATGAGGGTAGGGAGTTGTTCCCTCCCTCGTTCTCACGAATCCCACTTTTTCAAGCGGAATGCAACAGCTGGGTTCTCCTTCCGCAACTATTGCGGTAGCGCAGAACAAAGCTCAAAAAGGGAGGCGGTTTTGTGTCTCTCAATTTCTCTTCATTTCCACTTTTTCTGCTAAAAATAGAAAAGAAAAACTATTGAAAACGTATCTCGATTCCTACCAAAATTAATTTTAACAAGAAATATTTGACGAATTGTAATTATCGCAGATATGTGGAATATTGCCTTCTCTTCACGCTGCTGTTCTGCCCTTGTATAATCTGAACAAAAAACATTTCGTTTCTCTTATGTCCAAAAACGTGACGCGTACCATTAAATATATTTTATCTTAATTCACTTTACCCTGGTTTCTTTACTCCCTTCATATTTCAATATTCTTCTATATTTTCTCTCCAAGCATGAACTTTCTTGTATAGTAACTGTATTATATGTAATGTCACGTACTTTTATCAACTTGATACTTACCACCAACTGCGGAGAACTAATTGCATAGAAAGAAGAATTATAGCTGCAACATGTGTATACAACTTGCACTCACTTCGGTTTAATTTCCTCTCTGTAGTCCATTATGCTCAATTTATTGTCTCGTTTACTTCTGTTAGCATAAACAGATATAACTTCTAGACAATATGTTCATTTCCTGATTGATCGGTATTTTGAAGGAAACCACATTCACACCTCAAAGAATATCGTTAATTCTAAGATAATTTTAAGTTACCAAGTTAATTGAACGTGTATGTTTTTAAAAGGAAATACTGTTCAATTCTTTAAGCTTCTCGCTTTAAGAGCTTTTTGAAATTGAAGAGATGAAGAACTGTTGGTTATACTTATCTTCTTACTTTTGAACAAACATAGAATAGTACCTTGGGACTTATATTACGATTTGCAGGTGCAAACTTCTTTCTTTTAGAGCAAAAAAAAAAAACATTCTGCGAAAGTACTCGAGGTATCAAATGTTGCACCAAGTTGGAAATGTAAATTTTCACTATTTTTTTCCCTTCCTTGTCCCTTATTCTTTCTTCTTTCATATCTCAATCCATTTTCCAAGCTTCCGTTTTATTTTAATGCTCGTTTTCAAATTTAACTTCCAAGTTTCGTTCATTGTGAATTAGAAGTGCTACTTCTTCTACGTAATTTTGATAAAACGAGACAGTTTGTGCTTTCTCTGGATGCAAATTATGTAGTGTATTTTCCAAATTTTAGTAACTTCTTCAGTATGCAGAGAAATGCAGTATTTAAATTAGTGAGAGAAGTAGCACATTTTATTTACTTATTTATTTTCGGATTTATTTTCGCACCTTTTTCCTTCTTGTTTTCTTATGTAAACTGCCTCATAATGCTTAAACCTGCTTATTACAATCATCAGAAAAGAATATCCTTTAATCAAAGAAAATGTGCATTTAAATGTGTCTTCATCTGCTAATCCACTCATCTGTTTGTATGTTCAATACATGTATGCGAAAACTTATGGGGCATATTATTCTCACGAGGAAAGTAAGTTTTAAATTGAAGATTTTATTTTTGCAGAGAGTAGTGGAAAGATGTGGGTAACAGACAGTAGGTTATTCCTATCAGTTTAATAAGAGCGGGATTTTTGAAATGTCTC